>NC_090922.1:1310288765-1310597560 GCF_040938575.1 Ambystoma mexicanum
CATTGTGTGTGGTGTTCCCAAAGGGTACTGCATATGATTCAGCCTAACAGCGACGAGGCAAGGGAGGGGGAACAGAGGGAAGACAGAGACAACGATCTTACTAGGCCAGGTGACATTGTGATCACGCAAGTGCAGGGGGAGGGAGGAAGGGAAAAGTGCGGGGGCAAGTGCAGAACATAGGATAACAGAAAAATAAATAAAGACAATAAATAAAAAGTGCAGCCAGCTGGTGGCAAGTGCAAGAGTAAGTGCGGGCATCGGGCGTCAGGTGCTGGTAGGGGGCTGTAGGGATACAGAAACAGTCTCTGAGTGCAAGGGTTGCCAGGGGGACAGTGCAGGTGGGCAACTGGTGGGGAGGGGACCTAGGTACGAGATCAGAGGGTAGCCAGGTAACCAGTGCAGTTTCAGTTTCAGCCAGGAGATCAGCACGGGAGAGGAGAGAAAGCAGCAGCAAAGAGGAAGGTCTTGAGGCGCTTCCAGAACCAGAGCTGGTTCTCCTCAAGTTTCAGAGAGACAGGGAGGCTGTTCCAGACGGAGGCCCCAGCAGAAGAAAGAGATCTACCTTCAACTCGTTGCTTGGAGAAGCGACTGACCCTGAGGGAGTTGGAGGCGGATGAGCAAAGAGCTCGAGAAGGAAGATATTTAGGAAGAGAGAGTTGAAGGTATTGAGGCCCCAGGCCCCAGAAGGCCTTGTGGACAATGCAGAGGGTTTTGAACTTAATCCTCGCCGCCACTGGGAGTCAGTGCAGAGATTTCAGTGCTGGAACGATACGATCCCTGGGCTTGAGACCAAGGACAAGTCTCGCAGTCCTGTTTTGGATGAGTTGCAAAGGGCGGAGAGTAGAAGCAGGAAGATTTAGAAAGAGGCTGTTGCAGTAGTCCAGCCAAGAGAGAACCAGAGCTCTGAAGACAGTGAGCCTCTGGGGGAAGTAGAGGAAAGGAAGAATACCTCTGAGGAGGTGCAGCTGGTAGTGTGACTTCTAAGAGACGTCAGAGATGTGAGGAGAGAAGGAAAGTGTGGGGTCGAAAATGACCCCGAGGTTTTTAGACTCACAGGTGGGAGTAGAAAGAGGGCCAAGAGAGGCACGGACCCCCTCAATGCCCCAGTGTATAACCTGCCGTTCCCGCCCCAGCTCAGTTGTGCGCAGAGCTGGTCCTAACAGCTGATGAGGATTCATATTTATTTTGCTGATGCACACAAATGTGTTACACACATTATGAATAAAAATAGGTGCGTGCTTACGTCAAACCATGGCAACAGGCATGTGACTCAATCACACCCATTTTGGGATGGGTAATCTTCCTGAAAGTAAAGTAACACAGTGGGCAGGATCTCAATTTTTTACATGAACAGTTTTGAAATACTCAATTATTGTTGGTGTTTCATAATACATTCTGGTAATAGTAGGCCTATAAACGAAACTACAATAATGCAAAATGACATGTGATAGCAATGCAGGGCTTACAGAACGTGATTCAAGAGCTCTAATTCAGTATGTCTTTCTGAAACAAGAGTAAGAATGTCGAATCTTGGAGAGAAAAGCAGAAAGTAGGAAGACCTGTACTACCTTTACATTATGCAAATATTTTGAATGCAGATAACTGCTATGCAGCAGGAGAGAAAGCATCTGCATATGCATGTGGTGTGAATGCACGTATAGTGGATACTATCTACAAGCAGACTGCTGTATAAAAAAAAGAGTATTCAGACAGCCAACACTCGGTAGAGCCGGCGGAGAGCTTCAGGGACGTGTCTTCGTCAATAATACTGGTTGGTGGTGGGGGGTTCTGAGTGTTTCCCAAAATGCTTTGTGTTATACCGAACTGAAACGGAGAACATTGTGAGTTTATTATGTGTATATTAGACATTGACTATATTTTGCCATGGCTGCTGTGCCTTCTGATCTTTCTTGTAATATCCTACTTTTGCAGGATGTACTGCATTTATAATAAAATCCTATCATGCCTCATAAACACAATTCTCTATGAACTCTCAGTCCCCTGGCCATCTTACACCCACCTAACAGAGGCATTGTGGTGTCAGGAGAGAGCCATTGCTCACAGTGGAAGTGGCCCTGAGAAGCATAAGAGAAGCTTCTGTCTTGTGCATGCACTGCATGGATTGTTAATAATAATATGACATTCATTGCAATAGTTCAGTCTGTTAAACCATGCATTAGTGAGACTCCTTGTGCAGTGCACTCCCAAAGGAATCTCTTCCATGTGACCTCCTTTTTGTCATCTAAGGAACTTAGGCACATAGATGTAAAGCGGTTGGCCCAGGATCACACACTTTGGTCAAGTCGAGAAGCTAAGATTACCTGGTTCTATAGTTTGTAATCCAGCCATCAGAATGCAACTTCTCAATTCCCATCTTCAGTAATAACATTAGTGTGCATCGCTCTCTGCACAGTTAAAGGTGTTTTATTTACTTTGTGTTTTAATTATATTGTGTATGTGTTCTATCTGTACAGGAGCATTTTCAATGTTAGTGATGTTGACACTCAATTGGACACTTTTTCCATACAAGTTCACTACACTTAATATGCACTCATTTCTAAATCAAAATGCCGAAGCAGAACTACTGTATTGTCCAATGATAGATATCAGATTTACTGAGTTCTTTTTTTTAAATCTAATGCTGCTTTGCTCCCTTACAAAATAATGAAGTTTAATTTTCCCATTATAAATGCAGATCAATAATTAGCAGATTTGCAGGACGATTCAGGTCTGAAGGCCAGAATGCATTTTTTTAGTTTAATTGGCTATTTATAGCGCACTTGATACCCAGAGGTTTCCAAGCGCGGACCCGAGAATCGAACCTGTGTTGCTTGGCATCGTCTTGCTATCCTCCCGAGACCTGGTGGCATAACGAACACTTGCCATTGGACACCTGACAGGTCTACATAGAGGGCACTACTGTTATCTCCATGCAGACCTGGCTGTTCAGTCAATTGCAGTTTCCATTCTCAGACTTGCAGTGACTTTCCCACCACTGTCAACTTCTCTATGTGGTGGTTGTGGAGCAGAGATATAGTGTCCCACTCCATGCCCCTGGCTTGCTTCTTTATCTGCCTTTCAGTGCCCAGACGTAATGCTTTTTTCCACAGGAAGTCCAGAACTCTTCGTTCCAAAGATGCTCTTCTTGTCCAGGTTCCACGTTTCAAGCCATCTAGGATCAGGGGCCGTGCTTTTTCAGTGACTGCGGCTGCTTTATGGAACCAACTTCCCTGCTTCGGGCTATTGAAAATAACCTGCTAGGCTGGCGTTCTCTGAAAACGCATTTGTTTTAGGTTGAGACATGGCTGCTCTTGGCTGTTCACTTAGGGTTCCTAGCGCCAAGAGGCCTTGCTGGTGTAAGTCTGCGCTTTATAAATAAATAACATAGAAATAGAACTGTAGACACCTGAATGCAAAGAAAACATGGACTGGATGGGCTTCTCATGCGTGACATTGGACAGCGTGATTTTTCTGCAGTATTTTCACATCAACGGGCAGAGCACATTTCAAATCATGGCGTGTGCAGCAGTTTGATTTCTGTATTTGAGTTGATCTTTTAGGTGCTACAAGCAACAATTGCTCCAGCGTGGCACGAGATCTAAACCGCAGACCTAACTATGCCCCATATCGGATGTGATTGACACATTCTCTGCTGTGTTTTTCTTTGCATTTTGATACTCGTAATATTGCTTTTCAGTTATAAATGCAGACCTGCAAGTGTCAGAATGCAAGAAAAAGGGGCAGAGATGGATGTCCTTTTCACACGTTACACCGGAACACCTTGAGATGGCTGATAGTCCGCTGTGAGTATATTATCACTTGCTTTTTAAAATTTTTGAAACATGCAGTGAGCTTATCTTTTTGCGTTATGTGAATAAAGATGTGACATTTTGCAAAATAGGTAACTTTTTGCTTGTTAAGCAGTGAGAATAATCCTACGCATCCCTCAATAAAACCCTGCCTAAAGTCTCCTCCCAGGTGGCCAGGAGAAGGCAGACTCTTCCTGATCTCAACCCTGGGGGTGGTGTTACTGCGGATCACCTGGGTAGAGACAAAGCCCAGGGTGGTGAGGAGATTCCGTGGGATGACACACAGTATTTTTCCTCTGATAGGAAGATTCTTACTATTGGACCTAAAGAGGTTCTGGCTAATTGTCATTTTAATGTCTCTCAACCTCATAGTAGATCTAGGTTTGTGAATCCTAAGGTTATACAATAAGAACAAACTATATCGAAAGAAAGATCTTTTTTGGTATCCCAGACTAAACACCTTCCTCAAACCCAAGCCTTCCTCAAACCCAAGGGTACAGTGTAAAGGATTATGGAAAGGTTGTCTTCACTAAACCATCTTCCTCTGTAATAACTAATTCTCATAGCCCTTCTGTTACAAGCCTTAATGGGATTAAATCTACCCTTATAAGTAATGTAAAAGTTGATAAACCTAACGTTAGTGGCAGAAACTACAAGTCCCAGAATCCTAGAGGTTTCTGAGACGAGGAAGAGGGCTGAAGAGGCATGCAGATGTAGTAGTCAGGCAATTTAGCCTAGTAGCCATTGCAGTAGTCAGGCAATTACGGCTAATAGCCTACACCTGAATCCTATAATTGAACCTGTGAGTCATAAAAGGCCCCAGCAGGAAAGGAAGAGTAGAATGAACTGGAAAGAGAGCTGGAAGGCTGGCTGTACCAGCAGTAGCAGAGGAGAAGCACAAGGCTGGCAAATCACAAGAAAGTGGAAGAACAGAAGGGACGCCAGAGCGTGGAGACAGCAGATTCGACCTGCAAGCACTGAGAGAGTCCTGTTCTCCCAAACTCTTAAGTGCAGAGGCTGCGCATCTGAAGACATGCAGGAGGCTCAGTTTTCTGCATGTGAGCCTTGTTGCTGTGATTTCCGAGCCATGGATGTACAGGAGACTAAGGCAAGAAGCAGAAGACTATCTGAGGGTCTCGGGAGATAAACAAACTCACAAATCAAGTGGCCAGACCGAAGACACCCGTGCTGGAGAAGGGTCTGGGTCCCCAGCAAACCAGAAGTAGTAGAAAAGGCAGAGGAAGTCAGGAAAGCAGTGCAACCTGCAAAACCAGTGTCTTTGAAACCAGTGAGTGAAGCACAGCATTTAAATACACTGCGTAAGACTTGCAGTTAACTGTAATCATTCATAACTGACTCGCTTATTGTGAAATGTGAGAAAAAGCTGTTCGTTATATCAGAGGTCTTACTAACAATGGAATTGTAGCACTAACGTATAATGTTAGAAATCCATACTCATGTGAGAAGCTGAAGTGCTTGAAAACTATTGTTGAAGTATCTAAAGACTGTTGCTGTATCACAGAGTGGTTGTGTGCCCTAAGTAATACATAGGCACAGACTGTATACAAGTTACACGTTACAGAGAGTGAAAACTACTTTAAAGAGAGGTTGCGTGTGCATACTTATAATTTCCAAAGGAAGCCAGAATCTCATCCTTTACCGTTACAGGGCAATACAATTCATTACTTAATTTTCATCCTTAAAATCTACTTAAAAGAGAGGTTATGTGTGTCTAATTGTGTTTTCACTTGAAAGACTATACTGTATCTATAAGTGACATTTGTTTTATTTCAAAGAAGTAAAGTGTCTAACGCATTGAAGAGAAGAAAAAGCATTGCTCAAGCCAAGAAGTGTCCCCTTTTCATAGTGAAACCTGTCTTGCCAAGAGTTAAAGAGCAATATAACTACAATGGGAAGTTGTTAACAATCAAGTGGCATAAGAAACAAGTAGGCCCTGCTACATGAAGCTGATAAAGTGGCGCATATGCTTCTGGGTGATTATATGAGCTAATAACTGGCGGAAACGTGGGAGTAAAGCTGGGGAAGGGGAACCAAATGCTTGTGAAGAATACTATGAAGTAGAATACAACCTGTGGGTGGTGCGAAAGACTGTTGAAGCTAGAAAGGAGAGAGTCTTATGGGCAAAAGCAGGTTGTTCTTGTGGTAGTTAGACAGTCTGAAGAGGCAAAGAGGCGGCCCCTTTTAAGACAGCCATTAAAATGAAGAGTGCCTTGCCTACCTGAATAGGTTGAAGTGTTGGTCTAATGATTAAGTAGTACTGAAGCAGTTGTAGTAATACTTGCATTGCGGTGGTATATTAAGTAGTCAGCAGATGCCATATTAAAGTGGTTTGAAGCAGTAACGTACTGTGTGACAAACGTAACTGTTCTCATAGTACCAACAGTAGAAATGTGTTTTTTGAAAACAGAAGCAGCAGCACAGAGAAAGTATTCTGACAAATATACCAAATGTAAAGTTGTAACTGAAGAAGTCCTGAAGAATTGTGTATTATTGACATTGGGGAATATTACACCTTCTTTTGAACTGTGGCAAATTATAGTGAAGAAGAGACAATTTATCATCGTAACCAGGATTCCCATTGGTGCTATTTCTTTTCTGGAAGTTGGAAGGGGACCTTTTCATCCAGGAACAAAAGAGTGGTTATCAGTGGATTTTTGTTTGTTGAACTCTCTCTCTGTCTTTCTCTACCTCTACATTATGGGTGGAGAGCATGTCCAAAGCAATCAGCCTTATTGGTTTGTAAAATATCCTGTTCTATCCTGAGGTTGTATTAGTATATTGTTATTACACAAAACTTAAAATAGCCACACATATTTAAATAAACCTTTCCAAATTGTTCAAACAATTCTAAAAAAGTAGAACCATAAATCAAGCTTGTAACTGAATAATTGCCCAGTATTCTGCATACACTCTTGTATGAAAAAGTAAACTGTTAATCTCAGTTTGATGGACGACAGCAATTATAGGAATATTGTTGCATATTGCCTTGTAGGTTTAGAGACATACTAGTGAAAAGTTTACTGCATGGTGTTTTGTATGCATAATTCTCAACTCTGCACGGGTCAGCTGCCAGCCTGCCAGAGATGAAGTTGTAAGTCATGTGCTACCATTCAAGGATGGTGCCCTTGATAGCTGAATGTTACCGATTAGTAGACTAGCTATAATAATATTTGCCACAGTCTGTCGCACAGACGTTAAAAAAAACATCACTGTAACAACCAAGAGGAAAACAAAACACTTCTAAATCTCTCCTCAAAGTACACAGCTAATACAAAATGGCCAAAACTGCGAAAGAGCTTTCAGCATGACACACTCATTCTGTATCATGGAGCAGCTGACTGCACCAAGGGCTCTCCATTCTATGATATGTATCTTCAAGAGCTCTGGCACAGAGGTAAACACCTCTCTAGCCAGCCCTAATAATGGGATTCTTAGTGGGTCTGATGAAACCCATAGCATCTGTGAACACTCGTTCCACCCTTCCCCTGTCTTCAGAGTATGGGGTTTTGTTGCTAGAGTGCCCTGCAATATCCTTTTACTACTCCTGAATGTTCACTTTACCTTTACCAGTCAGTATTGATACCATAAATAAACCAAGCACTAATTCCAGGAATTCTCCCTCTTGAAAGCAGGTTAGGAAGACTGTAAGCCTTAGAATTCATAAACACGTATGTTTATGTTGCATTTTGGAGGGCTCTCTTCCAAGCTTAGGTGTAATGTGGGCAGCGGGAGTTTAACAAAGGTAAACGTCTAAATCAGTTGAAAGTATTTAGCATCATTAGAAGAACCACTGCCTTTTCTAGGACCGAGTATCCAAATCCCCTGAAAGGAATCTCTCTATCCCTGCCACCTGAAACATTCTGTCAGTTTTAGCCGTGTCATTTGTCCAGTCACCTGTTACTCAAAGAGGGATATCCTATGCCGTAAAACAATTTCCTGGTACCACACTGCTTCTTCTTACAGGGGGGTGCCGGGGTCTCTGCCCCCCCTCATAATGGTGGTGCCCCTCAGTGTGGGGCACCCTGGTGGGCCCATAGCACCCGCGGGACGTGGGACCAGAACAAACACACAGACACAGCTTTAGTGTCTTGTTGTAACTTCTGAGCGGGAGACCCTTCGGCACTTTTATTAGTACCGGGCCATGTGTCTCCACACGTGGCCCCAACATGTGACTGTGTACGAGGCACGGCGCTCGTTACAACTTCCCATGCCAATGGTAAGGACAAACAAATGATGAACTTTTAAGAAGTCATGTGTTACAACAACTGCTTACGCTCACGCTGATCTTGTGTGTCATCTCAGAACACACATATACCCATTCTTAGTTAGGCATGCTACTGTACACACTTTCTAAAAGGGTGCACTACCAGGGGTTTGGCGGTTAGGTTCATTGTCTCATGAAGGGTGATGCTAACTCCCTTTGCCACTTGCAGTTCTGGCCAGCATTGATGTCAAGCTGTTCTACAAGGACTACTGTACACACCTATTACTTTTGCTGTGTCACTGCATTACCAACATACCTCTTTGGTCTGGTATACACTTGGGCACATATATACATTGGGGTGTAACACGCCTATGTGCTTGATTACTACAAACTTTATCAGTCCAATATGGAAGTGGAGATGGCCCCAATGCCCGGAAAAGCCGTTCTGGGGATACCGGGGCCACATCGACAGATGGTCACAGGGCAGTCCCTCTGTGTCAGCTTGCCCACGATGGAAAGCGCCGGCAAAGCCACTCCCGGGGTTACCGGGGGCCACATCAGCTGTCGTCTTTCTAGCAGGTCTCTGGCCTGTCTGCTGTAGGGTGGTGCTCCTGTGGGCCTGAGTGGTGTTTGTCCCTTCGCGGCAGACCGTAGTCTGGAGTCTTTTGTGCCCCCGTTTCTCCATGTGGAGAGGGGCCAGGGAAGGACACTCTCCTTCCATCCCCAACTAGGCGAGGAACCACTCGGTGGCAACAGGCAGACCCGTGCCAAGGTTCCCCCTTCAGGCAAGAGATCTTACTTGCTATTTCGGCGGCAAGTCCCACCCTGTTGAGGCTCCCTGCTGTAGGAGTTGGCACTTGCAGCCAACCGGCCATGCAGCACCCGGGTCTTCCCTCTGCTTCACCGATGGTACTTGTGTTGGAATGACAGCGACCGCAGCCATGCCGTGGCCAGGCTCCCCCAGTCAGGAGCTCTTTGTGGACTGCTTTCTGCCTGGCCACATGAGCACACTCTTCAGGGAGAGATGCGGCCTGGCTGGCTGTTGTCCTTTCTAGCCTCCCCCAGGCAGGAGTTCTTACTTGCTCTCCTCTGGTGTGTGGCCACTGCGGCAGCAGAGCTTGCCGCGCTGCTCTCTGGTGCTGGTGGTGGTGGGGACGTACCCAGCTGCGCGATCTACTCCTGGCCCTTTTCCCGCATGGATAGGCAGTCACTGTAGTGACTTGCTTGAAGCCGTGGGGGCATCTGTTGTTGCCGCCCTCTTCTTTTCTCCCAGGCTGGTGCTGACAGCAGTCATTTTGGGCAAGGCTTGCTTTCCTGCACATCTTCTGCCCAACCACACAAGCACTCTCCTCAGGGAGAGACCCGGTCATGCCAGCATCGTGGCATGGGACAGGTGGGGGTGTTCACTTACTGTCCTGGGCTCCGGGGTACAGCCACTGCAGCCATGGTTCTTGCCATTCCACTCTAATCCTGTTGATTATTGGGGACGTGCCCCACTGCATGACCTGCTCCTGATCCGTTGGCCGTAAGGATAGGCAGAGTCATGTTGCTGGCTTCCTGCGAAAGCCGCTGCAGCACTGGGTCTTGCCGAGCCACGTTTCCTCTTCAGGCATCTCCCTTAGTCAGGAGTTGCTTTCGGCAGCGCACCTCCCCCCGAGACGGGAGAGCCTTGTGTGAGGCAGTGCACCTCTCCCCCAGAGGCGAGTGTCTTGTTTGAGGCAGTGCATCACTACTGGTGATGGGAGTGCCTTGTTTGAGGCAGTGCACCTCTCCCTCTGGCAGGAGCGCCTGCTCCAGTGCCCATTGGGCTAGGGTGCTCCTCTGGCTTTTGACCCAGGTAAGGGCCTTTAGTGCTGTCGCAGCGTGGGCCGCCAGTTCTCCCCCAGGCAGGAGTACCAAATGTCCTTAAGGTAGCATGGGCCACCAGTACTCTCCCAAGCAGAGGCACACAATGTCCATGTGGAGGCATGGGCCGCCTGCTCTCCCCCAGACAGGAGTTTATGCAGTCACTGTGGCAGCATGTGCCAAACCTCTGCCCCAGGCAGGAGCATGTCTCTTTTGCTGGAGCAGCATGGGCTGCTCTACTCCCCCAGGCAGGAGTTTCCCAAGGATGTAGCAGCATCGGCTGCCCTTTTCTCCAGTCAGGAGTTCTTCCTTCTGCTGGAGCGGCACTGTCTGCTCTCCTCGTCCAGGCAGGACTGACAGCTAGCAGGCTGCATTCTCTCCTCCCAACATGTGAGAGAAACGTTCATCATTGTATTTTCCTGCGGCGTGGTGGAGGGGGTGCACTCGAGGTGGGGCACCACTCGCTTTTGTTGTGGCGGGCCCTGCCACTCCCCCTCCTCCCCCCTTTGCAGGAGCATAATGTTGCTGGCGGTGGCCCTTGCAGTCTCCCCCAGGGGCGAGTACTCTTTATTGGTTTCCCACGTTTCCGGCGTGTGCGGCGAAGGCCACGATGCCAACTTCCACAGGCGGGAGATTCAAATGATTAATTATCCCTGAGGTGGGAGTTCGCCACTGCAGGCTGCAGTGTCGGTGGGGCCAGTCAGGCACCATCTCCCTCGGGTGGGAGATTCACCATTTCATGACGGTGGCTCGCCGCTGGTGCCCTTCACGCAACTCGACTCCCCTCACCCCTACCTGCACGGTTGATGGCTTCACAGCGGCTCTGGGCTGCTCATTCCCTCGGGCGGGAGCTTTCCTTTTTACCGGATATGGGGGTGTGGGACCTGCGCCACGCTCGCGTTCCATGGCTCCAGGAGCAGCGACGGGCAGCAGTCCCCTCCATAGCTCCCAAGACCCAACTCACACGCTTTTGGCGGGTGTCACTCGCCTTGTAAACATCTGACTCACCCGCCAAACCTCTTGCACGCCCATTCGTTTAAATGGGCCACTCACCCGCCAAAAATAAAATCGGGTGTTTTCACCCGCCTTTGCAACATAAATGGTTGAGAGCTATGCCCCTCCCTGCCATGCTGGGGCTCCCCTAGTCAGGAGCCCTGAGGCAGCCCGTCTCCATATCCCTGGTGGGGCCTCCGCAGGCGCTGTGCAGGGCTCTCCAGCCCTCGGTGTCCTGCTGGTCACCATGCGCGGGTGTGAGAGACAGGCTGTTTTTTCTTAGGATCGGCATACTGCCGATCCCATCCTCGTCGCCAGGTGTTACAGGGGGGGGGGCTGGCGGGCCCATGGCACGCGCAGGACGTGGCACCAGAACTAACACACAGACAGGGCTTGAGTGTCTCACTGTAACTGTCGAGCGGGCACCGAGACCGCTCGGCACTTTTATTAGTGCAGGCCACGTGCCTGTGCACGTGGCACCAATATGTGACTGTGCACGAGCCACACCGCTTGTGCACACGTTACAACACCTCTGTGATAAGGGCCATTCATGACAGTGCAGGCAGCAAATAAACAACACAGGTCTATGAAATCAGGAGAGTCAACCCTCCTGTTGACCAGCCCACACCTGCCAAAGGAAAGCTTAAAGTAAGACATGAAAACAGGCTTTGTCTGGCCCCAAAATGATTTGAACTCTGACAAGTACTGAGACACTGAGATGCTCAAATAAACTTATGCATGAATAGCCATGCCTAACGTTTTGGAATTCGGTTAATTTTCTTAGTAGTGAAAATAAATCCACGCTTAAACTGATGAAATTGATTTCTGTGACATTATAATGGAAGTTAACCGTTGGACGAAAAGACTTTTCTGGTGTTTCCACGCAAGGCAAAGTATCAATTTAATTTGCAAGGGTCCATACCTGGCCCCTGGGAGAGAATCAAAGAAAATAAAAATGGCATCAGCATCTTTAGGAATATTTTTGAAGATCCACCGCTGGAAGCTCTATTTCAGATACTGTGTAAAGTCTAACAGTCTTTGACCATCTGACTCCTATTTTTGTGAATTTTTTCTCCCTTTTAAGGACCTAAAAAAGTCTAAATGGGCTTACATGATAGCAAGGAGAGGATTCACAGAAACATTGACACCAGACCTGGGATCCCCAGGAGAATACAAAAGCACCTGATGTATTCAGCTGGAGTTTAAATTCTCATAATCTTAAAAGTTCCCTTGGAATGAACCACCGCAATGATCATGCATTCACCTGCAAGCTGCCCCGAAACACTGCCCTCTAGTTTGAACCCAAGTCATTTCATGGTCTATCCAGTGAATCAATTGCAAAGAACTGTACAATGTGACATCAATGCACTCATCCTCAATACTTTCATAGGAGATAAATGAGCACATGAGCTTTATATATGGGCACCTCTGAACTCTCTGTTGTGATCCGATGAGTTGTAGGCTCAGGGGAATGAGACTAATTCACATAGCACTCCTCCTGATCTTTGGAGAGCTCGCCTTGTAAATGTGTCTCTTGTGGCAGCATTATCCAGAATTCCCATTGCAGTTTTTTTGCTGCTCTTGTAAAATTGCATTTTGCCGGCACAGTTTATTTTACGGAACCTATTATCAGGTGGACATTTGATTTACTCTGCAACTTGGGAGATGAACATATTCGTGTGGCGATGGAAATACACAGAAGCAAGAAACCCATAAAGAACCGTTCACATTCATGTAATTTAATTCCGCAAGGACCAGAAGCGGGTTGTGTCCAAGATTAGCTGCTAAAGTACTGCAGTTATGGCAACACCATGGACGAGTTATTCTACTGAAGCGACCGGAGTATGGTAGCAGGACCGTGGTAGTAGATGCGCTCTGTTTAGACCCTATAGCAGGGGCAGGGAATGACAGGGAACTAAAGGAGGCCCTGGACTTTTTTTCAAAAGTGACAGAGTGAGTGTTGCAAACTGGCCTAACCACTCTATGAGGATTTTGAGGGAGTTCTGCCCAGAAAACTTTGGGTACTTGTGTACACCTGGCACTAGATTATAGAAACTTTGCACCGGTGCAAGTGCAATGTTGCGCGGTATTAGTACTAGAGCAAAGTTTGCCCTATTTCTGAAAACTCTGGGACATAGTAGAAAACCATTGCACCATGGCAAGTTCAGTTGGCATGGTATAAGCACCGGAGCAAAAATTGCCCTACTGCAAAAAAGATACATTTTCGATGTGGTATTGCACCAGGGCAAAGTTGCCCTATGCACTTGCGCGGGTACATACACATTTCTGTTTTAGCTTACCTTCAAGTGGACACGCTGTGGCTTCAGTGGTCTCCTTTCTGTCTGGGCGGGACAATGATAGCTCTCTGCAACAAGTTGGGTATTCGGATGGACTTCAGCGTGTTGACCTACCAACTAGTGGGCGGTAGTAAGTACAGTCTGAATACCAATAGGATGATGTGACGTGCACCTCACCCCTATGAGCCTTTCCAAAAAACACAATGCTTTGCTACCAAACCACACAGCTTAAGAATGTAGGTATGGCACAGTGGGATTGCAAGAGAGGTCAAAAAGGGGGGACCCTATCCGCCCTCCACCTTGCATTATTACTGGCGCACACGCACACAATTATGGTCAGTATTTCAAGTGGGATGGGAAAACAAGGGGGGGGGGCTCATGAAACAGGGATTGTGGCCTGAAGTGTGATGAATGTTGTCTAAAATCCCAAACAATAATGAGACCCGGCAATGTATTTTCCGTCACTTGGCTCGATCTCATGTCTTTCTGTTTGCTTCCAGCCTGCATATGTTAAATTAACTCTGGTTATGTTTGTGATTAAATCACGGTCTGTTAATAAAACACTATCACACTAAGCACACTATTAAGTCAGTAAGTGACACCCTCATTCTGTAAATAAACCTCTGATAAGAAACAGGATGAGAAAATAGCACATAGATGAAATGCACATAATCACAGAGCATTCGGGGAGCCTAAGAATGGCCGCTTATTCTATATTTGATAAATATGTCTGTGAAGGTGATTCAAGAAGGAAAACCTTCTGAGCAGGTAATGCACACTGGGATTGGTGTTCATTTAATGTGTCACAAAACTCACCCTAAAAGTAAAATGTCTGTAAACCACAAGCCATATCTACTCGGCTGGGCAGCCTTACATTTTGAGTGTGAGAATGAGGACCCAGAAGCATTGACAAAGGCTATGACTGGATCTGGGTGCTGTTGGCAACACTGATTCCATGAGACACTTGCAGGCAGCTCAGAGTGAACACAGAGCCTGTGGCTGGTTTCAAAAATATGAGGACTAGTTAAGAGGCTCAACGGGAAATGGTATCCTGACAGCTCACTCCAGCCTTGAGCAGGGTTCTCTCCAGATGATGTGGGCTTCAACTCCCATGATCCCTACAGTGCCTATGCTGGCTAGGGCTGATGGGATTTGTAGTCCAAAACATTTGAAGATCCAAAGGTTATAAACCACTGCCCTAGAGCTTTGCATAACCCTGCCCTGGAGATGCCAGGCATTATAATTATCATATGAGATTGTTTTGGGACTACTTTAGATAGATATCTGTCATTGAGGATGTCCGTCTTGTCTTTCAACCTACATGTATGCTTAATTTTCATGGAAACAGACCTATGGGTTCTAGGTAATAACACCTGTGATGCTGAACGTAAATCCGGAAGCAGGTCAGATGAAACCATCTCTTTGTCAGATGCACGTGATCACACGTGCAATATGTGTGCCAAAGTTCCTTTTTATTTTTCCTACTAGTAAATCGAATGGGAGCAATAGGACACAGAGTCTTGCCAACTCCTTGACTGCGGGCCATTACCACATAAGCTAATGCCCCCGGGGCCTTCGTAACTATGGGCCCCGGGGGCATTACCTTATGCGGTAATGGCCAGCAATCTCGGGGCTTATTGCCTAAGTAATTGGTTGATTTTCTCACCAAAAGCAGTAACGCATGGAAACCATGTCCCTCTTCTAATCACAGAGTCCCTATATGGGCACCCTCCTGATAGATTCCAATGTGTATCCTCTCCCTGTGCTATGGTATGTGTACCTTTCTCCCTGCTTACAACATATCGCCTGTATACAGAATTCTTAAAGTCTGTGAGGCTGCTAATTCAAGTTCTGTGTCTATGTCTTGGTATGTATTGCTTTTTTCAACAGCTACGGATAGCTATCCTGTATTTATACTATGGCCGGTATAATATCCTCATGGCAACAGTTGTTTAAAAGTAACCTGTATCTATGCTAGAAAACACAAGTACCCGGGTTGTGTACTTCTAATGTTGCTCTTGAAATGGGTGAGGGGATTCTAAGGGAGTATTTCAGTGCTACTATACACCAGAAGTAATGGCATGTGGAGAAATGAACTCTGCTGGTGCAGGAAGGAAAGAACCGAAAGACAGGCCTTCTCTGTCTACACCCCCAGACTCTGGAACTCCTCCCCACCACAATGGCTGCTCCCTAACACTGAGGTCTACACACCCTCCAGTCTCCACCTAACCTGGGACTGGCTGGTCTGCTTCCCCTGTTTCTTGCACTGTTTGCTTGTAGATCCCTTGCTGCCAAATGTGGCACTCCACTATGTGTTTTGAATATGAGATATGGTGGTGGTAGATTCAAGCGCAGTACACCCTAGTTTCGCCAGGGGACAATTTTCACTGCCTTCATCAGGACAAGAAAAACAATATGTTGCACATGTGTTTTCTGGCTTCTTGCTTATTGCTTTATTCATCACTGAACCACATTCCTGATTGTATTCTTACAGTGCTTGCCAAGCTCAATACACTTCTATTTCACTCCTATCTTATCTTCCAAACTCAGCAAGGGGGCCGCGAAAGCATTCGCTGTCTGTTAGTTCAATGTCAGATTAAATCCGGAAGAGAATTACATGAATAAAGGCCTAGCCTTACCGCAACTCATTCCGATGCAATTTGCGCCAGATCTCGAGTTGCGGTGATGTTGTTAGTCCCCATTTAGTCTGAGTCCATAGGACTCTATGGGGCTTTTCAGCGCTATTACTGTCGGCGGTAATAGTGCAAAATGGGCAGAAAGGGGAGATTTTTGCCCTCCCACTTTCTAGCCAAACTTGGGATTGGGTGGAGTGGTAATGCGGCAGAAATAGCGTTACCGTCCAACCCCTGCGGAGGCCATTGTATTTGTATGTATTTTTGAATTTGTAGTGCGCACAGAACGGACCAAACCGTATAACGTCACAGATGGAACATCATTCGAACAGAACATAGCTAAACCCAAATACAAGACGGTAGAGTGTAGGGGAAACCTATTTAAACAGAAAGGTTTTTGGTGCTCTACGGAATTGATTGTGTAAGAAAAAGATTTTGCATCCGTTGAGAAATTCTTACTTTTACTAAGGGTCTTTATAAAATATGCTTTGATGTTAATAAATTAACAGCAAAGTTGCTATTTAAAATATGTATCTCCACGAGCCAGTGGTGGTCATTGATATTGCATCCTGGGACTTGGGGGGGTCATTCCGAGGTTGGAGGTAAGGGAAAAATGATGCCGGTAGAGGATTACTGGCATCACTTACCGCTATGGGCTATTCTGACCTGTCAGACCGCTATTTACGGTACCGTAAAGTCTGATGCCGTAATTATCGGTCTTGGGTTGCGCGCGCGCCCCACCATGCCGAAATTAGCGGCATGGCGTAAACCAGAGCTGATCACAAGTAACACTCACACGTAAATAACGGCCTCCTCAAGGCCGTAAAGAACCTTAATGGCATGGAGTACATACAGGCATCTCAGAGAAGGAGTAAAGAACCCTGAGCAGTGATTCCCAGTCCACAGGTGCACAAAATCAGCACAGGTGGAGGCAATGGAGTTGGCCACAGCAGAAAAGGATCACACCCACACACCATACCCCCTCCCACACCAAGATGAAACCAATAGTGGTAGCAGAACATGGAGCAGGAGTCCCTGCCTGCAAGGGCACAACCACAAGAACAACACCAACAACACCAGGCCCCACCACTGAGTAGACACAGGGGGAGAAGGAGGGTGAGACAGGTCCAGCATGCAGCGCCAGTGCAGCCTCCGTCACCACCCCAGCAGCCCTCATTCCCATGCAGCAGGTCCGGTCCCTCAAGGAAACCCCTGAGCAGATACACACCCCCCACCAGCTTGACTGTGACAGCATCACCACCATAGTTGGCCTGAGAAATTACGAGATAAGCGAGCAGCATACAAATACACACTGCTATCCCTGCTCAACTGAAGGTGGTGCCTGTGCCCCACATTCATGCCACAGGCACCTGCCAGCACACAGTGGGGCCTATGCATGGCATGTCACAACCGTCCATTACACGGATGCAGAACCAAGTGCTGAATCACCTCTTCAAGCCCACAAGGGGCTACAAATCCCTAACATGGACTACCCAGGAGATATACAACACAAAAGTTGGCCCCCATGCATTGGCAGGCATTACAAATGACATGGGTGCCCCTGACTGCACCCACGTGGATTAGGTGGACCTGCATGGCATGCAGGTTGCGGATCGCAACCGCAAGCAATACCACTCCACCAACGTGCAGCCAGAATGCAACACAAGCAAGAACATCACACATGGGTGGGCCCGACATCCAGGAACAACTCATGACTCAATGGGCCAGCTGAACTCCACGTTACCGTGCCGCATGGGGCGACATGCAGGATGACGTGCCTGGCTGCTTGGTGAGTCGTCTGACTGTGTCATGCCAGTGCATCGGTGCCATGAGGTGGGTGTCTGCATAAACAAACTAGGTCGAAATGATGAAGCCAGTGCACGATGTTCACCCCACCAAACACTGTGACACAGAACCAGTGCAACGGGATATGAGTACAGATTCCCACATCGATGGAGTAAGCCACACACCAAACACAACATAACCAACATCTGACAAGGCCAAATCCCACAACACATGCACCACTCATTGGCGGCCCCCACAACCGTAAGGGCATATAGGAAGACACACTGCATATGCAGAATGTGGCTGCCTCCAGCATGTCACCACACCGGAGAGTCATCCCTGGGAGTGGATTGAACTGAGGGCAGCAGGGATACCACACCACATCACCGGTTCGGCACACCCATAGGAGTGGTGGAATTCACCATAGTATGGATCAGAGCAGTATGATGAATGTGAGCCACTGACTACAGCCAACACACCCAACTACGGATTCACACAGTACACAGTACTTCATGGATCTAACATCACAACTGCTGCATGCATCAACGAAGCAAGTACCACGAGATGTGCGTGCCACTGTTCATAGACCATCTCGTAGATGCACCCTCCTACAGCATTCCATTGCACAGGACACATATTGGGGTCATGAATGGGCTAAATGCATCCATGGACATGTGTGTATGGGCATCAATAACCTGCTGCCATGTCAGACAAGTTCAGTTCTCCAACATGACAGTCCAAACACTTACCTTAATTGGTTAGACATGCAGGTGTTGGTGGCTGTCCCTTGACACCATGGTATGGGACCCCTGTCAGAAACCCACAGAACAGGCCCAAGAAGGCCTAAAATACTCCCCATACCCGTGCATGCGTGGAGATGAAGCAGCCACTTGGCTTGCATAAGGCACATATGAGTTGCCGAAGCTGGACTGGTGGGGGACGCATCTACTAAAATGTGGTGTCCAAGACCCCCATGTCATGTGTAAAGCTGAACAAAATGTGCATCCTTTGGAATGTGGCTCTGTCCCCTGTCATGGGACTGATAGCACCAGATGAAGATGGAGTGAAGGAGGAGGAGGAAGGGGCAAGACAGCATCATGGAGGTGGCGCACGTGAGGGACATGTCGTGTGGCAAACATTGATTGGACATAAAATCCAAAACACAAGTCAGCAGAGGGTGGCATTACATGGACACACAGGGCACTGGGTGTGTGTATACTTGAAGACCATACACTGTCAGACGTCATAATACACATGCTCAATGATGAATGTCCACACAGGTTAAACTTTGAGACTCCAACGGGGTATTGTAAATTTAAATGGATAAGTGGGAACATTCCCTCCACCCCTCCACTCCCCCCCCAACTCCACAACAAACCCTCACCCCCACCCACCTCCCCCCCAATTCCACAACAAACCATCACCCCCCACCCCCCTCTCCCCAACTCCACAACAGTAGTCCCATGTTGTCCATCAAGGCCACATGTGGCAGCAATGCCGACTAATCTATGCTCCCGGGGCCCGGGGGAGGCATGTCCCGGCGCTGCATAGAACGCAGAGTGTGTCGCGGTGGGCTTGCCGGGGTGGATCGACTGGATGAGGGGGTGTCCTGCTGCTGAGGCAGCTGATCGGGATGCGCAGCCTCAAGGGCATCTACGATGCATCCTAGGACGTCGCATAACCTGTTTGTGCTCTCTGTGACCACCTGACGCATTGCCCTAAGTTCATCTAGCCGCTCCACCCTGGCCTGGCGTTTGTCCTCCATCAACCCAGTGATGAGAGCAGTCAGCTGTGTCGCACAAAGTGCATCCTTTGATGGTGGTTCATCCCTGCAGGGGATTGGGCCTACATGCGCTGGCATGGCCTCGACTGGGGAACTGGGCCCGGGATCGGCGTCTCCCTGAGCATCGCCACGTGCACTTTGGCCAGGTGTTTCAGGCTCCCCTGAGTCACTGCATGACGCCTGGGGGACATTGCTGGGCTCCGGGGTGTGGCCGGTGGGGTAGAAGTCCTCCTCGGACGCCCCACAGATGGACAAGGGGCTGTCCACATTCTCCAGGGGGCCGTGGCTGCCACCTCCCCAGCAATGCTCGACTCCTCTGACCTTGGGGTGGCCATTGTGGCAGGCGCCAATGCAGGGAGGGATTGGGGTGGTGCATCCTCCATGGACCTTTGGGGAGCCGGGGGAGGTGGTTGGACAGCTCGTCTCGGGCTCCCCGCTCTCATGCTCAGTGCCTGTGGGGGTAGAAGAGAGGGAAGACATGAGTGATTGTTTGAGAAGCTAATTACATTGATGGCTGCATTCACATTTCATTAATTTGGGGTTTGTGGGCTTTTGGGCTTTGCAACAGCACTAATACATATGCATGTGTCTGATATGTACGCAGGTGTCGGAGTTACTCATCCTGCCCTGGTAATGTGCAGTCTGACTCGCACACTGCCGAACCTGCTGCACAGTGTGCATAATGGGATGTGCCAGTTAGTGCACTATGGTTGATGTGCGTTATGTACTTGCACTAGGCCCTTGATTGTGTGGCAGTTGGCTCTGCATTATTTGGATGGGGGGGAAGGCATCATGACAAGGTGCCTTTGAAAGCCCTTGGGGTGTATTCATCATGTAAATGACATTGGCAGTGTTGATTTTGGACACTCACCTCCATCGGCAGATGACGTTGCCCCACACTCCATATCGCCGACGCCCTCTATGGATTCGGTCCCGATCAATGACGCGCATGTCTCCTCCCATGGCTCCAGTCTAATTGGGGAACTTGGGCCCCCTCCGGTCCGCAGTGCCTGAGTCCGGATGGTGGAGGGGAGGCTCTGCACCCTCACCCGCAAGTCATCCCACCGCTTGCGGCAGTCCTTGGAGGTGCGGGGGGTGGTGCCTACTGCGCTCCCCTTTGGGCGGTTTGTGCCCAGATGTTTTATTTGCAGAGTATTGCCTCTCGCCGCATGTTGGTGCTGAACACGACGTCAGCATGCTCTGCCATGGTGTCCACAATGGCCTGCAGCTTTTCTGGGCTAAATCGCTTCTTTCAGAGCCGGTCCGCTGACTTCTTCGGGGCTTTTGGCATTGGTCCCGGGTGTGTAGTCCTTTCCCAAACTTCAGATTGCTCCCAAGGGTGCTGCCTGATGAGGATGGCAATGGATTGTGTTTTTAAAGATGGCCGCCGCGCTCCTTCCCATTCCTGTGCGATGACGATATTTCCGGTTCCGTTGTTTTGCGGTGACCCTAATTTACGGCATCTGTAAATTACGGTCACCATTATTTACAGACGTCGCTGCTTCCGTGACGGTGTGGTTAAGTACGTCTCGCAGCATGCCGGTGGGGGGTTTTACGGGCCATTTAGGGGCATGCCACTAGGTACTTTACCGGCATTGGCAAAAAGCTCACGCCCGCATGGTCGTAATAGGCCGCAATTAGCGGTCTGTCACCAGGTCGGTCTCGTTCTTTCCGCCATGCCGGTAAGTACCTGAACTTACCTCCAATCTCGGAATGCGGGCCTTGGACTTTGGTTTTCTAGTAGCTGACTGCAATATGCAATATGAAATACACAATGGCCCTCATTTCGAGTTTGGAGGTAAGTACCATCCCTCACTGACATGGCGCAAATAGCGTGTCCGAGCTGATAATAGACCGCTAAAAGCGCACTATTACGAGTTCACGGGCACAAGCTTTGCGCCATGCCGGTAAGGGACGTAGCGGCATGCCGCAAAAGGGCCCGAAAACCCCCCTACCGGCATGAACCACACTGTAGACAACCCTGCCGCCATAGATCAACGCAGCATTAGCGGTGACCGTAAATATCGGTCACCGTTATTTACAGTCACCGTTAAATTGCGCAACCGGAAGTAGCGTCATCGCACAGGAACGGGAAGGAGGATGGCAGCCATCTTTAAAAACAAAATCCTCACCAGACAGGACCCCTGGCACACTGGTGACCTGCCGAAAACTAACTGCAACCACCCATGAATGCCCAAAGCACCAAAGAAGGGAGCTGCCCGCATCTGAAATGAGCGGTTCAGCCCAGATGAGCTGCAAATGCTTGTAGATACCCTCCACAAGCATGCTGGGACTGTTTTTAGCAGCAACATGCAGAGGGAGGTGGTGCTGAAAAAAAAAGAAATCTGGGCACTAGTATGCCAGAAGGTGAGTGCAGTGGGCAACACCCCCCGCACCATAAAGGATTGCTGCAAAAGGTGGGATGACCTGCGGCTAAGGATGCAGAGCATCCTCTCTGCGAACAGAAACCAGGCCTTGGAGACCGGAGGAAGCCCAAGTTCGGCAATAAAACACATGCCGTGGGAGGAGACATTTGCAGCCATGATAGGGACCGAATCCATTGAAGGGGCCGGAGAAATGGAGTGTGGCACGTCATCCGCTGATGGAGCTGAGTGTCCAAAGTAAATACTGCTAACGCAAATGTTATGAAAGTCACTGCTAACGTCTTGCCAAAGAGTCACGGCATTGGTCGGCCACACATGCTCCCCCCTGTAAATCATGCCAAAGCAAGTGAGACCCAAGCCAGTTCCAGGTGCAAGGCCGTAACATACATGACACACACCACACAAAGTTGTCCATGAGGCGCACAGGGTATTTGATGTAAACAGTGTGCATGTTAGACAGCACAGTACCTGGCCAACTTGAGTGACACCGACATATGCATGCATTGACCACCCAAGTATGGAATGACGTGCTGTTCCCTACACAAATGCTGATTACCCACAATTGTCTGAATGTGCTATTGTAGCCATGTATGAACGATGGTTATCCAAACATCACTCATGCCGTCCCTCTCTTCCACCCCCACAGGCAGTGAGCATGACAGTGAGGAGCAGGAGAGCAACCGTCCCAGCACTTCCAGGGGCCAAGGCAGGGGCCGCCGTCTCCCAGCGACAAAGACAACACTGGGACATACACCACCAGCACCAGCAAAGCCTGTGGAGGGTGCACCACCCCCGCCCCTCCCTGCACTGGCTGCAGACACCTGCCCAACGCCACGGTCCGAGGAGTCCAGTGTGGCTAGGGAGGTGGCAGCCACGGCCCCCTTCGAAGTTGAGGACAGCCCCAATGACATCTGGGGAGCGACTGAGGATGACACAGTGGAAGTCGTGCACACCCCTGAAGACTACTCAAACCCCCAGGTATCCTTCAGTGACTCTGGTGAGAATGAACCACTGGAGCATTCTGGCCAAGGACAGACACAGGGACATGGCAGTCCTGTGTACTGTTGGGTGTCCTGACCCACGTTTGAGCTATCATGCTGCAACATTTGGTGCTGTGGGCTTAGAAAATCCAAGATGGCCAAAAAGCCCACATGTGCGCCAGAATCCAGGAGAACCACGCAGTTTGTGCGTACACCAAAATGGCTGCCTAACTTGCCACCCACCAGTGCGAGCATGATGGACCAGGGTGCCTTGAGTGGAATGGGTGCCAAAGGTAAAACAGCAGCGCCTGTTAGCTCAAAAAAGCTTTAAAATTACCTTTGGTTTCTCTGAATGCCAGCTCAAAATGCCTATTTACAAACATTGCAACACATCCAAAAATCTCACTGAACACCAGCGGACATTTGGCAGAATGAAGTATGTGTGCATACAAAATCTGGGAAGATGAAGAGCCCAAAACAATGTTCATAACAAAACTGGCTGAGCTATGCATGTCAGCAGCCTAACTGAAACTGGATTAAAACCACCAAAATCGAAATGTTTAAATTAACTGAGTGACCTACTTTTGAGTGTCACATAGTTTGTAACTGTTAAGATGTCATAATTTTGAACTTAGAATCAGCATTCTAGCTGCATATGTAAAAATTGCATTGACTTAAACTGGGGAACAAAAAGTGACATTTTAGCTGAAACTTGGCTTAATGAAACTGAATTCTGCCTGACATCTACCCCCACAGGAGTTGAAACCTGCTCAGCCACTCTTCCCCTTGCCAAAAGGAGTTGTCACCTCTCTGATTAGATTAGGGGTGGAGCAGGTGGGGACTACAGGTTGGTGAACAAAGGCCTGTCCTGGACTCAGGCAAATGTTATATTGGGGGCGTCGTAAAAGTGGCTTCCTCTTGGGGGAAGTGGGAGGAGAAGTGCCTCTGGGAGCCACCCGAGCTGGAGGCGGGGACAGGCAGAAGCTTCCCCCATGTGCTTTGGAACCTAAACCACACCCATCTGGGCCAGAGCATAATTTTAAAAAGATAGATAACTCATAGTGCAGACTTGTCAGAATTATATAAGTAATATCATTATTTTTGTGATTTTTCTGTGAACATTTTGAGATGCGTTAGGACCCTGTGGTGTATTCTGGGGGTTGCTAGCGGAAAATAGGGTCTCACTCCAAATGTCTGCATGTTAAAAATCTGACACTTCATCAATTCATGTCCATACTCCTTGCGCACATGTGTGTAAATTTGGGTAAATGTCCGATATTGCAAAACCAGTTAAAAAGCGCAAAATGTTGTCATTTCTGAATGCAAGCCCCCAGGAAGAGCAGAGTTTGAACAGAGTATACCTCATGTGATATGTGATGGGTGCATGTAATGTTAAACAACTGTGTATCTGTGCAATATGTATTTGGGTCAAATATAAATGTATGTGCAATTTGACAGGGGTGTGTCCTTTCTGCAGGCCATAAACAGCATCACCATGACTCACATTTCCTTTCCCCTATCAAGAAAGAGAGAAAAGCTTGACCAATGATCAGTTGAGAGAGGGGCTGGCTTAGTGATGCTGCGCACACACCCACTTTCAAAAGACATAAAAAGAGCCACTGGAAGCTAGAGAGGACATTCAAATCCAGTTGCTGCGGAGCGTTTTGCCGGACCACACAACATCCAGAAGATACCAGTTCCAGACTGACTCCAGCTACATACTCCAGAACCTAGAACTTATACTTTAGAACCTAAATCAGAGGCCTAAAACCACAAGCTGAGTTCTCTGCAGCAGGCCTCAAATCATTGCAAGCTACTCACAGCCGGGCGAGCTGCTTGAATCCCTTGCCAAGAACTTTTGATAGGACCAGTGCAGAGATCCAGGAGCCGTGCAGAGACTGCTGTATCCGGACAGACCAGACCAGTGCCAGACCAGACCAGCAGAGCAGAGACCAGACGCTGTGCGCAGAGACCGTCCGTGGCGAGACCGGAACCGAAGTCCAAAACCTGACAGATCCGTGGCGTGACCCAGACCTTCCAAATATATTGTGAGTACAGCTAGGACGGGGCAAAACCAAATCTCTTAGTTTAAAGTAATATAATTCAATCTATTTAACCTAAGTAGAACTGCCTCCTAACTGTCACCTGTCATTTGTAAAGCTGCACCACTGTCATTTGTCAATTCTGCAGCTGCAAAGCTGTCACCTGTCATTTTGAGTTTACTTTAAATCCGGAAAATGACCTTTACAAAATCGTTCATATCTCTGGAACCGTTTGGGCTACGAACTTGGTTTAACTTTCCTCTGAATGATTAGAATTTAAGCTTTCCAACAAGCCTAGAAACGACTTCCTTCTCCTTATACTTTTTCCGCAATCACGATTCACGCACTCGCGAATTTTACCGCGATTTGCGATTTGGTTAAAAATCCAGCCACGTGTAACCATCAGCAGTCATTTCTTTCCTTGCTAAAAATTTGTTTGCCTCTTAATCACCATCTCTGAATCATTGCTAAAGTGAGCCTGAACTCATCCCAAGTATCTCTCACTCACCCTGAACCTCCTAAAGGGAATTAAAAGCATTTTCAGCATATTTCTCACTTCATTGCCACCACATTCAAAGCACTTGGGCCTGTGTTTTAAAACTCATACCGGTTTTCTCTAAGCTTGCTGGGGGGGAACTGAATTTCGTATTGTATTTGATTGCATTCCTGAGAACTGTGTGTGTTACTTCCATCTCCTTCCATTTCTTACATTGCATAGGGGAGGGGGGTGAATTGCCAGAGAAAAAGTGATTATATTATCTTTTGCTAAAATCATCTCAAGTATTTCTGTACTACCTTTTATTCCTCATTGCTTTTCCCTTGAAATCATAAAAGTATTTTTGCTACTTGATCCATCCTATACTGACTCCTCATTGATTATAAAGAAGTGTGCTAGTGTCAGATTACCCATTGTTGATTAACATTATATTTATAAGGTCGATATCGATTATTAATTTATTATAAAAGCGTGGTATCTATATTTTGTCTTATTTCTCAAATAAACCTTTTAAACTTGCAAAACAGAACTACTTCTTGGCTCAGTGGGGTCAGGGGGGATTCTAAGAGAGGGGTGTTATATAGGGGTAGTCATCCATAACTCATGAACTGGACATAAAGATACATCAATAAGGGTTTCCATTCAGTATCCCAGACTAGGCATTGACTTAGCTGTAGTGTTGAATTGAATCCTCTTACAGTACAGTTCCCTTGAGGAAGCGCCGGCAGGACATGTCAGCACGATCCCCAGCAGGGCCATTGCTTCATCCGCCGATGCACAGCGGGCTGACCAGCTCACAGCCCTGATAACAGAATTTGTGCAGGACAATCGGCAGGCCAGGGAGGAGTGGCGTGCTGAATTGAGGGCACTGGGCCAGTCCATAACGGAAAGCACCAACCGCCTCTGCGAGGTGCTCGGCCGCATAGCCGATGCTCTGGAGGCTGCTCATCCTGGCCAACAGCCTCAGCATGAGGACACACCTTCAACGAGCAACTCCACCCAGACCAGCCCACTCCATCGGTCATTCCGTGCGCTGTGCCGCTGGGACATGCCTCCCCTGGCACCGGGAGCACAGAGTGACTTTACTGCCAGCCACATGTGGGCTACATGGACCCTATGGGACTAGTGTGGGGTTGTTGTGGTGGGAGGGGGAGGGGGGTGAGTGTGTGTTGGGGAGTTGTGGGGGAGCGGGAGGGGAGGTGAGGGTGTGTTGGGGAGTTGTGGGGGAGGGGGGTGAGGGTGGTTGAGGGTTTGTTTTTCACGTTGATATTTTCACTTTCAATACACCGGTTGTTCATCAAAAAAATTACCAGAGTGGACATTCATCATTGCACATGTGTCATTTATTCTTGCACAGTGCATAGTGTACATGTATCCCCACACCCAGTGCCCTATGTCCTAACATTATGTCACCCTCTGCTGACTTGTGTGTCAGAAATATTGTGCAATCAATGACTGCCACATGGCACGTCCCTCCTGTGCATCAGCACCGTTATGATGTCCTGCCACATCTTCCTCCTCCCCTTCATCATCATCAGGTGGTAGCAGTTCCATGTCAGGGGGAAGGGGCACATTCCGACGGATACATATATTGTGCAGCATTACACATGCCATGGTGATCCTGGCCACCTTCTCATGGCTGTAGAGGAGAGCCCCACCCGACCGGATGAGGCAGCAAAATCGTGCCTTCAGCAGGCCAAAGGTCTGCTCTATCACCACACGTGTACAGGTATGGGAATGATTGTAGTCCTCCTCGTGCCTGGTCTGTGGGTTTCGGACAGGGGTCATGAGCCACGGCTTCAAGGGATAGCCACAATCACCTGCTTGAGAGTGGAATAAAGGTAAGTGATCGCACATTCATCTAGGACAACTGTACTAGTCTCACATGGAAGAAGGTAATTTGTGCCCACACGCACATGTCCCTGGGTGCATTGACCCCATTTCTGGCCCCGCTATGTGCCCTGTGCAATGGACTAATGGTGTTGCATCTTCAAAATGGGTCATGGTGTGCACTGACATCTTGTTGCACGTGCATCGTATATGCATACAGCAGTGTTGGTGTAAAATGAGTGATGAGTAGTGTTCTGTGGAATTTGGTAGTGGGGAGCTTTGGCTGTAGTCAGTTCTATATTGGGCGTGCTGCACTGATCCATGGTAACATGCAGCACTCCTATGGTTGTGCTGAACCAGTGACACACTGTGGTATTCCAGGTCGGCTCAGTTCAATGCACGGCCAGGGTTAACTGTCCTGTGTGGTGAAATGTGGCAGTCAGCAACATAGCTCATATGCAGTATCATATGGATGACCTTACGGTGTGTGAGGGATGGTGATGAGTTGTGCATGTGTTGTGGGATGTGGGCTGGTTACCTGTTAGTCATGTAGTGATGGATGTCGGCCTTACTTCTTCACTATGGGATTTGGTTGTCATGTACCATTTCAGTAGCATTGGGGTACAGTGTTCGGTGATGTGCACATCGTGCACTGACGTCAACATTCCCACCCAGGTGGAGTATGCATCCCCCCCATTCCCACCCAGGTGGAGTATGCATCCCCACCCATTCCCACCCAGGTGGAGTATGCATCCCTCCCATTCCCACCCAGGTGGAGTATGCATTCCCCCCATTCCTACCCAGGCGGAGTATGCAGCCATCCATCTCACAACCCCAATGCAGGGCCATGGCCCAGTCAGGCAACTCACCAAGCAGCCAGGCACGTCGTCCAGCATGTCGCTCCATGTAGCGTGGTAGGGTGGAGTTCCGCAGTACCAAAGAGTCATGAGTTGATCCTGGATATCGGTCACAGCAATGTGTGATGATCTTGCTGGCGTTGCATACCATCTGCACATTGATGGAGTGGTATTGCTTGCGGTTGCGATACACCACCTCCATGGCATGCAGTACCACCAACTCCACGTGGGTGCAGTCGAGGGCACCTACACAATTTGGCATGCCTGCCAGTGCATGGAAGGCAACTTTTGTATCGAATATCGAATGGGGAGTCCGTGGTAGGGATATGAAGTTCCTTGTGTGCTTGGGGTGGGAATCCAGCACTTGGTTCAGTATCCGGGAAAATAAGGGTTGTGATATGCCATGCATGTGCCCCACTGTGTGCTGGTAGGTGCCTGTGGCAAGGAAGTGGAGCACAGACACTACCTTCAGTAGAGGGGGGATGGTGGTGCGTATTTCTATGAGGCTCACTATGTCGTTGTGTATCAGGTTCACTATGGTGGTGATGGTGTCACGGTCAAGCCGGTACAGGGTGTGGATCTGCTCAGGTGTTAGGTTGAAGGGGGTGGCACTGATGCGAGGGATTGGGGGCTGCCGGCGTAGTAACGGTGGCTGCACTGGTGGGGCATGCTGGGCCTGTCTCACCCTCCTTCTCCTCCTGTGTCTCCTCTGTGGTGGCGGCTGTTGTTGTTGTTGAGGCATTGCAAGCAGGGCCTCCAGCTCCAATAATGCTACTACTATTGGTATCATCTTGGTGTGGGAGGGGGTGTGGTGTGTGGGTGTGCTCCTTTTGTACTGATGCTGACTCCATTACCTCCACCTGTGCTGATTGTGTGCACCTGTGGCACTTGGAAACACTGCTCAGGGTTCTTAACGCCTGGTCGGCAAGGGCGGTATTTACACCATGCCGGTAAGCACTTTTTCGGCCTTCAGGAGGCTGTTATTTGCATGTCCGCATCACTTGTGATCATCTCCGGTTTACGGCATGCCGCTATTGCCGGCATGGTGTGTCGCACGCGTGCGGCCAGACCGCTATTTACGGCATCGTAAAGTACGATGCCGTAAATAGCGGTCTGGTTGGTCAGAATAGCCCTTAGCGGTAAGCGATGCCGGTAATCCTTTACCGGCATCGTTTTCCCTTACCTCCAACCTCGGAATGACCCCCAATGTGTTCCTTGAGTTGGACATAGACATTGTTAGTACAGAGTAAATAGCGATGGGTTTCATGGGGCAAACACTGATTACATGGGCTAATGCGTGTTTGTTATTCTCCACCTACAGGTACTTGTTGCAAATGTGCAGGTGACGTAGTTCTACCATTCTGCAGAAAGGGAGTTACAACAACCATTGGATGGCATCCCTTCATAATGGCCAACTGGAGACCATTATCACATTGGGTCCTTCAACACCTGTGTGCTCTCATGGATACACCACTGTTACTAGCACCACACAAATACAACATCTGTGTGAAGTAGATGGAGTTCTGGGCATCGTATTAAGAAAAAAAACAAGAACAAAAACAGAACAGTATGAAAACAGTTTCTCTGCACTTGTCTGGGCATGGTTTTAAGAAAAGAAAAAAAAACTGAAAAGTATGAAAACTGGTTCTCTGCACTCATTTTTGTGAATGACCGAATTTTGATACCGCCTCAAAATGCCGCCTCAAATGCCGCAGATTGTACCACTTTAAGCAACGTGGGGGACCTTTCAGAAATTCAACAAATTTTGAAAAATTGTTTAGAAACATCAAAGCATGTTCTCCATTGGTCTGCACTTTTTGGAGCAGTGTGCTCTTGGAATCGAAAGCATGCATAACAGCCTTTTAATATTCGTGGTGCATTGACACTATGACATGAGTAACAGGGTCCAGAACTGAACCGAGTCAGGAGGGAAAAGGGACCCCTCCCAATCTGGGGCCGGAGGTCTCACAGGGCGAAATCAGTAGCCGGTCCGTCCCAGAGGTGGAGAGTGAGAGCCTGGGGCGGCTCAGTCCCTAAAACCCCCTCACGTGCCCTCAAAGGAAATACCTGTGCCGCCGTCTGTCACATGATGCCTCCCAGTACCTTTATTAGCCAGGGTTCTCTGTTTGATATTCCAGAACCTCATGTACCCGAGATGCCAGCGACGGCGCATGAATGAAGTGAGCAAAAGGAGTGAGAGTTCACGCACAACATGCTCTGCACAACAATAAAGAAAAACAATTCCAAGCTCAGTGAAGAAGCAAACCTTCACTGCGGCAAAGAGACCCCGAAACGCCAGGGCCACAGCACAACACAGAAGCGGCAGACAGCCCCACGTGGGGGAGTGGGACTTACAGGGGTTTCTAAAGTATTAAACATGTGTAACCCGGCCCCAGGAGAAAGAATAGCCATACATTGACCTTTGCAGAGTCAAGTCTACATTGAAATTAATGAAGGGGGGGGGGGATTGAACCAAGAAAGGAACAGCGTAAAGGGCAAATGAGGGAAAGCCAAAGTGTTGGTTGTATTGGTGAGGTTTTGAAGGATGGAGGTGGACCGAACATCCAGCCGGCGAAAGGACAGTGGAGAAGAATGCTGAGGGGTTGGTGGCGGATTTGGCATGGAGTGCAGATTAGGTGGTGGTTGTGAGAGTGAGTGGTACCGTTTGTGAGCTTGAGGCTGTGAATTTGTAAGAGTGTGTGAGAATGATTGTAGCGAGAAAGGGGTGAGAAGGTGTTGGGGTTGAGCACAGAGAGAAGAGGAGAGGTCTCAGGATAGAGCTTAGGACAGAGCAGAGGAGCTGTCACGACCCGTGACCCAGAACACCACTGGTCACTCTCCTGGAGTCAGTCCTGGCGCATTTGGCGCCAGGATCATATTTGGAATGGGACTTGAAGGAACTACTTTTTATGTGGAGGCCTACAGCCAACATGGAGACACCCACACAGTCTAGTCCCTTAGAACCAGACTGTGCGGTGCAGTGTTTTGGGGTGTGGTAGCCCGGACTTCTTTACCTGGAATTCTTTACATGCTAGCCTATATAAACCACACCCAAGCTAAAGAATGTGCTTCGCGTTATTCTGCAGCCAGCAGCGTAACGCTCACTGTGTTCAGACCCCAGCACCCGGCGTTCCAGGAATCGCGGACCTGCAGAGGAGACAAAAGAACATCATTAGCAGGTCCAGCTTACCTGCAGTCTTCCATCCTTCGCTCCCAGCTGCTCGCGGTCTTCCATCCCGTTGGCAGCATCTTCAGGACATCGCGCTCGCACTGGAACGAAGCACCTGGAGAGGAGAGAAAAAGGGACAACATTAAACAGGTTACTCACAGCAATCACAGCAGCAACCGAAATCTCCTCACCTGGCTGGGCATATCTTGGCCGGTTCCACTCCGGAAATCACAGCACGTCCAGAAACACCTTCGTAAAAAAGAATAAAGAATACAGGTTAGCCCAAAAAGACATTAGCGCTCCGCACTTTGCGCTGAACTTACCTTTCTTCATACGCTCCGCATCCATAAATCCCGGCAGGAGCCGAACCCCAGCAGCGCACTCAGCGAACCTCCGCATACCCAAGGGGGAAACAATCAGGGAAAGACATTAATAGCCGAAAGAAAAGCAAAGGCCCTCAGAGACTGCAATAATCGAACTTACCTCTTTAAAGACACTTGAATGGGTTGGCACCAGTGAAGTTAACTAAGTCACTTCAACCCGCAGGAACTACGCGCCCCTGCGTAGAAAGCAGGACGGAGAGCACACCAGACATCATAACAAGGTGAGGAGGGGGCCATCAGGTCGAGTCCAAGGGGCTGGTGGGAGGAAACGAAATCTGTGCCTAAGTCCAGTCCTCCTGTGTTTTCAAGGCCCACGTGCCATAGAAGACATCATCCCGAATTGAGTACATCTGGGGGGAATCTGGCAACCAGGACATACAGGCGTCCCCGTGGATACCAGGTGAGCGTAACAGAACGCGAAGCCTCATAACAAAATCCACCTGGGCGCCATGCAGACTTTAGAAATGGACCAACTTGTCCAGTTATTAGGACAATTACGCGCCGAAGTGCATTCGGCTAGGCATAAGACTAATACCCTGCGAAGGGATCTTGTCACCAAGGATCGCACTGAAGAACTCAGCAGGCAACTACTGCAATCACAGGCCGGGCAAGCTCCATTACCTGGAACAACTTCGCCGGCACAGGCCACCACGTTGTCTACCGCTCCAGTGCAAATACATTTACCCGGAACAATACCCTTAGCACCGCCAGAAAGATCCAAGAAAATATGCAGCATTCATGAATCAATGTCGCCTTCATTTCCTCTGCAGATCGGCTGCATTGCCTAAAGATCTGGCACGAGTAGCATTTATTTTATCATATCTAAGTGGTAGTGCAGCAGACTGGTCAGTGCCGCTTGTGAGCTATGATGATCCGTTACTACGTGACTTTGGGGGCTTTCAAAGGGAAATGGAAAAGCTCTTTGCCCGACACACCCATGAACAAGCTGTAGACAACAAACTCTTGTCACTCCGGCAGGGGAATCAGGACTTGCTAACATACATAGCAACCTTCAATAGGTTGGTGTCCGAAACCAGGTGGCCTGAAGATAAGAGAACCACATTGTTTCACCGAGGCCGTCGAGGGGAATTAAAGGACGTCTTGGCTCAGGTAGTTGATCCACCTAGAGACTGTAGTGAATTCATCAATCTGGTGGTGCAATTAGATCATCGATTACAAGATCGGAAAGCAGATCGGTCCAAATCTGACACACGGGCCGTGTATCTACAAACCATGTATGCTACTCCGCGCAGGTCAGAGAATACCACAGAGCCAATGCAAATTGGAGGCATACGACCACCGTTAACAAAAGCCAAAAGAGACAAAAGAAGGCAACAGCAGTTATGTTTGTACTGCGGACAATCGGGGCACTTCTTAAAAGACTGTCCAATAAAACCTCTCAGGTTAATTGTAGGAGCTACAGAAAAGGATGAGATTAAGGAGTCGGAAAACTGCCTAGCTCTACAAAAGTAGAGGTCAGTTTGTCGAGTGAGAAGAATGAGCCACCGACCTCACATTTTGCAATACCAGTAATCCTAATCAATCACCAGAAACCTTCAAGGATGCATTCCATTGAAGCTTACATAGACAGCGGGGCATTTGGGAATTATATTGATCAAGATCTGGCCGCACGGATGGGGCTTCCCTTAAGTTTTAAGCCGAACACAGAAAAGGTGACCACAGTAGATGGGGCTGAAATTGATTCTGGACCAGTAACCCAATGTACGGCAGGAATAACCCTGCTGTGCCAGGATGGACACCGGGAATCGATTTCCTTCGACCTCATCAAGGCGCCTCAGTTTCAGCTAATATTAGGGATGCCATGGTTAGTTGCTCATAACCCTCGGATAGATTGGCGTGCAAGAAAACTGACTTTTCCTCATGATTGGGCCCCCACCTGCTATCTCCAAGAAAACAAGTCCAGTTTCAAGGTTTCTATGAGTCCTAGAGTCGGCATATTTACACTTGGCGCAACCAGTACTCACCCTGAAGAATATCAAGATTTCCAGGATGTGTTCCAGAAGGAACAAGCTAATACGCTACCACCGCACAGGTCCTATGAGTGTCAGATTGACCTAATACCTGGTGAACAGATCCCTTGCGGTAGAATCTGCACACTCACCGAATCAGAAAACCAGCATCTAAAGTCCTATCTGGACCAGTACTTGGCAAATGGGTTCATTCTCCCATCCAAATCTCCGGCAGTCAGTCCCCTGTTCTTCGTACCAAAAAAGGAAGGGGACTTGAGAACCTGTATTGACTATCATGCCCTGAACCAGATCATCGTGAAAAACCGTTACCCACTGCCCCTTATTACCGAGATGCTATATCAAGTCAAAGATGCCCAGATTTATACGAAGTTAGACCTCAGAGGAGCGTACCACCTGGTCCGAGTCAGAAAAGGAGACGAATGGAAAACAGTCCTTCGTACTAAATATGGGTTGTTTGAGTACCAGGTAATGCCTTTGGGGCTGTGCAATGCCCCAGCGGCGTTCCAATATTTTATGAACAACGTCCTAAGGGAGCTGATCGATGTGTGCACCCTGGTCTACATCAATGACATACTAGTGTATTCAGCCTCTGAACAAGACCATGTTAAGCATGTCCGTGCTGTTCTTGCCAAACTGCGCCAACACCGACTATACACAAAACTCGAAAAATGTTCTTTCCATGTAACCGAAGTTGAATTTCTTGGTTTTGTTCTTACTCCAAAAGGCATTTGAATGGATGCACACAAACTGAACTTAGAAATGCGATCCACCAGGAAATAACCCCAAGCGAGCCACTGGAATGGCATACCAAAGGAAAACAATACATTGTTAAAAATCAACTGCCATATTTTGGCGAACGCCTGTACGTCCCTAAGACCGAGCTACAACAACAAATCATTTCAGAATATCACGACTCTTTGATGGAAGGTCATCCCGGAATCGCCAAAACCTTAGCAAAAGTAAAATGCAATTATTGGTGGCCCACTTGGCGTCAAGACGTCATCCGATAAGTTCAGTCATGTGGAGTGTGTGCACAAAACAAGTCATTAAAGCAAAGAGCAGCTGGCCTCCTGCAACCATTAGAAATACCTCCGGCACCATGGCACACACTCTCTCGATTTCATTACTGATTTACCTCCCAGCTAAGGGTTCAATACCATTTTAGTTGTAGTGGACCTATTTTCTAAAATGGCACACGTTATCCCTTTCAAAGGCCTTCCAGATGCATCCCAGCTAGCAAAGGTGTTTTTAGAAAACATTATCAAACTGCATGGATTCCCTTCAGTCCTGGTCTCTGATTGAGGAAGCCAATTTGTATCAAACCTCTGGAAAAGGTGCTGCGCTATAGCTCACATCAACATACGGCTATCCACCAGCCATCACCCCAAACGGATGGTCAAACAGAGAGGACCAACCAGACTCTCGAACAATACCTGCGATGCATGCTGCATCAAGTTGAGGGAACCTGGAGAGACCTATTATGGATAGCCAAATATGCTCATAACAATTCTGTACATTCCAGTACTGGGCAAACACCCTTTTTCACCCTCTACTGCAGATATCCGCATACTTCTGAACTTGACATCCCTCCCAGCCTCGAAATGCCAGCTGTAAAGACGCTTCATGCAAACATCACTCAGGCCTTTAAAAAGGCAACAGAACAATTAATCCAAGCCAAAAGTAAGCAAAACAGGTTTGCAGACCAACATCGAAAAAAGGCTCCTGACTATCAGATAGGAGACAAAGTTTGGCTAGCAACAAAATACATACCACTAAAGGGAACCCAAACTTTTCGGCCTCGCTATTTGGGGCCTTATCCTGTCCAAGCCATCATCAACCCAGCAGCAGTTAAACTAACATTGCCAGCTAACATGCAAATCCATCCAGTGTTCCACGTCTCACTGCTGAAACCAGTACAACCCGGTACAGGAGTTATACCACCACCTGAACCCATCATGATCGATGGAGAACCCGAATACTAAGTGAAAGAAATCCTAGTTTCCAAATATACCAGATCCAAACTATACTATCTAGTGGATTGGAAGGGTTATGTCCCTTCATGACAGATCCTGGGAACCTAGTGAGAACATTCATGCTCCATGTCTAATTAGAACGTTTCATCGAAACTTTCCAGACAAGCCTGGACCAGTCGGGAGAATCACCTTAGGAGGGGCCTGGGGGGGGGAGTGCTGTCACGACCCGTGACCCAGAACCCCACTGGCATGGTCACATGCCAGGTAGGGTTAGGGCACAGGGTTCATTTGGGGCCCCAAGGGCCTTGCATTTTCACCGGGGACTCTCCTGGAGTCAGTCCTGACGCCTTTGGCGCCAGGCTCATATATGGAATGGGACTTGAAGGCCCTAATTTTTATGTGGAGGACTGCAGCCAACATGGAGACACCCACACAGTCTAGTCCCTTAGAAGCAGACTGTGCAGTGCAGTGTTTTGGGGTGTGGTAGCCCGGACTACTTTACCTGGACTACTTTACAGGGTAGGCTATATAAACCACACCCAAGCTAAAGAGCGTGCTTCGCGTTATTCTGCAGCCAGCAGCGTAATGCTCACCGTGTTCAGAGACCAGCACCCGGCGTTCCTGGAATCGCAGACCTGCAGAGGAGACAAAGAACATCATTAACAGTTCCAGCTAACCTGCAGTCTTCCATCCTTCGCTCCCAGCTGCTTGCGGTCTTCCATCCCGTTGGCAGCATCTTCAGGACATCGCGCTCGCACCGGAACACAGCACTTGGAGAGGAGAGAAAAAGGGACAACGTTAAACAGGTTACTCATGGCAATCACAGCAGCAACTGAAATCTCCTCACCTGGCTGGGCATATCTTGGCCAGTTCCGCTCCGGAAATCACTGCACGCCCAGAAAGACCATCATAACCTGAAAAGGAATAAAGAATCCAGGTTAGCCGAAAAAGACATTAGCGCTCCGCACTTCGCGCTGAACCTACCTTTCTTCATACGCTCCGCGTCCATAAATCCCGGCAGGAGCCGAACCCAAGCAGCGCACCCAGTGAACCTCTGCATACCTAAGGGGGATGCAATCAGGGAAAGACATTATTAGCCCGAAAGAAAAGCAAAGGCCCTCGGAGACTGCAATATTCGAACTTACCTCTTTAAAGAGACTTGAATGGGTTGGCACCAGTGAAGTTAACTCAGTCGCTTCAACCTGCAGGAACTATGCGCCCCTGCGCAGAAAGCAGGACGGGGAGCACGCCAGACATCATAACAAGGTGAGGAGGGGGCCATCAGGTCGAGTCCATGGGGCTGGTGGGAGGAAACGAAATCTGTGCCTAAGTCTATTCCTCCTGTGTTTTCAGGCCCACCTGCCATAGAAGACATCATCCCGAATTGAGTACATCTGGGGTGAATCCGGCAACCAGGGCATACAGGCGTCCCCGTGGATACCAGGTGAGCGTAACAGGAGCTGAGTGATTGGAGAGAGGGTGTGAATATGTGAGGGACAGAAGAGAGAGTGGGGAGACTACAGCAGGGAGAAATGACAAAAAGGAGGTAAAGTGAGAGTAGAATAGAGGGAGTAGTAAAATCAAGGAGGGGAGAGAAAGGGAGTAAGTGAGGAAGAAAAAGAATCAAAGTGTCTGACATTTGCACAATTGAAACATTATTCCTGTTGTGAAACCTGGGGAGTGTTAGCTTAGGGCACTGAACGACATGTGTATAGGCGTGTTATAAATGCCATACCATATCATTACTTAGAAGAACCTTGGATTGAGCCAGATAGAGAAGGCTTTCACCTTTAGGACCTCACCTATAGCTGGGTTTTGATAGCTGGTATCACCAATCACTAGTTGTAAAACCTGGATTTTAGGGATGCCTCTGTTATGGTGGAGGGAGACCATGGGAGGATGGGAGTGGGAAGCCCATGATTGAACCCGTCCCACTACCTAACCAGAATAAAAGCTATGCAGTTCCCTATTTGTGAAATAAAGACACTTGCCCATCCTTTGGAGTCTGGAGTTTGTGCTGCCAGACATTGCACGTGCTAGTACAAATCTTTAAATCACATGTCTGTGTCCTCTGGTTTAATGACAATTGGTGGAGGAAAACATAGGGGTTGGCCATTCTTTTATGATCTTACTCCAATTCTCCCCATGAGCCTTCTCCAATTTATATTTTATTCTATTCCTCTTGCCACATGTTTTATTTGATGTAGGTATCTTGGTGCACCCTGCTCCACTTTCTTTCCCGGTGAATGCCTGCAAAGGAATTTCACTCCTCAATGTTATGTTATGTTATATTGCTGTTGTATATCACCTACTGCCATAGGTTATGGCTTCAAAGCACTTTTTTGCCGGTCAGAGAGGCAGAGGAGAAGATAGAACATTCAGTAGTGATAGGGTAGCGCAAATGCCGGTTAGATATTTAGGATGAGGGTGAGGGATCGATAAGATGCTCAGGAAGGCATCGGAAGGAAACAGTGGTGGAACTATGTGTACAATTGTACTGAATGTATCAAGGGACTTAACTATATTCTATGGGACGCCACACCAAAGGGAAAGACAGCTGGAGAAAGCTGTTCGTTGTGCTAGGAGGTTTCTCTGTAATTTACTAATTTTATGGTGAACCAAGGCATGTTGAAGCCACCCCCAAGAAGACACAGGCAGCAAACCCCTTCATCTTACTTCCTTCCCTAGGCCCCCAACAAAGATGAAAGAACAGTTGCATTTTGGAAATCCGAGTTTTTGAAAGAAAACTGAGCAAAAACAACCTTGACATTTTTTATTTATTTTTTGGGCTTCCTATTGATGTTATGGTTACCTAAAGGTATTTTTTTGGTTTCTACCAAACATCTATGCTTGTGCTTCTGTGCAAATGGCTTAAGCACACAAAGGGCCTCATTACGAGGAATGCGGTAAGGGGTTAACAGCGCCAGTAACAGTGCCGGAGCCGTTAACCCCTTGCCCCCCCATTACGAGGTCTGCTTGCAGGAACCCGCTAAGGACGCCTGGTTTTACCCGGTCCCGCGAGCAGACCAGGAGGCTAACAACGGGCCCGTTATTAACGTTATTAACAGACCCGTTGTTAGCATCATCCCCATTCCCATTCGAGCCCCCCCATTCCCATTGAGCGCAATGGGGGCTCGAATGGGAATGGGGATGTACCGGGTCTGGGTTCCTTGAATGAGGAATTACCGGGCCCTCCAAGGTCGGAATGGCCCAGTAATTCCTCATTCAAGGAACCCAGACCCGTACCCGGTAAGGGGATTTGCGGCATGGCTACATCCAAGATTGTAATGACCTCCAAAGCCTTTGCAGTGGTCAGACTTAAATGTTACATCGATTTGCAAATTCTACATAAAGAATCCCGCTGATAAAATGACATCATTGAGTGATCATATATGCCAACATGCCCCATTCCATTCAGCGATGCCAGTCCAGTCTTGTTTTTTTCTTGGCTTTATGGAATTTGTAAATCCACATCCGTAAAGTCCTTCAATGCAAAGGATAAAACTACAGAGCAAGTAGCTCCCAAATGCAAAGGGGCACGTTGGCTTGCATGGTCCAATCGGATCATCAGGGCTAAGCGTAAGCACTGGGAACTCCACCAAACGCTCAGCAATGTAAAGTTCTTCATTTGAAACAGAGCATCTGCATGCTAAAGGTAATAGGGGCTGATTTACTAAGGTAAACAATTGCGTAAGTTACACTTACACCCCCAAATGGCTTAAGTTCTATTTATACTATTTTTTTTCGATCTTAGCAAAATTAGTCTTACTTTAGCCACTTATTTAGATTAGTAAATCAGCTCCACAAGACAATAACAGCTGTTTTTCAGGGCCTTTCCTAAAATCCACGTCTTAGCCTGAGAATAGCAGGGGTTTTGATAGTCTGGGGATGTTATTTCTGTAGCAATGGCTGAAACATTCCAACGCATTCCAAATGCACCTACTCTTTTTCTCTAATGATCCAGCCACAAAGGTTTGCTCTTCGTTTCACCGACATCAGCAGTGCAGTCTTCAACATGGCGGCAATCCCCGCGGGGGGCTCACAGCCGGAGAAGGTGGAGGGGGCGGAAACGCACATAAAGAACAGATAATGTAGAACGTATCCCATGCTACATTCATATTATTGATTTGTGGGAAATATGACAGAACCAATTTTAGAATTCTTTATGGGAAGCTAAATATTCAGGCTGCTCAACATTTTAATAAGGCTGTCATTTTAGGAGAGTTTCATAAACTGATGCTCTCTGACAGCATGCCCTCCGTGCAGTGGGAGACTCGCGACGTGCACTCTGTGTGTGCACGCTCTAGCACTGGGTGAGAAGATGGGGATAATTACAACAATTGGAATGCTTACGATCATTGTTAGACCCGTGGAAGTATTTTATTTATGTATTTTTATTTATTTAATTGTTTTTTTTTATAAAGCGCTTAATACCTGAGTTCGGTTTCTAAGCACGGATGCTCTGCATTGTCTTATTTCCAAGACCAGCGTGTTGCCCTTCTGCTATCCTCCATTCACAGTAGGTTCATGAACTATGGTACATACATATTCTGCAGTGTAGCTGTTTTTAGTAATGGGCAAAAAACGTTCAGTTGTCACTCTTTTTCCTTTTTACAATACCATTTGCTTGTGCTGAACAACAGTCTGACATTCTGGATGCCAAAGGCCCGGATTTGCTGTCAAAAGTCTTTGACAGCAAAAGGCTGTACCAGAGCAGTATGTTGTCATAGATTTCAGTACAATATCATTGGGTTACCTTAATATTGTCTTAATAATAAAGTGACAAAAAGAGTTTACTCTAGAACACGTGACCATAATCGGCAATCGCTGAAGACCACTGGAACGCCCTCCTAGGCCTCCGAGCACAAGAATCCCAAAGAGCCTTCCACAAAGACTTGAAAACCTGGCTCTTCAACTGAACACTGCCCTACCGCCACCATCTCCCCCACATATCGACTTCTAAGCTTTGAATGTAACTGGTCTGCAACAGCGCCCTGATGCCCTTGGGCTTAGGCGCTTTACAAATGTAAAACATAAATAAATAAAAATAAATAAAATAATAAAGAGGCAAACATGAGGCACGACTTTGAGGACCAGGCCAATGTTTTAGGTTATCTAGTGGGGCGTTGGCAGGAGAGGCAGGCATTGGACATGGACAAATATGAACAATTGGGAGAGAAAGGGCCATGTAGGCGAGGACCAGGTGTTGGCGGGGTAGTGTGTAGGAACAGCATGAAACATGGGGCCTCATTACGACCCTTGCGCTAAGGGTTTAACTGCGCCGTAAAAGGCTGCGGCGCCATTAACCCCTTAGCGCCTAATTACGAGGTCCCTTTGCGGCTCCCGACCTTAACGACTGGTCTGGACCAGCTGTTAAAGTAGGGACCCGCAAAGGGACCTTGGAGGTAATTATGGTACCGCAATTTGCGGTACCGTAATTGCCGCCTTCCCCATTCCCATTGAGCCCTATGGGGCAAAAATGGGAATGGGGAAGGGCCAATCGTGCATGGGAAATTACCGCCCCGCCAACCTTGGTATGGAGTGGTAATTACCCATTGCACCATGGCGGACTCGTTACAATACCGGCAGCAACCATGGTGCTAATAGCGCCATCGGTTACCGCCGGTGTTGTAATGAGGGCCATGGAGTTGACAGCGAGCACGGACGGCTACTAGAGTATGGAAAGTGGATGCAGAGGTCTATGGCACATAAAAAGAGAATTGGGAAAGGACAAGTAACCACTGTGGACATGACTACCAGGTGCACATTGGGGAATGGGATGTAGGAACAACACAGGGCATAGAGTTTGTTCAGGAGGGAATGGACACAGAAGTAGAGACCTATGTTGGAAAAGGGAATAGGTAAAGAAGAGGACCGGGCATATTGAGGGTGACTTGGCGAGGACCTGGAAATTAGGTACCAAGTGGAAAGGACGGTGTGCATAAGAAAGTGACCAGAAGAAGCCACGAGATACTAATGTCAAGAAAGCAGAGATGCATGCAGGAAGCAAGAGTGTAGCCGAACTGCCCCAGCAACAGAGACAAAACGTTAATTTACATGTAGCATTCTATAATAACCTGCACCCCGCGGCATATCACAGCAAGCTAGACTCACATTGCACAAATGTTTCCTTAAATCCAGTTGCGCTATAAGCTCCGGTCCGGGTTCCTGTGAGGCCGCACCCTGTTCGTTCCAGCTGACCCACGGTGGATTACTCTGATTGGCTCCTACTGCTGCCCCTGCTCTGTTGTGCCTTCCGTTGCTCAACTTTGCCCAATGTTTGTTCTCCTCCTTGGCACCCTCTCCTTGCCCACTGCACAATCACTCTGGGTCGCTGTGACGCTACGGAGCATGTGGCCTGCAAAGTTCTGCATGGGCTGTGTGGGTTCATTATTCATGCTTCACAATTCAGGCGATAGGCCTTGACCAGACATTCTTATTCCCATATATATGTGTATATTTAAGGAAAAGTCTTTCATTGAGGGGTTTTTAAGGTGAGCAATACATTGCAACAAAACCTTTGAAATTCAAGGAAAAAACCTTAGTTGCAGTTCATTAAGGTGAGAACTTAACACAACCAAACCCCTGAAATTCAACTAAAGCCACCTTAACTTTGCACCGCCTGTTTCACAGTCTATGATCACAATGATGATACCACAGATGGAATCATTAGTGACATCACTGATGACATCATCTACAACATCACTGATGGCATCTCTGATGACATCAATGGTGACATTGCTAATACCATCATATAAGATATCAATGATTATTTACCTAATGGCATCAGACATAAGAGCACTCTAGGTGACCTATTCAGACCACCCTTATGTTTCTACATATGTGATATTAGCATTTTAGAATACTTTGGTAAAAAATGAAATCTGAATTATAAATAGTACACTGCTTAGAATGTTACTGTGTGTGCCAAATATATCTAGGACATGTTTACTATAATATACTCTGTATATACATGTACAAAATAACTTAGTTGAAATAAATAGAGACACTTGTTGAACTCTTTAATTATTTAATTATTTACTATGTTTTAAAATAGATATATGTAAATATATGTAAATACTAAATTGTTTTATTGTACAATGGCATTTTCTAAATGACATGAGAAATACTTTGAAACAAGGATCAACTGTGTATTAGGATATAGTTTAAGATTTCCATACATGGGTAATGACTTGTTTCATTACTACTCTACATTTATATAAGTGTAGAAAAGAAATTAAATTTTAAAATTCAACATTTGCTTGAAAACATGTACATAGATGTATATTTTTTTCTGTGTGTCTTTTGTAAGTGATTAACATGTTAAAATTTAAATAAAACCCATACTGTACAAAGTGAAAGTAATCTTTAAATAGTATCACATTTTTTTTAATACATTAACTTTTGTGTATGTCATAGATGATGTTACAAGTGATGTCATCAGTGATGTCATCTGTGATGCCATCATTGTGGTTATAGGCTGCGCGACAGGGGGCACGAAGATGAAGTGGCTTTAGCTGAATTTCAGGGGTTTTGTTGAGTTAAGTTTTCAACTTAACATCCCTGCAACTAAAGTTTTTTCCTTCAATTTCAAAGGTTCCATAGGTCTTTCCCACACATGGTCAGTGGCTATGTTATGTTATGTTAAAGGATATTTATACCATGCACTATCACCACCGGAATGGTCCCCTGGTGCTCTGTGGTCTATAGCTATGCCCACTGTATATTTTTTTAAGACTACCAGACCACTAGCCAAGGCCTTTGGCCAAGGCCAGTGGGAATGACATTTGGACGTGCACACTGTCCATTTTAAAATATTACCAGTTCACTAGCCATGGCCTTTGGCTATGGCCAGTGGCCACGGCCTACTGTCCATTTTAGAACATTACCAGACCACTGGTCATGGCCTTCAGCCATGGCCGGTGGGCACGACCACGCTATGTTTTAAAACACTTGCAACCCATTGCTCAAAGACATTCATCAATCACAAACTGACTTTGACCTTTTGTAACAGTGGTATTGTTATGTATAAAAGATTGCATGCTTTGAGAACTCATAATGCTCTTAGGCAATGAGCAGTGAGAGTAAATCATTTGCCAAGGATCACACACTTTGGTTAAGCAGTATGCTACATGCCCCTTGTTTTATGGCCGGTCTCTTGGTGACTGTTGTGATCAATCACATGACCCCAACTAACCCCATTTAAGCAGCACAGAAAATGGAAAGAAATGACCGGCTATAAGAATAAAATATGCCCAGGTACTTTTACCCCCATAGTGAAAATCAAAAGCTGGCACCCATGAATGTACGCACAGTAATTGAACATATATCTTAAAGTGAAATATACAAATGTAGTTCAATTAACCTTCCCCTTAGAAGAAAGTGTGCAGGACAAAATTGCATTGGACTTTAAAAAAAGTAATGAACACCAGAGAAATAACCTGAGAGTGGAAATGTTCCAATATGTATACTGGCAAAGTATAAAAAGGTGCTCACCTTTCAAACACAGCAATCTGTTGTGAAATATTCCCTGGTGCTTGTGGTCTTGTGGGTAACGTTTGCACTGGGAATATGACAACCTGAGTAAAATCCTGGTAGCCAAATACTTGAGCAGGCTTGCCAACCTCAAAATAAAACAAGGGGTTGCGTCTGCCCTCTGAAAAAAAGTTACTCTGTCCACCCACGTGTGTCCTTACCTGTGACCTAAAAATCATCCACAATCAGAGGCTACTGAAAAGCTTTGTTTTCCAAACTCAGTCCCTAGACCCCCTTCAACTCCCTAGTTTCTCTTGGTGTCCTCTTACCTCCATCCCACCTCTAGACTGATAGCATCTGCATGTTTTTTGACCTGCAAATAGCTCTGTTCCTGCATTTCATTTTCCGATAACCTCAGCTATAGCTACAGCTATCTCTCACCGAGCAAAAACAAAGACGGCGGCTGTTTCATTTCTAAAAACAACCAGTTTTGTCAATTTACCAGAGATATGGCCATCTTTTTTGGAGAAGACCCACTTCTCTATCAAATATATTTTTTAAAACTACTGCACAGAATAACCCCAAACCACAAAAAGGCCTAAAGAAAACGCTTCATGGCAAGTTGTTTTGGACCTAGTCCAAATCCGTCCTACGGCTTGGGCTGTGCAATCTGGCAAAAACATTAAAAAAGAAATAAAATACAGAAAACTTTATAAAAAAACAAAATAACCATTGGCAAAGGTGCTGTATACATTACAGCACACAAATGTAAAGCAGCCCATCAATGCAATCCATTATGTACACCTTCAATAATCTTTCCTAAAAAAAACGACCCCCTTGTTAAATGTACTCCATTGCAACAAAGTACAGCAAACTTTATTAAACACACTATATAAACATGAAGTACATAATTACTGCCATATCACTACTGCAATTTTATATAAATTAGATATATAACACTTATACAAAATTGCAAATGTCCATACACACATCCAAGCATTAATTAGGTGTGCATGCATGATGTAAAATATGCACATATGATATGATAGGTTATTTATAACGCACTTTACCTGTGTTGCTTCGTGTCGTCTTGCTTCCAACGCGTACATGTTGCCCCTGGGCTATCCTCCCGAGACGATATTGCTGGAGAAGCATTGTGTGCATGTTCACTTTCATTACATATAGGCACGTGGAAACAGCAAGTGCATGCGTAATGTAAAATATGCTGATGTTGTGGATACATATATTTATTTACTACAAAAAATGTAAAATATCTTTTTTTAAAATACCCATGCAACTATAAATAATACACACACATGACATTTGCTTGCAAATTACCCATAGCAGTTTCAATGAAAAAGAAAATGCTGAATTAATATGAACCACTTTTTAGTTCACATACGAATGTGCCCACAATAACTAACAGCGCTTGCGCAATATAAACTACAGCTATGTTGCTATAGTAATCACCAATGAACATACAGAAACACTATGCCGAACTTGTTTCACAACAAAAGCCTGTGCCCTTTATGCTTTTAACCACGTCAAAACGTGGCACCTTTCCAACCACTCCTATTAACAATATTAACCACTTCAATTGAAGACAGTGACCAGTGTGGAGGCTAATCCCCAGTAATATTATTACTAATTGTTCACTTGTATAATTACAATTTAGTATTTGAAAAAAAAATCGGTGTGCTTATTTTATTTCAGCAAATTTAAAAATGTAAACTCTTTTTGTAATGCTTCAACAGAGACAGATTAGTAAAATAGTAATTGTAAAATGTACATTTACTAGTGAATGGAAGCATTACTTATATTGATATTTTATTTGTATTGCTCTCATACACAAGTGTTTCAGAGCGTGACAAGGCAAGGGAGGGGAACAAGAGTGAACAAAAAACAATGAACTTACTAGGCACAGTGACATTGAGAACTCACAAGTGCAGGGGGGAGGAAAGGTGGAGGGGAGAGGTGGAAAGTGCTGAGCAAAGCAATAAAAACAACAAGTGGTAGTGCATGCAGCAAGTGGCAAGTGCTAGGTTTAAGGCACAGACAAGTGGTGTCTAATAAGTGCAGAAATAGGGGCAGACTGTTGGGTTACAGATACAGATCCAAGTGCAAGAGTTGGCAGGAGGCAGTGCGGGTGTGTGGCAGGGCGCGCAAGTACCTGGGCCCGGTAACCAGGTGCACGATGCCGAAAAAGAAAAGATCAGCAGGGGAGAAGAGGAGCAAAGGCAGAAGCAAAGAGGTGCTTCTGGAACTGGAGATGGTTCTCCTCAAGTTTCAGAGTGGCAGGGAGGCTGTTCCAGAGAGAGGCCCCAGTCGAAGACAGATATCTATCCCCAGCTTTTTTCTGAGATAGACTGATGCAGAGGTAGTTGGAGGTGGAGGAGTGAAGAGCTCGAGAGAGAAGATATTTATGGAGGGAGAGTTTAAGGTATTTTGGCCCCGGCCCCAGAAAGCCTTGTGGACAATGAAAAGGGTCTTGAATTTAATCCTTGCAGTCATGGGAGCCAATGAAGGGATTTCAGGGCTGGAGAAATACAATCCCAGGGTGTGAGGCCAAGGACAAGTCTTGCAGTCCTGTTCTGGATAGGTTGCAAAGGGCAGAGAGTAGAAGCAGGTAGATTTAGAAAGAGGCTGTTGCTATAATCCAACCTAGAGAGAACTAGGGCTCGAGAGACAGTGATACCTCTGAGGAGGTGCAGTTGGAAGTTTGACTGTTTAGAGACATCTGAGTTGTTGGCAGAAAAGGAAAGCGTGGAGTCGAAGATGACCCTGAGGTTCTTAGTCTAGCAGGTGGGGGTAGGAGGAGGGCCAAGGGAGGCTGGCCAGACAGTGACAGGAAAGGAGGGTGAAGGTGTGCCAATGAGGAGGATCTCTTTCTTGCTGACATTAAGGCACAGATCATTAGTGGCACACTACTTCTGACTAGCAGACATGCAATCACAGATGAGAGAAGGAGAAGAGGTGGGGAGGGAAGCCTGAAAATGAGTTGAATGTCATCTGCCTTGCACTGAAAATTGGAGCAGAGAGCAGCAATGCGATGGGCGAGGTTGTCAGGTATTGGTTGAAAAGCCAGGTTGAGAGGTTAGACCCCTGGGGAACACTGCAGGTAGAGAGGGAGATAGAGGAAAGGAAGGACCCAAGTTTGACCTGGGAGGGTCGATCAGAGAGGAAAGAAGTCAGCCATGCCAGAGCCTGATCAGTGATACCCAGGTTGTCATGGAGACGGTTGAGTAGTATAGTATGGTTGACAGTGTTGAAGGCAGAAGAGAGATCGAGTAGGATGAGGACAGAGGGGATGGTAAAGTCAAGGTTGGAGAGCAGGTCTTCATGGATGTTCAGGGGAGTAGTTTCCTTGCTTCTGGCAGCTCTAAAGGCAGACTAATGGTCGTGGACAATCAGAGTGAAGATTAAGCTGCGAGATGGCCAGCTTTTCCAGGAGTTTGCCCAGGAAAGGAGTGATGGAGATCTGGGCTAACCTTGTTAAACAAAAATAATTACACTTTCAGTTAGTTATTTTTGTAATGCTATATCGCACCAAATGTTAACAACACATTTTTAATTTTATTTTTAATGTGTTAAAGCTTAACATAAACTTTTCACATTTCATAAATTACATAAAGTAAATACTCTTGTATCTTCATTCATCAAATAAAAAATACATTCAAATGATTTTTAAGAGAGAAACAAGAACAATAGTATGTAAAAGAATTTTCAAAATACCTAAAGTGAAAAGTAAGAAAGAGAGAAAATAAAATAAAAAGAAGAGGGAATAGTGATTAACGAGTAGAGAACAAGCGAACAGCCAAAACCAGCGACAAACAGTACAGAACTGGCAATAAAGTATAAAGAATATCTAAATAATGTATAGTCAATACATTGGCATTAATTAATAGTTGCCTATGTTAAATCTGTTTCATATTCTAAAAAGAAAAAGTTCTCAAAGCAAATTACTAGTGCAAACACTTATTGGTTCATAGGTGAAACTCTGGTAAATAGATTGGCAGATTAGGACAGCAGAGCAACTATCAGGGTAATTCATAGAATTTCGCACAAAAGTGGCGCACGCGGCTGGCGCACAATGTGCACGTGCGAATGTCTGCACCAGCCATGTGCGCTAAAATCGATTTCTGCGCACAGCGTATTCATGGATTTTAGCCTCCAAAACCAGCCGTGCAGGGAACGGGTATAACTGGGGTTCGCGTGAAGTTTCACACTCGAAAGGGCCTGTGCGAGTGGGGTACGTGTATAACTGGGGTTCGTGGGAAGTTTCACACGCGATTGGAGCAGGGTACGTGTATTACGGGGTTCGCGGGAAGTTTCACACGTGAAGGGGCCCTGTGCGAGCGGGGTACATGTATAACTGGGGTTCGCGGGAAGTCTCACACGCGATTACAGCAGGGTACGTGTATTACAGGGTTCAAGGGAAGTTTCACACCCGAAAGTGCCCTGTGCGAGCGGGGTACGTGTATAACTGGGGTTCGCGGGAAGTCTCACACGCGATTACAGCACGGTACGTGTATTACGGGGTTCAAAGGAAGTTTCACATGTGGAAGGGCCCTGTGTGAGCGGGGTACGTGTATAACTGGGGTTTGCGGGAAGTCTCACACGCGATTACAGCAGGGTACGTGTATTACGACGTTCAAGGGAAGTTTCACACGCGAAAGGGCCCTGTGCGAGTGGGGTACATGTATAACTGGGGTTCGCGTGAAGTTTGACACGCGAAAGGGCAGTTGCTGTGTCCACCCCTGCTGCAACAGAAGACTCCCGACTGGGATACCATCGCTCCCCAGTCCAGCCCCAGGACCCAGTTGCCCACCCACTCCTGCCTCTGGGGTTGCCATGTTGGGCACATCCCCATCTGGCACCACTGGCAACCCCCAGCCAGAGAGGCAGAGGGCCACCAGCTTCACTGCCACCGAAGTTGGTATCCTGGTGGAGCATGTTCTGGGGCATTATGATGGGGTTCGCAGGAAGTCTCACACGCCATTTCAGCAGGGTATGTGTATTTTGGGGGTGCAGGGGATTTGGCAGTGTGGGTCCTCCCAGGTGTTTCCTATACACCCTCCACGGACCCTGCAGGCAGCCCACACCACAGGGGACTACCCTGCACCCCTGGTCATGTCCCGCAGGCAGCCCATTCACCATGGACATGCCCCCCAGCCAAGCCACATGTCACCTTGCACTACTGATCAACAACGCATGACCCCCAGCACCCCCAACCCCCAGCAGTGCAGGGCACCTGCCAGCAGGCCCCCACTCATGTCCCACTCATGTCCCCCAGCACCCCCACCCCCCAGCAGTGCAGGGCACCTGCCAGCAGGCCCCCACTCATGTCCCACTCATGTCCCCCAGCAGACCCCCACTCATGTCCAGTCCTGGGTCCTCCTGCCCTCTGGCCGATGCCTGCCCCTCCGATGTCAAAGGCCCCGAGCCATGATGGCTCCCATCTTGTTGCTGCTGCTGCTGTGCCTCTGCCTGTGCCCTGGCTCTTGCTGCCTGCACATCCTCCTCCGGCTGGGGTGCAGTTGTTGAGGTGGCCACCCCTGCTGGACGTCCGACTCCCGACTGTGGCAGGGATGTGTCCTCCACCAGCCTGGCCGCAGGGCCAGAGGCAGGTCCACAGGGTACCCAGGTGATACATGGGTGGGAAGATGGCATGGAGGACGACTGGGGTATAGGGGGTTCAGTTAAGGAGGGGGTCGGAACAAGGTCCAGAAAATGGAGGAATCCGGCCCTGGTGAGCTGTCCCAGTAGGTCTACGTGGTCAACGAGCCATCGAGAAGACGTGCATTCTCCTCATGGAAAGACTGCAGGTCAGCTCGCATGGCCCGTTGACGCAATGCCACCCCACCCAGGACAGGCTAAACCCGGTCCCGGATAGCCACGTCCACAGGGAGAGGAAGGCCAGTTGTTGTAAGCGGATCCCCTCCCTGAAAATGGGTCTGGACGTAGGCATCCCTGCTGGTGCGGGATGATGCAGTCACAGGATCGGGAACAGGATTACACACAGGCACCTCCGCGGTGGCCTTTGCTGCCTCCTGTCCCTGCCCCTGCACTGCACCACTGGCATCAGTGGAATCCCCACCTCCAGACCCCGTCTCTGTCCCTTGCACAGCCTCCTCCTCCACCAAACCCCCCACCAACCTGGATGACTCCGTGCCATCTTCCTCCGTCGGACCATGTGGGGTCTCAGCTGCCCCATCTGCTGCCGAGGAGTCCAACTCCGACCTCCGCCTCTTGGACCTTCCCTTGGCAGCTGCAGCCTGGGACGCGGCACCCGACTCCTCACTCCCCGACAAGATGACAACCTGGGAGGGGAGCCGGGCCTTGCGTCTCCGGCTGGCGGGATGATCCCTGCCGCTGTGTTCCACAGCACCCTCTCCGCCCTCTTCTTCAGTTGGCGCTGCAGACAGGGAGAGATAAAACACAGGCATCAGGGCACTGTACAATGGACTGATACACCCATGACAGTTGCACATGACTGGCATTGTTTAACTACAGACACGGCATCACACGCCACGACACACATGTCATTTTAACTCACACACATGAACATTTCAACAGCAACATTGCACCAGGCAGCACCATCCATACACATACAACAGCATGAACAGGCAAAGGTGAGCCTAACATCACATGAAACACAAGGAGTGCACTAGACATGCACACACGCCACCACACTTACATGCATGTCTACATCTCCACCAACTGTTGCAGTGATGAGATCGCCATACATGTCACATCTGCCATTCATCCTTCCACATATCAGTGTCACGTGCATCCTTGTTGCATCACATTTGCACACTTGTCAGATACACATACATGCACATGTACACAGTGCAGATACATGCATTATGAACCACCATCCATGCCACAACCATGCCAATGTACATTACCAGAAATTCAAACATGTGTGATCCCACACATGCATTTGCCCAGCATGCTTACCAACACATACACCATCAATGTGTCTCACAACTGAGAGGACTCACATGTGGCTGCCTCACGCCCATGTTCATACACATCCCTACATGCCCCTACATAAACACATGTGCAACCTGCACACTACTGGCACACTACTACTGGCACAGCGTACTATCACCATGCATGTACACTTACCGCTCGACTCCAGACGGGTCTGCCTCTCAAGGATCTGGACGTAGAGCGCTGGGCATATGCGCTCCAGGACCCTCATTTGATGGTTCAACAGCTGGCCCCGGCGCCCCTTGGCATCTGCTGCCTTAGCGAGGCGCCGGGCCTTGTTGAGGGTCCTGGACCTGAAGTCCTCCCAGCGCTTCTTGACATGATGTAAGTCGCAGACTGCCACCTCCTCCGCGTTGATGGCAGTCACGATGCCCATCCAGATCCTGGTCCGTCCTTCATTGTCAGCACGCGAACTTCCAAAGAGGGCATCATACTGCTTCAGGACTTGCTCCACCAGGACACCAACTTCAGTGGCAGTGAAGCTGGTGGCCCTCTGCCTCTCTGGCTGGGGGTTGCCAGTGCTGCCAGATGGTGTTGGGCCGGACATGGCAACCCCAGAGGCAGGTGTGGGTGGGCAACTGAGACCTGGGGCTTGGCTGTGGAGCGATGGAATCCCAGTCGGGAGTGTTCGGTTCCAGCAGGGGTGGTCACAGCAACTACACCCCTGGCTGACGTGCAGGCAGCAAATGCCAGGGCACGTGGGCAGCAGTTAGTCAGGCAGCAACAGATGGCAGGTGGGAGTGTGCTTGGGGATCTGGGGGGCAGTAATTCGGCCTTCTGGGCAGGAGCGTGGTCTTCCGTGTGTTTTCACGTGGCCAGCTTGATACGGAGTGATTTGGCACGTGAAACAATTGCACGTCAACGTGTAATTCGAGGAAAGGGCATTAGCGCGTAAGTGCGTCAGCACACGCACGCGATTCCATTGGACCAAAGGCCCTTAGCGGGTAAGCGCGTAAGTTACATTACGCGCGCAGGCGTTTCTCTCATAGCACGTGATGACAGAGCACACGTGGAAAAACTGCACGTCCGAGTGTCATTGCCTGTAATTGGAGGAAATCGCCAGCCTACACGCGTATCTGATGTGTACGTGTAGGCCGGTTTAAAAGCTACGTGTAGGACGCCATTTCCTTGTACGTGCTTTTCGTGGAGAGCGAGTGGGTGAAATCTGTACTTCTTGTCGGTTCACACGCGATTACTTCACAGCGTTTCTAGTTCGTACTCCCTGTTACCTCTGACAGCTCTTTTCTGAATTTTTGTTGGGCCTATTTCCTCTAACAGAGTTCACTTCTCCTTTTTTCCTGTCTCCTCAGAGAGCGTACGATTCTTCTTTTGGCGGGGGTGTTGCCAACGCGCACACGCGCGTATTTTTCAGGTTCTTTTTCCAGGCAGACGGTGAGTTCCGCACATACTTAGCAACTGTGCTTGCCCCGTGTGTTGCGTTCCCCTTCAGTGGTCCTTGTAGGCTGCATGTATTACGCGTACGCTTATTTTTGTGTTTCTGGGTGCCACAGCGTAGTGCGGGTTCATTTTTTCCCGCACGTGGTCTACGAGGGGTTGGGTGCACATTAATCTTTGATATTGGGCTGCCTGTGCATTGCGTGACCCGTCATCTTCCCCCAGGGGTCACAGACAGCCTTGTTAGAGCACTAGGGTACGAATTCCATCTAGTATCCTACCCCTTTGACTCCCAATTGCCCAGGACAATAGTTTACTGCAACTCCCATACGCATAACAACATCAGTGCCATGGCTGGGAAGCGACCAAGCGGTAAGCGAGGCAAAGGTGGCTGACCCTCAAAAGGTGGGCATGGTGGGCGCGGTAGGGGACGTGGCGGGGATTTGCAGGGTGACCCTTTACCCCCATGTGTGGAGGAACAATAAGGGACACCCATGCCCCCCCCATGGTTGAGGGAAACATGGCTGACACCATCCAAGTTCAGCCCCTGTTGGACCAGCCCAATGTGGCACCTGCCCTGGCACAGGATGACTCCCTGGCTGACTTTCAGGTCAGCAAGTCTAGGCCACGTGTGGCGGTGCAAGTTGTTGTCACCAATCCACGTGGATCTGGGGCAGCTATGTCATCTGCTGCCCCAAGTATGCAGGGTGGGGAGGCTGCAGGGGCAGCTACAGCTCCATCCGCCCCAGCTCTGACTCTCCCAGCCAGGACAGTGTCAGTCCCGGTCCATCAAACTGACGTTCTCCCTGCCAACATTACCCTGCAACCAATGCCTGCATCAAGACCTATGGTCATTGTGCATTCCCACACTCCTACTACCCAGTCCACCGGTGATTCTGCCCCTACTGACCAGAGCAGTGTAAGCCACTCTGGCTCTGCTCCACCTTTAAAGAAGAGGAAGAAGGGTGCTCTGGCACGACAGGCTGAGACCCCAGACACGGCTACACACTCCGGTACCTCAAGGAAGCCTTGCTTTAATGAACTGGAACTTGATGTACTTGTGGGCTATGTGTCGGCACATAGCCCCAAAATGCTGGTGACTGCAGGATGCAAGACCACACCTGGTCAACGTAAGGCACACTGGCAGACCATCGACGACCGCATAAGTGCCCTTGGATTTGTGAGGCGCTCAGCTGATGATTGCTACAAGCGGTGGAATGACCTGAAACGCAGAGCAAAGAACAAGCTGGCCTCAAATCATGCCGCTACTCTGGTGACTGGTGGTGGGTCTCCACAAGAGGATAACAAACTCACTGAAAATGAGTCTGTTGCTGGGGCCTTCGTCACAGAGGAATAGATCCAAGGTTTGGGAGGACTACCTGATTATGATGCATTGTCCGGTGAGTGCCCATGCATGTGTTTGTAATGCATGTGTATGTTGTTTGGGTGACGGGTTCTGATTGAGTGCCAGGTTTGGGTGTGTGTGCCTGAGTGGTATGGGTCACCCATGTGCTTCATCCAAAACATTCAGCGGCCTTGGATTTGGGTGTGACAGTATCCCTTCTGCCCACATTAGTAATTTTGCTCAACATTACAGCAGTTGCCCTTGAAGTGCCATCTTGCAACAACACTGTTTGTATTTTTCGATGTTCGTTCAGGCTGATTGTTTCAATTCTCCCACTTTTACTATGCATTCCTCAGCCCTATTGTCACATTTGTGACATGCTTCTGTCATTGATGAACCCCACATTGGCCCACATGTGTTACCTTGTTAGATGAATGATTTGACCATTCAGGCTAATTGAGTATTGGCCTGATCACAGGAATTTTTGGGGCCTGTTTGAATGTGGAACATGATAGTTCTTTCCTGTCATGTTGAAGTGACCAACCATTGATGTGTACATCGGCCTGCAATCACTGTATTTTTGTACACTGGATGTGTTGCAGTGTGTGGCACATGCCTATTTTGTCACACTATGTAGCATTTTTGATCTCATCATGTCCATCTCACATGGATGGCTGACAGTATTCATTCACTGACATATGGATGTACTTGTGGAATGTACCATGGCTATGGTACAGGCCATCTGTGTGATGGCATGTGTCATGTATGTGTATTGGACATGCCACTCACAGGCCAATGTGTGATGGAAGTGCTACCCAGCATGCAGCAAATGTGTTGCTCTTCCATGTTGATGTCATCAGTGTATGCCTTTTGCCACCCCTTCCAACTCAGTGACAGTGTATGCATGGGAGGGTTATAGTCATGTGGGACATGTGTAAATAATATACTGGTTCTGTAGCTTGTCAGGCCTATTTGTGTGCTATGGTGCTAATGCCTGTTTCCATTTTTTGTCTTTCATGTTTTTGCAGGGGATGACGCACTTGATGCTGTTGAGGTTCAGGAGATGGTGCAGACCCAGGAGGAATCTCAGGCACGACCGGGCACCAGTGGGGGACGTGGTGTGGTGGTGGGTGAGAACCCAATCTTGCTGCAGAACATTCTGTTGAGGGGTGCCTCTGGGTGCACCTCCCCAGACCTCTATTCAGGTGCTGATTCGGATGATGAGACCTATGTGCCGTCGCAGGTAAGTGTTTCTGGCAGGGATTCTGTTCTGTCCAACCAACCTGTACCAGGGGTAGAACCCTCTATGGGGATGTCAGTGTTGGTAAGTCAGCCTTTGGCGGTTAAGGATGCAGGGTCACACTCCACAACATCTGATCCTGTTCCTGGGCCAGCAGATCAGAGGGGGAATGCAGACCTGCAGCCTCAGGCAGTGCCGGCACACCAAGGCACCGATCGCCTTGCCCCAAACAGGTGTGGTGCCCGCCGAAGCAGTGGCCGTACGCCACCAGGCAGTACTTCAAAGGAACAATCCATGTACGGTATGGCAACCCAACAGGCAGCATCAGTTGAGATGATGGCTCAAGCAATGGAGAGGGTGGTCACTTCCATTGTCCCCCCTGAAAGGCAGATGGAGCAACTACAGCAGACAACAGACTCCATTTGCCAATCACACAGGGAGGACATGTTGGCGTCCAACAGGGACAGACAGGCGGCACTGGAGACTCTACGCCAATCCATATCAATAGAGTCCCAGGGCCACAGGGAAGCCCTGAGGGTAGAACTCAATCACCTCAGGGAGACTCTTGTTGACCTTGAGGCTTCCACTAACTTGAGGACAGAACAGCAGCTGGAGCGGCTCACATGTTCGCTCTCAGCTGAGATGCAGGCAACTCAGGAGGAGATCCGGGCATCACGTCAGGTGCTGCATGGGGATCTCTGCACTATAATCCTCCAGAACGAGACCTTCCACAACCGCATGCTTGCTGCCATGGAGGACCATACCAGGGCTTTGCGTGGGTTGCCTCCCATAGCACCACCACCTCCTGTGGCACCACCACCTCCTGTGGCAGCACCACCTCCTGTGGCAGCAGCAGAGGGTGTTGAGAGCGACAGCAGCAGTTCTCCCACAATGGCATAGCCGTGCAGGCCATGAGCCCATGGAGGTGTTTTTTGTTCCCAACATCCACACAGGTGGCTGTTGGTGCGCACCCTGTCCTCGGACCTCCTAGGTGCCCCCCCTCACCCCTGGCCCCCACATGGCCATTTTTGATTTTTGATTTTTGATTTTTGATTTTTGATTTTTTTTACAGTGTTTTGCCTTGTGTGGCTCCCGTGGGCATCCACTGTATTCCGGCTGGGCACATGCAGGCTTGTCCTGAGTTTGGGTCAGATGCTTGGGTTCGTGAGACACACACCCCTCCTGCTTCCCGTTTCCATGGGCTTGCAAAGGGTGTGCCCAAGTGACATTGACTTACACGGTGACGTAGGACTCCCATGAGCTGTGTGGGCAGTCTGTACTCAATACTGTGTATACATTCCTAGTGGATATTGTTGTTGAATTGTACACTGCATGGTGTATTGCTATGTGCTTGTGCATCCATGTCTTTCGCCTAATTTGCAGGTTAATTACTCATGTCTTCACAAGGCCGTCTACTTTGGAGATGGAGTTCATGTTGTAAGCAGTGCACTTAGACATTTGCGTGGCAGCAGCACTGTACAGTTGGAAGTGGCCGATGTGCTGGCATGATCAGGTTGTAAGACTACCACTACTTTAACTTAGTACTGTCATGTTTATGCTATGTTTCAGGTTGTGTAGCTGTATTGTATTGTTGGTAAGTATTTGGTCATGTGTGTTGTTAGTTCTACATTACTGGGAGCATATTGTGTGTGGGCAGTTTCCATTAGGGACACTGGACTTTGACACTTGTGTCATGTTTTGGGGATTGCTTTGTTTGCTCTCACATAGCATGACATGCCATGGTGTGTTGGGTGGCGGTGCTGGGAAGGGGTTGGGTGACATGGCACTGTTGTCATGCTGTATTTTGCAAGGGGGTAATGATTTTAGCAGCATAGAAGTGTGTCTTTTGATGACACAGCATTGGTGGTGTTTGTGTAGGTAGGAATGCACACAATGTAACACTTCCAGGTGACCAATCTCAGGCTGGTATGGTTGTGACAGTTGATTGTCCCTTATGTCATCATCATTGATTGTCAGATGGTATGTGCCAGGGCTGTGTGCACTCCACAGGGGTGTGATTTTAGGTGAAGTAATTAGCCACCAGCTGCGTACGGGCTGCCACACCCCGTGCCCTTTCCCCTCCCATGCGCAGCGGGCGTGCATGTGGTTGGGGATGTGGGGGCACCACCATGTCCACGGCCAGGCCCCGGCGTGTTGCAACGTTGTGCAGGACACATGCTGCCACTATGATCCTGCACACTACTGGGGGAGGGTATAACAGCTGCCCGCCAGAACGGTCAAGGGAGCGAAAGCGTGACTTGAGCACTCCGAATGTGCGCTCCACTATGCCCCGGGTTGCAATGTCGGCTGTGTTGTATCTTACCTTGGGTGGCGTGGTGAGGTTCAGAATTGGCATCATCATGTGGGTGCTCAGAGGGTAGGCACTGTCCCTGGGGAGTTGGTGATGGGTATCATTAGTGGGATTGTGACATTACTCAGTATCTGACATGCATGCATGTGCAGTGGCATTTATACTCACTGAGCAGCCATGTATCGCCATGCCGCCCAGCTTCTAGGTCCCGGTTTAGGGTTGACATTCTGTAAATTAAACTGTCGTGGGTGGACCCTGGATAGTTGGCATATACTGAGGTGATGATTCCCTTGGCATCACATACTACCTGGACGTTGATGGAATGCCAGTGCTTGCGGTTTCTATAGATGTGCTCTGATGCCCTGGGGGGACGTAGAGCCACATGGGTGCAGTCATGGCACCTAGCACTTTGGGGAAGTGTGCCACCCCGTAAAAATCCTGGACGGCAGCCTGCCTTTCTGCAGGTATTCTGGGCAGGTATATGTGCCTGCGAACTGATGGGCGTGCAGTCATGATGGCCAAGACCTGGTGTAGGCAGCGTGACTGCATGGCCTGTGACACCCCCCCACTATAGCAGTTGTCCGCTGAAATGATCCAGTGGCCAAGAAGTGCAGTACACTGAGGACCTTCTGCAGGGGGCTGAGTGCTTGGGAGCACAGGGTGGGTGATGTGAGGTCATCTACCCACTCACTGACCAGGTCGAGTATTATGTGAGGTGGAAACCTGTACCTCCCATACACCTGGTCATCAGGCATCCCAAAAAGGCTGGTTCTGTGTGTAAAAATTCTGGGCCTGACTATCCTCCTCCTCCTCCTGCGGTATCCCACGACCACTGCTGCTAGGAACGGTATATTCATCCTGGCGTCTGTGCTTGTTTGTTGTTTGCGCGCACTTTTATGCTGCGCAGGTCCACGTACGCCTGCTTCCTGCTTGCGTACGTGTTTCCTGATTCGTGTGTCTTTTTTGGCGCACGCCTTAGCCCCGTTCCATTCCATGAATACGTGTTTTGACAGTGCGTGTGGGCGTTCCGCGCACTTGCCTCCTGTACTTCCCCCGTGATGCCCACATTTTCACAAGTTGTTCCCCATTCTGCGTGTCATGCCCCGTGTTCCTCCTACTTTTGTGTGTGCCGCGCTATGTGCGATTTCGCTGTGCGCGTCGCGCACGCTGTTTGGAGACGTGTGCGCCAGCGTGCGCCACGTAGAATTTTGGCGCACAACCTGGGATTTACACGTGCCCGGACTTCCATGAATCGCTGTGCGCGTGTTTCGCTGCAATTCTCGCACTGGCACTGCGATTCGCATGCTTTCGCACGCATGCGCTGAAAATTTCAGCGCACATTAATTACATGAATCGGCCTCTATATCGTTATATCCAGTAATTTCTGTATAGTCAACCACACATTATACATTGCGATATAAAGTTTCAATCCGCTTTGTTTTGATCGCCCTTAACCAGAAGTCATTGCTGCTGATGTGGTCCATTCTGTGGACAAAGTCCGCATAGCATGTAGAATAGACTTTTAGCATAGCAGAACATCTAGTAAGGACATGTTTGCCAGTTTCAGTCTCAGATCTGTTCGTGCAGAGTCGACAAGAGCGTTCAAGTATAATGAGATTACTCGTAATCCCACTTATAGCCAGTACCGGAAACTGGTCAATCCTTAGCAAGAGGATAAATCGTCTCAGGCGCGGTGAAGGGCAAAGAGACCAGTATGGTAATGGCTTCTTAAAGGTGTATCTCATATGTTGGACAAATTTGTAGTGCTTCAGATCTTCCAGATGTGCAAAATTGTCAATCCAGTTGTTCAGTTCGGATTTCTTAGATAATGCTCTGAGTGAAGAGGCTGTGTCCCCGTATGGCCTTTGGGTCCAGCCATTCTTTTCCAGGTAACAGTCCATGCGTTTTTTCATGAGTGGAAATGAGGATGACTTATTGATTTCGCTGTACATAGCAGCCAGCAAGAGGTTATCTGTATACGATGTCATATTTAAGTACAGTTCATCCCTTTTTCTAAGTACCTGAGATTTCCACGAGATAAGACCCAGTTCTAGTCTAAGGATGGACATGGGTATGCATGCCGGAAGTCTGAGTATTTTCTTCCAGTATTTTTCCTCAAGAATCTGCAGCCACCCCATATCTATCAGCTGTAAGGCTTCTAGGCCATAGTTTATCATTGGTGCTAGCACCTGGAGATATAATTGTCGTGCCGCCCAGATGGTGTACCCACAATGAGAAGCAGAAAAACAATATATTAGGGCTGTAACTTGGGCTGCTCGCGTGATTCTAGCCTCTTTACACATAGTATATTGCTCCTTGGGCTCAATCTCAATGCCCAGATATCTATAATAGGGGGTGTATTGAATTGCAGACCCATGTATTTTAACACTCACTCGTGGTATCTTCTTGCTACTAAAGACCACCATCTGGGTTTTGTTCAAATTGATTGCAAGGCCGTTGCTTTGAATAGAAGACCATAATGCCTCTGCTGACCTTTGGATGCCGCTAACTGTGTAGTCCATAATGACTAAATCGTTAGAATATGATAGGACCAAACAGTGAGTGGCGCCTATCTTAGGGGGACAGTTGTGTTCTAATGCTAATACTTTAGGTATATCGTGGACAAATAGATTGTATAATATTGGTGCCGTAACACATCCTTGTTTTATCCAATCTTATTAGTCATGTTCCCCTTAGAGTCTAACTTCAGGGAGACTGTAGTGTTGTGATGTAACAGCCTGAGAGAGTATAGTATTCCTTTGGGGCAACCCAAGTTCTCAAATTTAGACCACAGTAGATCCCTAGGGACTAGATCAAAGGCAGCCTTGAAATCAATGAACAATGCATATAGGGGCAGGCTGCCTGGTGTTCTGGCCTTATTTCACAGTATGTCCATTACAAATAGGTTGTGTACCGTAGAATACCCACCCCGAAAGCCGCATTGGAATTGGTCTAGGATCTTCTCTCTGTCTACCCATATTTGTAGTTTGTGTAGTAGGTATGCCGCAAATAGTTTGCCCGTGCAGTCCAACATGGACAGTAATCGATAGTTAGAAGGGTCCGACCAGTCTCCCCTCTTGTAAATTGGGACCAGGGTTGCTGTCTGCCAGGATTCCGGAATACGTCCATCGTTCAAGATCTTTTCAAATAGTATCTCAAGGACTCCTGGCCAAAAATCCGAATTGCTCTTTAGAATAACATTTGCCAGGCCATTAGGATCCAGAGCTCTCAATGTTTTGAGCTTTTTTATCCTGGCAATCAGTGATTCGACTGTCACCTTAAAAGGGGGAGTGGGTCGGCTCAGAAATTTCATCTCCTGGGACTGACCAGGGGCAATATAGTTGCGGCGTCTCAGAAATTCCTCCCACTGGACTATGCCAATAGGATTCGATAGGGAGCTACTGGTGTCTCCCCTTGCCTTGCACAGCAGTCCCCATATAGACCGAGAGTTCCCTGTGCAAAGTGTTTGAACTGTCTTGTGCCATTTAGGTAATTTGGCTGCGTAGCGTTTCTGCCTGAGCCATGCTCTAAAAGCGTTTTTTCGCTTCTTACTTAAATTCAGGTAACATGTAATTGAGGCTTTGCGCAGCTTCTTGAGTTCTGCTCTTAGTATTCTTTTGGTGTCTCTGATTATAATGTCAAAGGCATTAGTGAATTTCACTTCCGGGGCCAACATATTTGATTTGACAATAGCGTAACTATACGAGAATGATGTAATCCATTCTTCGATCTCATTGTTGGTCATAGCAAGAAGCTCATCGCGACCCATACTTGTCTCATCAATCGTGGATTCTACTGCTTTCTTGATATTTTTGGTGGACCAATAGGTCTGGTCCGAAAGTGCTGTGCCGTGTAATTGAATGTGAATGTAAGTGTGGCATGGTCACTCCAATCATTGTCATTGATCTTCATATCGGTGACCCAAGTGGCCATAGAGGAACTTACATAGTGTAGTCCAATGTACTTCTGGATTTGATATTACCCCATGTGGGTTGTCCCGGGTAGTCACTGCTGGTTCTACCATTTAGGATTTCAAAGTTCCATGAGCTGAAGAAGTTGAACCATAGTAATCCCTCAGGATTTGCACCTGCATGCCACATCTTGCCTATTCTCTTCAGCAAGGGATTGTTACTTCTGCTCACATCTCCCATTAAATGACAGTTAAAATTGCCAGCGATTATTATCAGATTTTTTCTTACATCTGTCATCCAATCAATCATCAGATCGTGGCAGGCTTCCTGAATAATGTCTCTGTGGGAAGATTCGGGAGGATTGTATAGATTAATCATCAGTATTTTATCCACTGTATCTTTGCCGGGGAGTTCTAGTTCGACCGCTAGCACAAATTCGTCCATGTTAGTGTGGATACGGGTAGATCTTAGTGTATGTAAGATTCCAATGAGTAATCCCCCATATGGTCTTCCCCTCTGCCCCTTTTTGGCTAATTCCTGATGGATGGTATAACCATTTAGCAAGGCCAGAGAGGTAAGCCACGTCTCCTGGAGGCATATGCAGGTATGTCCTTCTAACAGGGGGATAGAGCCATCCGCAGATAATAAGTGGCTAAAGACCCGACAGTTCCATGATATTAGGCTTTGATCTCATTGTCTTAATGTTAGTGCAGGGAGAGACTCTGTAAGCCACTTAAGAACATTCTGTACATTTGTCATCTGTACAGAATTGCCTTTTGGTAACTGTGGTGTTGTAATTTCTTCCGTTTTTGTGCTCGACATCTGCGTCGGCCATAGCGGATGAATCATGTTAGGATCAGCATCTACTTACATGTCTGCTTCCCTCAGACTGGTTTTAAAGCTACGTATCAAATTAGCTGTTGCTAAGAATTTGCAGTGTATTGCCGATGTATTAGAATTCCTTACTTTCAGTGGTTCGACAAATTCAAAGTCCTCAGATCGCAGCACTCTCAGCTGTGGAATGGAGTGTAGCCTGGTGATCAGTTCAGATCTGGTGATCCACTCATGGTCGCTGGTTTGATACAAACTTTTGATGAGACAAGTTCTTCCGCCTTGGGGCAGTATAGTATTACCATTGTCCTCAGATGGTAATATTGTTGGCGGTGCAGGTTCGATATCTGGTTGCAATGAGATGACTGGTTCAGTGTTTGTAATATTCAGAGCTGGGTTTGCGTCCTGCTCGCTTAAACAAAGTGATGGCTCCGGATCTCCCACGTCTACTGGATATGAGGTATTACTCTTATCAAGGATGAGCCAACTGATCAACTTGCCCTCTTTTCCTGCAGTGCGTTTGCAGGCACGTGCCGCTTTCCGTTTCGCTTTTCTCTGTCCCTTTTTGGGCATACTACCTTCAGTGGGTCTGGCAATTTCATCTTCCGGCTCTGCTGTGTTAGGTAATGTTATGGTCACAGTTTGATGCTTTTTCCTTCCAGTCGCTCTTCTGGCCATTCGTCGCTGTTTGTGTGAGAAATAGACATTCAAGTTGTTTGTAGTATTTGAGTCAAGGTCCGCTGATTCCAAGCAGTCAGGGATAGTGGCGTTACCTTCCTCCGGCTCAGGCTCCTGATTACTATTGTTCTCTATATTTCCTGCCGACAAGGCAATGGTAACATCCAGTATCTTCCCGCACATCTTTAGCAGAACATTTAATGCAAATTGTAAAGACGCGACCGAGGCTTGCAGATCCCCCAGGGTCATACCGCTTTCCCCTTGATCTCTGCTGCTGTCTGGTTCCGGTGACTCCAAATGCACATCCAAGTTAGGGGAAGCAGATAGTCTATTGTATATTTCCTGTTGTGTATCAATAGCCCAGTGTTGATAGCTATCGATCTGGTTGCCAACATTGCTTCCTGGTAAAGGGGTCATGGATCTCTGCCTAGGTAGGCAGAGATCCAGCAGTGAGTTATTGTCGATTGCGCTTTCCCCTAAGCCCTCTGTGGTGTTAATCATACTGTGGCTGCCAGTCTCCTTCTCCGCAAGTGGCGGTGAAATTATTAGGTTTGAGATGCCCGGGATCGGAAAAAAGTCAGTGATAGCACCTTTTTCCATCGGTACAGATTTAGTTCCCTTACATTTGTTCATACCTGATGTGGAGGACCTGCCCTTCTGATTGCGAAGATTGTACCTCGTAGCAGAACACTTCTTAACTGTAAGCATTATATGACTTGCCACACCCCTCTATAAGATGGTCTTTCAAAAATGGAGGGTGCTTGGTTGAAAGGAAGTCTTGCAGGCAGTTAGTTAGTGTAATTCCTGGTCCAGGTGTGGTCTGACAGTGACAGTGGGGATCTGTTTTCTTTTGTCACTGTAGGCAACTCAGGCAGTTGGACTGCTTGTCTCTGACACTCTGGTTCAGATGCGCCAAACTGCCAAGCGGCAGGGACAAAAGTGATGCTCGCAATCTATGGAATGCTCGTGTCGTATGCTTATTGCTTAGTACTATATCAAAATAGACATGCCTTATGCACCGGGATCAAAGGCATTGCCCACAGTCTTCCAGGCAAGGCAGGTGAAAAATCAAGTAGAGCCAATTATTTTAGGCTACTCCCTCTCCTTCCGCTCCTGAAGGCAGAGTGCCCACTTCAGCGTAGAGCTGCTCTTGCTGCTGCGGCGCTGTAGCTGTAGGCGTTGTGATTCTCTTACGGGAGCCAGAGGAGCCAGGAAAGGGAGTGGAGGGGAATGGAGGGGGATGGAGACAGATCAGTGGAGCGCGAGTACCGTAAAGAAAAGACACAGCAAATCTTGGCGCGGGATAAAAAAGGGGGGTATTGATTCTCTAGTCACCAAGTTATCAGTGCCTCTAGAAGATGGATTACGGCACCCCAATCCAGGCAGACAGGGGGCACAGTGGTGCACTACCACCACCCCTCACCTCGCCTCACCTCACCTCCTTTACCGCCGGGGGAAAGAGCTTCCTAGTCACTGGCTCGATGGGGTGGATGGCGTCGCCAATACGGCCAGGGAAAGCTGTTTCCACTCCCACGAAAAACCCTTCAACCCCACCTCCGAACACGCATCCGCTAGAGGAAAGCACCCAAAATGCTAAGCGCATGAACGTCAAGCCGCACCAACGTTAAAGACACTGATTTAAACACAGTGGTAGCCATGGCCGCTTCCGACACTTCCTGGTATTGTTGGAATTGGCAAAAATCGCCTTGGCCCCATAAACGGCAAGGCAGTATGATATGGTTAACAACAAATATGAAAGTATACAGTAGCATAGTATTTGCAGGTACAACCAGTTTGTACGCTTCATACATGCTATAGCTTCAACAGGTGTGTATGCTCAATAACCATCCATTAGGTACACTTCATTTTTAACAAGTGTCCAGGTAATTATAATGTACATTTGTTCACCCTACTGTACGTATAACATTAGTAACATACAATTTTCCAAAATTGTAATTAACATCATCCTAATGATAACTGTGGGATACATTGACCCACTCATCAGAAATCCCATCCATAACCAAGCTGCACTTCAGCAGTTAACAGCAAAATGGCTGTGCTGGCTCCTGTGAGCACCACTGCCTCGCATCAAAACTGTGTTTTGCTGCTACAAAAGGATGGCTGAACTGTTTGACAAGCACCATTGGGCAAGTTGGAACAGGGAGCACCCAGAGAAAGGCTGCCAGGGTGTGTTCTTGTGTGTACTAAAGGAGCTAAGTGAGAAGCTGCGCTGCGTTGCTGCTGCCAGTGAAAATGTTCCCCTTGAAAAGGGACATATTTTACATTTAAAATGATGCCGCTTTGATGCTCTTTCCATCTGTTCTACATTACTCTGCTTTTATCAGTGAGGCCCTGCAATGCCCATTCATATTCAGATTATGCTCCATCAGATAAGAGCATTATTCCTGAATGGCAGGCTGTGTCAGACCAAGTATGAGATCTCAACAGAAGCGTTACTTTCAGCTGCACGGAAAAACGCTTGACTTTGGGGCTACAAAATGTCAAAATCCACCCTTTAAAACAAATCCTAGCTCTCTGCGCATAGGTCAATTTCAGTGGACCTGTGTCTTAAACAGATTGCTGTATGAGAGAAACTGACCATATGGGAAATTCAGAATGAAGAGAAAATCTTTTGAAATGGTCAGCTCAGCAGACTTCACCACATGTTTAAATGTGCTTTTGCAAAATACAAAAAATATCTGTTTTAAAAGTGTATGTTGGATAAGGCCCTGTCCTGGCCTAGCAATGTAAAGAGGTTTTGCTAGGAAACATATATGGGATGTTTTATTTCAATAGGCTTGCTTCTGATTCAGTACAAAATCAAATAAAATGAAGAATGATATGCATTGTTTTTACTGAGCAAGCTCCAGAACAGGTTTTTCTGCTGGCTACACTGAGGCTTTCTCCTTAAAGGAGCCACCATACATTTCTGGGACATATGCATGTTAATTGCTACCTTGGAAAACTTTGAATGGACCAAGAGAAAGAAATATCACATGTCAGACTTTTATCTGTGCTTCAGCTTGAGAGGTGTGAAGTGGTGGAAGTGGCAATAAATATTCAATCTCACTGGGAATCCCCCATGGCCTGGGCTGAACTGACAGTTGGTGGTAGCTGAAGAAATAAATTGTCCCAGTTGAAGGACAAAGCCTGACCATATGTCTCAAATAACTATTTTATGAATAAACTTTTACGACTGTTAATTTTGTAACCAGACAGCGCAGAAATGTAAACGTTCTACAGTTTAAATGTGATTTTCGTGGCTTCTAAACAAGATATTGCGACACAAACGCCCGGAGAATGTAAATTATGGGAAAGAACATATGTTGAACGTTAAAAAATGAATAGAAATATGCCCTATGATAATATGCACACACACCTAAAATTGTGGGGTTTTGGGTGAAGCGGTTCTCACTAAAATCGTGAAAAACTATTAGAAGGGCGAAACAATGGCATACAGACCTGGGAGTGGGAACACCATGCTCTGTATAAAATATGTAATCTGCTTATGTAATTTGCGAACATGCCACAACTGTACAAATGTGTAATTTAGGTTAAGATTGATTTTGGCAAAAAGGACTGTGGAAAGGCTTTGCACCTCTTAAACACACAACCCCATAAACTGAGTCCCCTCCTAGAGGAGGCAAATAATGATTGGCTGACCTATCCGGTTCTTGGGGGTAGGTCTAGCTCAGTTCTGCCGAACAATAAACCTGGTGATGTCACCCCCTTTTATATAAAGGGTGGGAGCTTACAGGGACACACACTCTCTCCTGAATATCCAGCGCCTGCGTATCCTGACTTTCCAGATCCGCCTTTGCAAGATTCCAGACTCTACTGCAAGGCCAAAGCCTAGCTGATCCTATCCCAGCAAGGCCATTGATCCAGAAAGTCCACTAATATCGCAATAACAAAGAGGAAAAAGCTGTGGTACCCTTTTGGGAAGCATCCTGTGACCAGACTGGCTTTTTGCCCACTCCTTGCATGCCCGCTGTACCCTTGCCATCATCCAGCAATCAGACTTGCCCAGCTGTTTGCTGTTAGGAGAGTTGCCTTCCTGTGACCAGAACATTTTGAGTACAGAACCGGTTGACTGGCCAAATCCCCAAACTCAAATGCAGATTGTGAGTATTTCCCCATCCCATAGCCACACATAGCCTACCCCATCTTGATACTTTGGGGGTTATTACGAGTTGGGCCGCAAAGGGTTAACAGCACCGGTAATGGTGCCGGAGCCGTCAACCCCTTACTGCCTCATTACGAGTCTGCTCGCGGGACCCGCAAAGGGCGCCTGGTAAAACCAGGTGCCCTTAGCGCGTCCCGCTAGCAGACCAAGGAGCTAACAACGGGCCCGTTATTAGCGGGCCCGTTGTTAGCTCCCTCCACATTCCCATTGAGCCCTACGGCGGCTGTAGCGGGTCTGGGTCCGGAATGAGGAATTACTGGGTCCTCCAAGGTTGGAATGGCCCGGTAATTCCTCATTCAAGGAACCAGGACCTGGTACCCGGTAAGAGGGTAACCATGCCGCAAATTGCCAGTGTCAGTCCCGGTCCATCAAACTGACGTTCCCCCTGCCAACATTACCCTGCAACCAATGCCTGCATCAATACCTATGGTCATTGTGCATTCCCACACTCCTACTACCCAGTCCACCAGTGATTCTGCCCCTACTGACCAGAGCGGCGTAAGCCACTCTGGCTCTGCTCCACCTTTAAAGAAGAGGAAGAAGGCTGCTCTGGCACGACAGGCTGAGACCCCAGACACGGCTACACACTCCGGTACCTCAAGGAAGCCTTGCTTTAATGAACCGGAACTTGATGTACTTGTGAGCTATGTGTCGGCACATAGCCCCGAAATGCTGGTGACTGCAGGGTGCAAGACCACACCAGGTCAACGTAAGGCACACTGCCAGACCATCGCCGACCGCATAAGTGCCCTTGGATTTGTGAGGCGCTCAGCTGATGATTGCTACAAGCGGTGGAATGACCTGAAATGCAGAGCAAAGAACAAGCTGGCCTCAAATCATGCCGCTACTCTGGTGACTGGCGGTGGGTCTCCACAAGAGAACAACGAACTCACTGAACATGAGTCTGTTGCTGGGGCCTTCGTCACAGAGGAACAGATCCAAGGTGTGGGAGGACTACCTGATTATGATGCATTGTCCGGTGAGTGCCCATGCATGTGTGTGTAATGCATGTGTATGTTGTTTGGGTGACAGGTTCTGATTGAGTGCCAGGTGTGGGTGTGTGTGCCTGAGTGGTATGGGTCACCCATGTGCTTCATCCAAAACATTCAGCGTCCTTGGATTTGGGTGTGACAGTATCCCTTCTGCCCACATTAGTAATTTTGCTCAACATTACGGCAGTTGCCCTTGAAGTTGCATCTTGCAACAACATTGTTTGTATTTTTCAGTGTTCGTTCAGGCTGATTGTTTCAATTCTCCCACTTTTGCTACACATTCCTCAGCCCTATTGTCACATTTGTGAAATGCTTCTCTCATTGATAAACCCCACATTGGCCCACATGTGTTACCTTGTTAGATGAATGATTTGACCATTCAGGCTAATTGAGTATTGGCCTGACCACAGGAATGTTTGGGGCCTGTTTGAATGTGGAAAATGATAGTTCTTTCCTGTCATGTTGAAGTGACCAACCATTGATGTGTACATCGGCCTGCAATCACTGTATTTTTGTACACTGGATGTGTTGCAGTGTGTGGCACATGCCTATTTTGTCACACTATGTAGCATTTTTGATCTCATCATGTCCATCTCACATGGATGGCTGACAGTATTCATTCACTGACATATGGATGTACTTGTGGAATGTACCATGGCTATGGTACAGGCCATCTGTGTGATGGCATGTGTCATGTATGTGTATTGGACATGCCACTCACAGGCCAATGGGTGATTGAAGTGCTACCCAGCATGCAGCAAATGTGTTGCTCTTCCATGTTGGTGTCATCAGTGTCTGCCTTTTGCCACCCCTTCCAACTCAGTGACAGTGCATGCATGGGAGGGTTATAGTCATGTGGGACATGTGTAAATAAGTGTAAGTACTGGTTCTGTAGCTTGTCCGGCCTATTTGTGTGCTATGGTGCTAATGCCTGTTTCCATTTTTTGTCTTTCATGTTTTTGCAGGGGATGACGCACTTGATGCTGTTGAGGGTGAGGAAATGGTGCAGACCCAGTAGGAATCTCAGGCATGACCGGGCACCAGTGGGGGACGTGGTGTGGTGGTAGGTGAGGACCCAATCTTGCTGCAAAACATTCTGTCGAGGGGTGCCTCTGGGTGCACCTCCCCAGACCTCTATTCAGGTGCTGATTCGGATGATGAGACCCAAGTGCCGTCACAGGTAAGTGTTTCTGGCAGGGATTCTGTTCTGTCCAACCCACCTGTACCAGGGGTAGAACCCTCTATGGGGATGTCAGTGTTGGTAAGTCCGCCTTTGGCGGTTACGGATGCAGGGTCACACTCCACAACTTCTGATCCTGTTCCTGGGCCAGCAGATCAGAGGGGGAATGCAGTCCTGCAGCCTCAGGCAGTGCCGGCACACCAAGGCACCGATCGCCTTGCCCCAAACAGGTGTGGTGCCTGCCGACGCAGTGGCCGTATGCCACCAGGCAGTACCGCATGGGAACAATCCATGTACGGTATGGCAACCCAACAGGCAGCATCAGTTGAGATGATGGCTCAGGCACTGGAGAGGGTGGTCACTTCCATTGTCCCCCCTGAAAGGCAGATGGAGCAACTACAGCAGACAACAGACTCCATTTGCCAATCACACAGGGAGGACATGTTGGCGTCCAACAGGGACAGACGGGCGGCACTGGAGACTCTACGCCAATCCATATCAATAGAGACCCAGGGCCACAGGGAAGCCCTGAGGGTAGAACTCCATCACCTCAGGGAGACTCTTGTTGACCTTGAGGCTTCCACTAACTTGAGGACAGAACAGCAGCTGGAGCGGCTCACATGTTCGCTCTCAGCTGAGATGCAGTCAACTCAGGAGGAGATCCGGGCATCACGTCAGGTGCTGCATGGGGATCTCCGTACTATAATCCTCCAGAACGAGACCTTCCACAACCGCATGCTTGCTGCCATGGAGGACCATACCAGGGCTTTGCGTGGGCTGCCTCCCATAGCACCACCACCTCCTGTAGCAGCACCACCTCCTGTTGCAGCAGCAGAGGGTGTTGAGAGCGACAGCAGCAATTCTCCCTCAATGGCATAGTCGTGCAGGCCATGAGCCCATGGAGGTGTTTTTTTTCCCAACATCCACACAGGTGGCTGTTGGTGCGTACCCTGTCCACGGACCTCCTGGGTACCTCCCCCCCCAGCCCCCACATGGCCATTTTTGATTTTTGATTTTTGATTTTTTTTTACAGTGTGTTGACTTGTGTGGCTCCCGTGGGCATCCACTGTATTCCGGCTGGGCACATGCAGGCTTGTCCTGAGTTTTGGTTAGATGCTTGGGTTCGTGAGACAGACACCCCTCCTGCTTCCCATTTCCATGGGCTTGCAAAGGGTGTTCCCAAGTGAAATTGACTTACACGGTGACGTAGGACTCCCATGAGCTGTGTGGGCAGTCTGTAGTCAATACTGTGTATACATTCCTAGTGGATCTTGTTGTTGAATTGTACACTGCATGGTGTATTGCTATGTGCTTGTGCATCCATGTCTTTTGCCTAATTTGCAGGTTAATTACTCATGTCTTCACAAGGCTGTCTACTTTGGAGATGGAGTTCATGTTGTAAGCAGTGCACTTAGACATTTGCATGGCAGCAGCACTGTGAAGTTGGAAGTGGCCGATGTGCTGGCATGATCAGGTTGTAAGACTACCACTACTTTAACTTAGTACTGTCATGTTTATGCTATGTTTCAGGTTGTGTAGCTGCATTGTATTGTTGGTAAGTATTTGGTCATGTGTGTTGTTAGTTCTACATTACTGGGAGCATATTGTGTGTGGGCAGTTTCCATTAGGGACACTGGACTTTGACACTTGTGTCATGTTTTGGGGATTGCTTTGTTTGCTCTCACATAGCATGACATGCCATGGTGTGTTGGGTGGCGGTGCTGGGGAGGGTTTGGGTGACATGGCACTGTTGTCATGTTGTATTTTGCAAGGGGGTAATGATTTTAGCAGCATAGAAGTGTGTCTTTTGATGACACAGCATTGGTGGAGTTTGTGTAGGTAGGGATGCACACAATGTAACACTTCCAGGTGACCAATCTCAGGCTGGTATGGTTGTGACAGTTGATTGTCCCTTATGTCATCATCATTGATTGTCAGATGGTATGTGCCAGGGCTGTGTGCACTCCACAGGGGTGTGATTTTAGGTGAAGTAATTAGCCACCAGCTGCGTACGGACTGCCTCACCCCGTGCCCTTTCCCCTCCCATGCGCAGCGGGCGTGCATGTGGTTGGGGATGTGGGGGCACCACCATGTCCACAGGCAGGCCCCGGCGTGTTGCAACGTTGTGCAGGACACATGCTGCCACTATGATCCTGCACACTACTGGGGGAGCGTATAACAGCTGCCTGCCAGAACGGTCAAGGGAACGAAAGCGTGACTTGAGCACTCCGAATGTGCGCTCCACTATGCCCCGGGTTGCAATGTGGGCTGTGTTGTATCTTACCTTGGGTGGCGTGGTGGGGTTCCGAATTGGCGTCATCATGTGGGTGCTCAGAGGGTAGGCACTGTCCCCTGGGGAGGTGGTGATGGGTATCATTAGTGGGGTTGTGACATTGCTCAGTATCTGACATGCATGCATTTGCAGTGGCATTTATACTCACCGAGCAGCCATGTATCGCCATGCCGCCCAGCTTCTAGGTCCCGGTTTAGGGTTGACATTCTGTAAATGAAACTGTCATGGGTGGACCCTGGATAGTTGGCATATACTGAGGTGATGATTCCCTTGACATCACATACTACCTGGACGTTGATGGAATGCCAGTGCTTGCGGTTTCTATAGATGTGCTCTGATGCCCTGGGGGGACGTAGAGCCACATGGGTGCAGTCATGGCACCTAGCACTTTGGGGAAGTGTGCCACCCCGTAAAAATCCTGGATGGCAGCCTGCCTTTCTGCAGGTGTTCTGGCCAGGTATATGTGCCTGCGGACTGATGGGCGTGCAGTCATGATGGCCAAGACCTGGTGTAGGCAGCGTGACTGCGTGGCCTGTGACACCCCCCCACTATAGCAGTTGTCCGCTGAAATGATCCAGTGGCCAAGAAGTGCAGTACATTGAGGACCTTCTGCAGGGGCTGAGTGCTTGGGAGCACAAGGTGGAAGATGTGAGGTCATCTTTCCCACTCACTGACCAGGTCGATTATTATGTGAGGTGGAAACCTGTACCTCCCATACACCTGGTCATCAGGCATCCCAAAAAGGCTGGTTCTGGGTGTAAAAATTCTGGGCCTGACTATCCTCCTCCTCCTCCTGCGGTATCCCACGACCACTGCTGCTAGGAACGGTATATTCATCCTGGCGTGTGTGCTTGTTTGTTGTTTGCGTGCACTTTTATGCTGCGGGGGTCCACGTACGCCTGCTTCCTGCTGGCGTACGTGTTTCCTGATTCGTGAGTCTTTTTTGGCGCACGCCTTAGCCCCATTCGATTCCATGAATACGTGTTTTGACCGTGCGTTTGGGCCTTCCGCGCACTTGCCTCCTGTACTTCTTCCGTGATGCCCACATTTTCACGAGTTGTTCCCCATTCCGCGTGTCACGCCCCCGTTCCTCCTACTTTTGTTTTGTGCGCCACGCTATGTGCGATTTCGCTGTGCGCTTAGCGCACGCTGTTTGGAGACGTGTGCGCCAGCGTGCGTCACGCAGAATTTTGGTGCACATCCTGGGATTTACACGTGCACGGACTTCCATGAATCGCTGTGCGCGTGTTTCGCTGCGATTTTCGCACTGGCACTGCAATTCGCATGCTTTCGCACGCTTGCGCTGAAAATTTCAGCGCACATTAATACATGAATCGGCCTCTATATCGTTATATCCAGTAATTTCTCTATAGTCAACCACACATTATACATTGCGATATAAAGTTTCAATCCGCTTGCGTTGATCGCCCTTAACCAGAAGTTATTGCTGCTGATGTGGTCCATTCTGTTGACAAAGGCCGCATAGCATGTAGAATAGACTTTTTGCATAGCAGGACATCTAGTAAGGACATGTTTGCCAGTTTCAGTCTCAGATCTGTTCATGCACAGTCGACAAGAGCGTTCAAGTATAATGAGATTACTCATAATCCCGCTTATAGCCAGTACCGGAAGCTGGTCAATCCTTAGCAAGAGGATAAATCGTCTCAGGCGCGGTGAAGGGCAAAGAAACAAGTATGATAATGGCTTCTTAAAGGTGTATCTCATATGTTGGACAAATTTGTAGCGCTTCAGATCTTCCAGATGTGCAAAATTGTCAATCCAGTTGTTCAGTTCGGATTTCTTAGATAATGCTCTGAGTGAAGAGGCTTTGTCCCTGTATGGCCTTTGGGTCCAGTCAATCTTTTCCAGGTAACAGTCCATGCATTTTTTCATGAGTGGAAATGAGGAGGACTTATTGATTTCGCTGTACATAGCAGCCAGCAAGAGGTTATCTGTATACGATGTCATTTTTAAGTACAGTTCAGCCCTTTTTCTAAGAACCTGAGATTTCCACGAGATAAGACCCAGTTCTAGTCTAAGGATGGACATGGGTATGCATGCCGGAAGTCTGAGTATTTTTCCTCAAGAATCTGCAGCCACCCCATATCTATCAGATGTAAGGCTTCTAGGCCATAGTTTATCAGTGGTGCTAGCACCTGGAGATATGATTGTCGTGCCGCCCAGATGGTGTACCCACAATGAGAAGCAGAAAAACAATATATCAGGGCTGTAACTTGGGCCGCTCGAGTGATTCTAGCCTGGTTACACATAGTATATTGCCCCTTGGGCTCAATCTCAATGCCCAGATATCTATCATAGGGGGTGTATTGAATTGCAGACCCATGTATTTTAACACTCACTCGTGGTATCTTCTTGCTACTAAAGACCACCATCTGGGTTTTGTTCAAATTGATTGAATTTGAATATAAGACCATAATGCCTCTGCTGACCTTTGGATGCCGCTAATTGTGTGGTCCATAATGACTAAATCGTCAGCATATGCTAGGACCAAACAGTGAGCGACGCCTATCTTAGGGAGACAGTTGTGTTCTAATGCTAATACTTTAGGTATATCGTGGACAAATAGATTGTATAATATTGGTGCCGTAACACATCCTTGTTTTATCCAATCTTATTAGTCATGTTCCCCTTAGAGTCTAACTTCAGGGAGACTGTAGTGTTGTGATGTAACAGTCTGAGAGAGTATAGTATTCCTTTGGGGCAACCCAAGTTCTCAAATTTAGACCACAGTAGATCCCTAGGGACTAGATCAAAGGCAGCCTTGAAATCAATGAACAATGCATATAGGTGTGGGTTGCCTGGTGTTCTGGCCTTATTTCACAGTATGTCCATTACAACTAGGTTGTGTACTGTAGAATACCCACCCCTAAAGCCGCATTGGAATTGGTCTAGGATCTTCTCTCTGTCTACCCATATTTGTAGTTTGTGTAGTAGGTACGCCGCAAATAGTTTGCCCGTGCAGTCCAATATGGACAGTAATCGATAGTTAGAAGGGTCCGACCGGTCTCTCCTCTTGTAAATTGGGACCAGGGTTGCTGTCTGCCAGGATTCCGGAATACGTCCATCGTTCAAGATCTTTTCAAATAGTATCTCAAGGACTCCTGGCCAAAAATCCTAATTGCTCTTTAGAATAACATTTGCCAGGCCATTAGGACCCGGAGCTCTCAATGTTTTGAGCTTTTTTATCCTGGCAATCAGTGATTCGACTGTCACCTTAAAAGGGGGAGTGGGTCGGCTCAGAATTTTCATCTCCTGGGACTGACCAGGGGCAATATAGTTGCGGCTTCTCAGGAATTCCTCCCACTGGACTATGTCAATAGGATTAGATAGGGAGCTACTGGTGTCTCCCCTTGCCTTGCTCAGCAGTCCCCATATAGACCGAGAGTTCCCTGTGCAAAGTGTTTGAACTGTCTTTTGCCATTTAAGTAATTTGGCTGCGTAGCGTTTCTGCCTGAGCCATGCTCTAAAAGCGTTTTTTCGCTTCTTACTTAAATTCAGGTAACTGTTCCATGTAATTGAGGCTTTGCGCAGCTTCTTGAGTTCTGCTCTTAGTATTCTTTTGGCGTCTCTGATTACAATGTCAAAGGCATTAGTGAATTTCACTTCTGGGGCCAACATATTTGATTTGACAATAGCGTAACTATACGAGAATGATGTAATGCATTCTTCGATCTCATTGCTGGTCATAGGAAGAAGCTCATCGCGACCCATACTTGTCTCATCAATCGTGGATTCTACTGCTTTCTTGATATTTTTGGTGGACCAACAGATGTTTGAGGAAGCATGGTTCATCCTCAATTCACCAATAGGTCTGGTCCGAAAGTGCTGTGCCGTGTAATTGAATGTGAATGTAAGTGTGGCATGGTCACTCCAATCATTGTCATTGATCTTCATATCGGTGACCTAAGTGGCCATAGAGGGACTTACATAGTGTAGTCCAATGTACTTCTGGATTTGATATTACCCCATGTGGGTTGTCCCGGGTAGTCACTGCTGATTCTACCATTTAAGATTTCAAAGTTCCATGAGTTGAAGAAGTTGAACCATAGTAATCCCTCAGGATTTGCACCTGCATGCCACATCTTGCCTATTCTCTTCAGCAAGCGATTGTTACTTCTGCTCACATCTCCCACTAAATGACAGTTAAAATCGCCAGCAATTATTATCAGATTTTTTGTTACATCTGTCATCCAATCAATCATCAGATCGTGGCATGGCTTCCTGAATAATGTCTCTGTGGGAAGATTCGGGAGGATTGTATAGATTAATCAGCAGTATTTTATCCACTGTATCTTTGCCGGGGAGTTCTAGTTCGACCGCTAGCACAAATCCGTCCATGTTAGTGTGGAGACGGGTAGATCTTAGTGGATGTAAGATTCCAATGAGTAATCCCCCATATGGTCTTCCCCTCTGCTACTTTTTGGCTAATTCCTGATATACAATATACGCGATGTATAAGCGCCTTACAAATGCACAATAAAAAAATAAAATGCTTTTTTTTGCCGATTTCACATGTTTGGATGTAGGTTTTTATATCAGCGTGGATACCTGGCCAATAAAACTTTCCACTAATATGCACCTGGGCTTTAGATTGTCCTAAATGCGCCCCCCCCCGTGAGATGGGAATGTGCGATCTCCAGTACAACCTTTTGCTGACTTTTGGGTATTACCAGCTGTGTTTTAATTAAACCTTCCGTAGTTTTTTCCCTTCTATAAAGCAAAGCAAAAACAAAGAGGTGATGGCTGGAAGGTTTAGAATTAATCTTAACGACTGGCATTGCTCTGGGCAACCCTCCAGACCACTGTTCTTTGCCTGCCAAGCCATTACAGAAGGGGAAAGACCATATGCAAATCAGGCTTGGCCCCACCCCAAAAGGGCAGTCCAGCCCAAACTGCTAGGCCACATTCCTTCTGCATGTTTGGGGATGCTTGTGGTCTCATGGGACGGGTATGCCCAGACGTGGGTCCCGTGCCTGCAGGGCCTAGAGACCCAAGCTACTCCTCACTGATGAGGCCCAACAAGGCCGAAACATGTTTGGGGATGCTTGTGGTCTCGTGCAGAAGGAATGTGACCTAGCAGTTCGGGCTGGACTGCCCCTTTTGGGGTGGGACCAAGCCTGATTTGCATATGGTTTTTCCCTTTCTGTAATGGCTTGGCAGGCGAAGAACGATGGTCTGGAAGGTTGCCCAGAGCAAAGCCAGTGGTTAAGATGCAGTCTAAACCTTCCAGCCATCACCTCTTTGTTTTTCCTTCTATAAAGAAATCCTTGTTTTAAGACGAAAAAAAGGACTTCCCTTCTCTAAGCCCTCTCCATCCAGGATTGCTTGTAGAAAAGCTTCAGTGAGAGCCGGATCATTTCTCTGGGCAAAGGCTAGGTCGGGATAGATGGTGGGTTTTTCTCCCTTCCAATCTTTGATGTTCAGAGGTTTATTAGTTTCCCCAAAGCCTAAGTTACCTCTTTCTGCTTTATCTGGTTCACTCTTTTTAAACCGAGGAAATAGAGCTCTTTCCAAAATTCGCTGGGCAATTTTATCTCCTCGACGTATCTCAAAAGGGATTTCACCATGATTCTCTAAGAGAACCTTCACATCTTCCTAGAAATTGGGATCAATAATGCCTGCTAAGACATCTATCCCGAATTTCCATGCTAGGCCAGGATTTGGGGCCAATCATATGTAACACCCAGGAGGGGGTATCAGGAACAAGTCTGTAGGAATCACTCCTCTTTTCTCAGGACGGATATTAGTTTCCCTAGTACTGCAGATACCGAATTCTATTGATTCCTTGGTGGCGATGGAAGGTTTAAAGGTTCTCTGACTGCGTTTTTTAAATTGTAGGGTTCTGCAAATATTTTCAGTTGAGTCACATCCCAATCCTGACACCATATGTAAGGAAGGCATGGTATAAAGAATAGACAGACACAAGTGATCACAGTTCAAGGGTGTTTATTAAACTGTATAGGTAGGGTGGAAAAATGCCTAATCTAAACCTAAATTTAAGATCGGATCAAGCTACTACCATCAAATCAAAATAAGGCAGTCCTACTGGCATTTTACTAAAATGGCACCTATACTAAGAAAAACCTATTGCCAATCCTTACGCTAAATACAAAAGAGTGTGGGATAGGGCTCATGCAAAATAAAGAAGTGTTCACAAACAATATGTCAGGATGCGGTAGTCGTGGTCTCCCTTCCCCACATTTTGAGCACGGGATTCAGGGAGCACAGCACATGCTTGAGCTTTCCCAGCACAAGACAACAGTTCAGTTTTTGGCTATTAGCATCTTCAATGGCTAAGTCTTTTTCTCTATAAACAGTATCTTGCCTTCGAGGGCCTGATGTATTCAAAATAACAACAAAAGTTCCTTTCTGCTTGCACGCTGGGTGATGGTTTCACCCCTGGGTCCCCATCTTTTTGGCACAGACCCCTCAAACAGTTCCTGTCAATATCAGGATCTTCGGAGGTTGTCTCTCCTGCTTGCATGGATCTGATAGTTCAAATAATCAAACAAAAAGTTATTTCGGATTGTTCTTGGGGTGATGATTCTTCAACCTCGAGTCCCCCTCTTCCGGGCACAGACCCCTCTTTGCTATTCACAAATCGTAATGTTTTTTCAAACAGTTCAATGGGACTTTAGACTTTTCCCCTTTTCACCAGCATGCCTCCTTCGGGTTCACTCTTTCCAGTCTCACAGCTCCTTTTACCTTCTTAAGATGTGTACAGAGACTGTACAGAGGATTTTACTAGACCCCTGTATGACGACTTTGACCCTCTTCTCGCCTTTCCCAAAGCCTTCTGGTAATGGTAGTTTCAACAATTGGGTAATCGCCCAGAGTTTCTCGAGTGAGCACCCACGTGGTACCTGACTCATCTGCAGCTGGATTTCCCCTTTTACATCAACAGTTCTTTGTACATCTGCGATCAGCCGTTTGCTACTTTTGTTCAACACAGTTTGGTTCCTTTTTCGGTTCTACCCTTGACTTACCGGCTGTGATGAACCACTTTGCTTTATTCGAATCAGGAGTCAAGGCCTGTACCATGGTAGCAGGCGTCTCCCTCTTTCCTGCTGATCAGCGTAAGCACGCTCTGTTTACTGTTGACATCTGCTGCAATACACTTGGGCTATTGTTAGTGGTCTTACATTTCGTTCCACGGATGTCTCACAGGCCTTGGTCGGAAAGGGCAGGTCGCTTCTCTCCTTGTCACCCTCTCAGTTTGCGCCATCTTTCCCCTTCTCTTGAACTGCAGTGCCTGGATAGCTGTGTCGTCGTGCTATCTGCCTTGCTTGTATGGTGTTCTGGTGCTCCACCTTTTGTCCCTGTGGGAAAGGGAAAGGGCCATCAGATGTGTGTGATTCAGGTCAATTGCCTGACTTCGCCTGACCCTTGTGTTGGGACACGTCAAGTAAACAGCTCTGGTGTTTGTTCGTCGTCTTTCATGATGTGAGAAACTGTTAGAGTTGGAAAAGGGGGGTAGAGTGTTTGGATATCCTACGGGGTAGGATGGGGAGAAGGTGTTATAAGAAGGGGAATACTGCGTCTCACCCATTGGCCCGAAAATATACAGTGACAAATGTCTGAACAAAGTAGTCCAGAGCTACGCTGCACACTCATTAAGGGGAACCACAGGTTCAACATTTGGTAATTTATAGGTAAGTAGACAACACCCTAGATTTTATTAAAGAAAAAAAACATCAATGATAATTAAATAAATAACTTCTCATGAGTACATATACACATTACAGCCAGTTCAGTCAAACTGGGAATAACATCATGGCTATCAACTAACAAAGCTAAACTAAACACACTTCCTATACTCTAAAGACATAAACAGTAATAATGACAAGTCTAACTTCAATGAGTGTTACAATGTAACAATGCTACCAATCCTCTGCGTTTCGGGACAAGGTCCCATCTTCAGGGATAAACCCTCATTGTTCTTAAAAAATTATAATATTGGCAAGAGGTACCATCAAGACTAAGCAGATTTCTTGAAAAAGTCATTAGTATTCAAAAGGGAGCAACATGTCAAAACCCAAACTTATTTCTACATATTTTGACACATCCACATGATCCAAATTGTTGTAGAGTGTGAAAGATCTAGTCTCCAACAGTAGAGACCTTAAGGATACCAAATTAAAAAGAAATCTGCGTGAAGATTAATGGTAGTGCAAAAGTGTGCATATACTCCCATTGACGCTAAGTAATAAGGTTAAAAGTATTATCTCATAGCACTGGAGCATCCTACAGCATAGTAGTGTTACATCTGATTAGGTTCCCACATTACCTACCTTTGCGTTAGAAATAAATCATCTTTGAAGAACTCGCAGAACGTGATTTCTCTAGACAGTCCAAATCAATTAAGGTTGAAGCATTTCCTTTTTATGACTGTCAGCATTGCCATAATGATATGAAAGGCCCTAAGATTAATCACCCTTATTCTGGTAAGAAAATTAAGTTGAGATCGGCTTGTACATGTGACTCAGCTAATGTGATCTATGTACTGAAATGGCCCTGTGGCCTATTCTATTTGCGACTCACAACACAGAAGGCGAAACAGAGCTGGACAGAGCACAAATCTCAGATGTCTACCCAAAATGTAATACCTCCAGTAGCAATGCACTTTAAGGAGGAACTACATTCGAGGCACAACTTCAGTTCATTATTTTGGAATAGGTCAACTGTCCCTAGAGAGGTGGTGACCTTGTGAGATTACTACATCAACAAGACGTGTTCTAGATTGAGACACTCTCTTCTCTACATCCAAAAGGGATGAACATGGACTTTGATTTGAATTGTTTCATTTGAATACCTTTGGTTCTTCTATGCAGACATGTTTCTTTCATATACTTGTACATGGTCTTATGAGATCGGAACGCCAGGACGCTGACCTGGTGTGTCAGAGGGGTTTCAGCATGGCGAGGGAGCTGTGTCTCTATGGAGTTAGATTGGGGAAAGCTGTGACATGTTGGCCGTATCCAGACCAGTGCTCATTCCACTGGGATGTGTGCAGGTCCCAGGGGTATCTGAGGGGCAGGTAGTAAAACACTGATCTCGACACACACATCCCAAGGAAACCGTCTGCCAGCGCTGCGCTACTTGGTGAGTTTCATGAGAGAGAGAAACTCAGTAGCGTGCGGGTGGCTGGAGCAGTAGCAGCGATAGTTGAAAGCGGCATGATAATTAAAAAGCAAGAGAAAGTAAGAGAAAAAGGTGTGCAAGCGGTCCAAAGGCAGAAAAAGCAGTAACAGTAAGTTGGGAAGCACAGGAATAAAAGAGAAGGTTCAAACGATCCATAACAAAGAAGGAAAAATAGAGAAGGTGCGTGCAGCATTAAGAACACAGAAAAATGTGCAAGAGGCATGCCAAAATAAAGAAAGTATGCAAGAGTCGCTGTAAGGTAAAGGAAGTGTGCAAGAGGCACTGCAAAACAGAAAAGTGTGTGAGACGCATGGAAAGACAAAAGGTGAAAAAGGAAAGTGTTTAAGAGGCACAGAGGGGAAAAGGTGCTAGAGGGAAGAGAAAGAGTGTAAGGAGATGGGCCAGGTATCAAAGTGGTCGCGCATGGGGAGGAGCAAAAGCCCTGTATTCTCGAAAGTCTCTGATACAGCCCCGTTGTTGACCAAAGGAGATGTATAGTGCCACTTGATAAAAGGTGGAAAAAGAAGGAGGGAGAAAAATCCTCCAAAGTGAAGGAAAGGTTGTTGAACCCTCACAAGAAAGAACTGTGCAATGAGAAGAGTACCCTGACAAGGTAAACTTTTGGTGTTTTCTGTTTGTGAACTTTTAAGTGAACTTTCTGAGGACAAGAGGGGTGAGAGCTTGGGGAAGGGAACCCAAAGAGACCCAGAGGCATTGTAAACTGTATTGTCCTGCTACAAGATCCCTACCTGGAAGATCCCAAGGGTACCCCTTTTTTTGGTTTAACTATTTTTTCTGACGGTAAGGCTACCTAAAACCAAACTTGGTTTGAATTTCTTTTTGAACCACCATTTTTCTTTACCAAGACCTAACATCACATTTGTTTTTAAGAGTGCAAGATAATTGCTATAATAATTATGAAACTAATGTGATTCTTCTTAGGATGGCACACAACGTTATGATGTTCACGTGTCTTCTTACAAAAGCTGGATAAGATTAAAATAGAGGTAAAAACAGCATACAAGAATGTGTGTATTGCTATGACAATGGGTAATAGATGACGTGTGCTTCTTTTCTTTCGGCTCTGGTATTTTAAAACATTGGGCCTCATTACACGGAAGGCGGTAAGGGTTAACGGTCATCGGTAATGGTACCGGTGACCGTTAACCCTTACCGCCTTACTGCGAGGTCCCTTTGCGGGTTGGTACTTTAACGCCTGCTTTTTAGCAGGTGTTAAAAACCAACCCGCAAAGGGACCAGGGTGCTAATTACGGTACCGCAATTTGCGGTACCGTAATTAGCACCTTCCCCATTCCCATTATGCCCTATGGGGCAAAAATGGGAATGGGGAAGGGCAATGGGGGAAGGGGAAATTATTGCCCCGCCAAACTTGGAATAGGGCCGTAATTCCCCTTTCCTCCAAGGCGGTGCCGGTATTTTACCGGCATGGACCAATGTGCTAATAGCACCTTGGTCCACCGCCTACCGTGTAATGAGGCCCATTGTCTCTTCGGCCCATCTAAAAAAGTTCCAGGATAACTGCAAGTCTATTTATTCCTTAGCAAATTTGACATATATCCGTCTTCAGTTTAAAGTGTTTCTGTGCTCTTCACTTTCCTTATCTTTGGTCTTAGCCCTCGAACAAGTCTGCATGCATGGAATGTCTTTTCTTGCTTCACTGTCATGAAAATGCAGCAAGACTTGCCTTCCTTTAAATTTAGCAGCTGTGGGGGTGACTTCTTCCACCTCATAAGGCCCTTCAAATCGGGGCGTACTCCACGTGCGTGCGTACACACATTCCTACCAGCACCTGGTCGACTGTATATAGAATGAGTTGCTTTAATAAATCTTCTGAATCAATGGGTTGACTGTCTTTGCTGCTTCTCTTTGACCTCTCCCTTCAGTGCTTGACCTGCTGAGACATGAAAGAAACACTTGCAGTCATTGTTGTTAGGTAATTATGCCTCTCGTCACCTTGTACCCTAACTACACCACAGGCATCAGTTTTTTAACCTAGTTGTAGGAGCAAGGGGGTCTGGGGGCTCTCATGCAGCGTCCAGTCACCAACCCATGAGGAGTTAGATGGTGTTCTGAGCCAGGCTGATTTGTTAGGGCATATAAGGCAAGGGTCAGGCAATGTACCCATGCCGTCTTTAAAGTCATTTTTATTTTTGCAATCCACTCTTTTAACAATCCATGTAATCTCTCACAAAGGCCATTCACCTGTGGATGTTACACTGAGCAAAACGTATGTTTAATGCCTAATAGAAGAACTATTTGTTCAATGCGGTCCATTGTCAGACCGCAAAAAACCTCGCACACACCCCATCTTGGGAACACCTCATGCACATGGAACTTGGCAGCGTGTGTGGCAACAGGGTACATGCATGGACCTGCATCAATCCATCTAGAAAAAGGACATACTATGATTAGCACATATCTATAGCAGCTGCATGTCTGCAGCATATCAACATAATCTATATGTTGGTGCTGAAATGGGCCATTGGGTTGAGGCATTGCTTGTCTCACTGTTCACAAAGTGTGCCCTGCAGTACATTTCTGGCACACAATGCAATTTACAATAAACTGTGCCACGTGCTCTAATAAATTTGGTGAAAACCAATATTCTGCAGTTGTAGCAGTAACACCCTCTCTACTTATATGTATGGGTAGTCGAGCTGCTCCAAAGCTACCTTCATAATGCTAGAGGGATAACTGGCTTTCCAGTGCTATGGTGCCTTCAAATAGCCTCTGTGTGGGATAAAGAACACCCCTGTTTCCTCCATAATTCCTGCTCTTCTTGTGGCCCTCGACCTTTATCTTAATTAACTGAATGACAGACAGCATGTTAAAGCCCTCCTTTACCAACATGCATCGCCCTGCCATCTGTTTAACACCTTCTATTTCAAAATTAGAAATGGTGGGTAATAGGCTAAATCTGCAGCTTTGTTTCTGAAAGAAATGACATCTTCCCTATTAGAATGTACTGTGCATTTTACTACTGCAAGCATCAATGGGAGTCCTAATGCTTCAATAAGCTTATCCAATAAGGCTGCATGTTGCACTGGAGTGTGATCTGTGCAAAGGAAGCACCTCCTTTTCCAGCGTGACAAACCTGTGTGCACAGTCGATGTCACATAGGCAGAGTCAGAGTACACCCTCACTTCCTCATCTTCAAATCCTTGAAGCATGGCGATAAGCCCCAATAATTCTGCAGCCTGTGCTGCGTAATGCAAAGGCAATCTCGCGCTTGTCATTCCTCAAATTCACCCCCTCGGTTCAGATTTCCTACCGCTGATCCAGTATGCCTTTCACCAGTTGTTTGGTCCGTTTTTGAAGAACCGTCAATAAAGAGAACTTTCCCACTCCTGATGGTGTTTTCTCTAGCTTGGGGAATTTCATCATGGTATTCAGCATATGTTGTGCAATAATGTACATAATCAGCCTCTCCTACTGTTTCTGCTATGAACGTTGATGGGTTCACTGTCTTGCATCCAGCAATTTTAATCTCAGGGTTCACAATAATTACCTCGTATCCTGATGCTCATTACGTGGTTAACACACTTTTGGGTTTTCTCTAAAATAGCAAATAATGCATTTTCTACAAATAATGTTACTGAACACCCCATTGTTATACTTGAAGCTTTTTCAATTGCAAATGCAGCAGCAGCTAAAGATTGCTCACAAGGGTAATGCCCTTTCATAACTGGATCTAAAAACCCACTATAATAAGCCAATGGTTTATGTCCATATCCTAATGTCATTTTCTGTGTGGGGACTGCTGTCATAATTTCTCCATATAAATTAGCAAATAAGTAAAATTATTCATGATAATCTGGAATTCCTAACACAGGGGCTGTGCTGATTGCCTTTTTTAATTCTTCAAATCCTTCAGTAATCTCATCTGTCCATGTTATTTTACTCTTGCTCACCTGTGCTTCTTTAATTCATTTTAAAAGTGGTCACATATATGTACTGTAATCAAAAAACCAGGCCCTACAATAGTTGCATAGGCATACAAATCATTGCATTTCTCTCACTGTTTTAGGCTCTGAAGTCTTCATAACTGCTTCTGCTCTCTCGGGTGTCTTTCTTTCCTTCATGAGAAATAAACTTTCCTATATACAAGATCTTTTCCGGGCAGTATTGTAACTTTTCTTTGTCCACCTTTTACCCTTTCTCTGAAAGTATAGTCAAAAGCTTAACCAAATCTTCTCTGCATATCTCTTCTGTCTCACTGCACATCAAAATGTCATCCATGTACTGGATTATTGCACTTTCAAGATGAATATTACCTAGGTCCATCTGGAGGATTCTGTTAAAGATTGAAGGGAACGCACAGCACCCTTGGGGCAAATAAGTATGTTTTAGATATATATTTCTATACGAAAAGGAAGTCGAATCTTTTGAGTCTTCACAAAGGGGAATCGAAAAGAACGCCTTCTTTAGATCTATAACTGCAAAATATTTGGCCTTAGGGGGAATGTTGCACAATATTGTCACAGTATTTGGAACTAAAGGAAATTCTGCTTCAACTATATTTTTTAGGGGACAAAGGTCCTGTATAAATCTTCACAACCCCCCATTGATTCTTTCACTGGGTACACAGTCGTGTTACTTGAAGAATTGGATGGCAGCCATATTCCTTGTTTCATTAAAGCAGAAATACTCTCAACTATACCTTCATGCATTTATCTAGGCATGAGGTATTGCTTTGCTCATGGCAAAAGGGATCCTGGTTTAAGTTTCATTTTAACTTCACCTAACCTTTCAATAGATGCACATCATATGGACTAGTGGTCCATAGAATATTTGGCACTTTCTCTAAATCTTCCTGAAAAAATGATGGTTTATTTTTTACCAGCACCCTTCTCTGCAGTATTTCTCTATTCATACTTTAATCCAATAATTGAGACATATGAAAAATACTAATTCATCATTTGAATACTCATCCTTAAATAACTTCTCATCTGTCAGATCTGTCAACTTGCATACTGCACTAAGCACTATCACTGTTCTCCATACTCTTCCGTCACTATCTGTCCCATGAAGAACCACCCTTTCCTCGCTGACCACTGTTGCTTCTAACTCCAAGTGGATAATCTGACCTTCTTCATCATCTATGTGGATTTCCGGTCCAAACATAAACTCATCTGGTATTCTTAATAGTTTACCTATCAACCTGGGCAACCATGATTATAAAACAGCTACTCCATACAAAAATACTTCTGAATCTAAGGGAACACATCATAATGGTTTCTGGCCTGTGAATACAAACATAATCTCTCTTGCATTCATATATTGTATTCCTGGAGTAGAACACAATATTCCTTCATCAGTAAAAGATAGTCATGTTAAGTTTCATCATTAAGTCACACACTAATATGTGTCTGGTGCCTGCTTAGAATATAATAATGGCATCGACATATTGTGTTCTACTATAGAAATTGGTAATTAATCTGGAAAAGGAACTAAACTCATTGCCCCAGATAATCCCTGCGCATTCATGGCAATGCCTGACATTTGATATTTTCCCTCATGGACACAGGTACAAATTGCTCTAGTGTCTATAAGAAATGAGAATGTCTTGCCTCCTATCGTCACCATGACCCTTGATTCCTCTTGAGGGTCTGGTGTCACAGATAGTGCTAAACACATCATGCTCTTCTGTGGGCTATCCTAAAATGGATTTAAATTCATCCCTGTTCATTTGTAAGGATTTCTTCACACCACATTCACACTCCCTAATCTGGGTTCAGGTGCTTGCATGGCTCCTGTTTTCATATTCCATTGTGGTATCATGGCCGGTTGTGTATAAGCTTGCTAAGATTGCACTTGTGGTGATTGCATTTGCAATGGCACTTGCTGTGTTTGCTGTGGCTGTGGCGGACATGTATGAACCTGCGTGTGATCTTGGGAATAATACTCCTGTGGTTCTGTATTATATTGCAGAAGATAGCCCATCTCTCCTCTTGGAGTATGTCAATGTTGCTGCATGCCTCCTCTGCTTCTACATGTTCTGGCTATGTATCCTATTCTCCCGCAATTCCAACATAGTTGCGGCTGTCTGCCATTACACCCTACTCCGCCATGAGGGTTCTGAAATCCATCTCATCCTCTTCCTCTAGGTCCATTCCCTCTTCCCACCCTGATCTGTGGGATACACTACATTATTTTGCTGTGCTGGTCGCATCTCCTGTGTTTCCCAACCTTCATTACTCGTTAATACCGCTCCCTCTATGACTGGTTTTGATAACCTTTTCTTAACTGATTTTGATCCTCCTGCTTCCTACTCTTGGCTTTCTTCTTATTCTTTTCCGACAGTGATGTACGATTGTCAATTATATTATTGCGCATGGTTTTGCTTCCCTTCCCACCTGTTTCTTCATTTACCACTGCACTGGCTCAGGCAGTCCTTGACACAAAATGTCATAAAATAATGCCACCGTTTTAACCCACGGTTCTCTCATTTGAAGACGCCATCGCTCTTGAATGTATTGAATAAAGGAGACAGGGTCTTCATCCTCCCCCATTTTCCTCGTAATAATCGTACCCATATCTGATGTATATGGAAATTGTACTTTGAGCATTTGCTATACATTTGCTCTGCAATTATTAAATGGTGCTCCATCTCCATCACGTGTCTTGTTTTGTGTAGTCACACCTGTGCATCCCAGTGACCTCCAAATGTCACCAGCTCTCTCCCTTATAATGGCTGCTAGTAGGCCTTTAATACCAGCTATGGCTAACGTCATTCGTTAAGTCATTCTCTCTAGCTCATAAATCCATTTTCCTGCAGCAGAAGTTAAACTCAGTAATTTGCATTTTAAATGATCTTTATCCATTTGTGGCCATTGAATATATTGTGGTGGTCCTCTCCATTTCTCTAATAATGGGAGTTGGGAAACTCCTGGTCCATAATCAGATCTGCCTACACTTTTTGTTTTCCAGTCGGGGCTAGTCTCGCCCGTTTGTCTCTGTCCTGGTCTTCCTTCTCTTCTTTATATGCTCTCTCTTCTTCCTTTTCTTTCTTTTCTCTTTCTTCTCTTTCTCGAGCCCCATCAATGCCCTTATGTCCAACTTAAGTAATATTTGTCCACTAACCCATTCATTCTGTACTATTGTTGCTCCCTTAAATTTTTCCTTTATTTATTTATGTGTCCTTGCCTCTTCATCTATCTCCATCTGTCTCTCTTGCCTATCCTCCCTCTCACAACGCTGTTTACATTCATTATGTTTTGAGATATATTTACGTTCTCTGCTTTTGCTCTCTTCTGTATGGTCCTCACTGTTAGAAGCAGGGGGCTCGTATGTCGGATTAACACACCCCACCGCTGCTATTAGTTCCTTTAAGGGATACAATTCCTTCTCATCTGTAGCTAGGCTCTTATTTTCAGAAGATGAAAGGGGGGTCAAAGGTGTTACTTCTTCCTCTTTATGCTGATTAAGCATCCATTGCTTCTTGGTTGGATCTACTTTCTCACTCTGATACATCTCCCATAACTCTAAAACAGCCAACCTTTCTATAACTTCTTTCCCTTATATTTAGCATGCAAAAATGCTGTCATATGTCGCAATACTGTTTTTGACAAAGAACCTTCTTGAGGCCAAGGCATGAGTGTCATATTGTTCATCCCTTGGACCCACTCCGAATGAGACATCCTTAGCTGTATATCTTGGCAATGTCCTACATAAGTGTAGAAGAGGAGTGTCCCCCATAGTGAGAGGTCGAGCTCAACTGTCTATACTTACCCAACCACTTATTATTTCCTTTATTTTGACAAAAACACCACACTGATCAATTTGAGCATGCACCATCGATCGCCGCTTATTATCCAAAAATCAAAATATTTTTAACCACTTTTAAAGTCTATGCAACAATGTTCTTACTATTCAGTTGTTTACACTTTCTATGCATATTTAATATCTCATTGTTTTATCATTGATATTTTAAGAATTTCTGTTTTATTTATTTATTAGTTTCCTTGCCGACCTGCAAGAATATCTACACAGCCTGCATGTGTTAAAATTGAGGCCAACAGCTGCCGTGTTTGCCCCTGCCACCATCAGCCACCACAAGGTTTTTACACCTCCAAGATGCCCGCCCGCCATGTCTCAAGGAACCACAGTGCCTAACTGAGCACAGCCGACTGTCCTCGCATCCGATTGGCCATTGAGCCACCTTAAGCAGCCTATCGCCAGCCGGTAGGCGAAGCCGGCCCACTCCCAGCAAGGCCCAGGATAATAAGGCCAATACCTGTCTTCACCTGTCCTCAGCCTTCCTCGCCGTTAGCCCGGACCCCCTTCCGGATTCTCGACCATCCACATCGGTAAACGACTTCGCCTACGCAGCCCGTGGGTAAATTGAACTGCTTTGACTCTTGATAAGGCTTTGTTACCATATGCTTCTTACTGGCATTGTCGTGCACTCATGCCTTATTGCATGCTGTTTCTGTGCCCTACGATACTTTGCACTGCATATGCTTGCTCCCCTTCCTCCTAATCCATACACAACATCAAGCGCAAATGCTCTGCACGTTCGTGCCCTCCTACCTTACACGCACCTGGATACTGCTCAACGCCTTCACACATACCTCTGTTCTACCCCCCTTCGCAGCCATCCCGTCGATAGCGCTGTCGGTGGGTTGAGATTTGCCATGCTGCATCCCTCTTTACTGTAAACACTTTACCATCATTTTTTATTCTCTGCATGCTTGGCCGCACCTACCTGTCTGCCCAACCTGATCTACATGCTCTCCATTGAGCTTCTGTACTGCCTTTACCACTAGCCTTACACTTTGACACTCGCTAACTCTTGAACTTAGGTTGCTGCACCTATTGTTACCTCATATTGCTATGGTCCGCCATGATCAATGACCTGTGTGCTGCCCGTGATTATAGTCTATAGACCTAAGCCATCTGCAGCCATTTATAGGATCCTGCTACGGTGCTGCTGGCCTGCTATGCATACTCTCCGAGCCGCACTAGGTCAGCCCTCTCTGGGGTTATCACTTAATTGACCCTGCCGCAGCAACCCTATTTGTGTTGTGCCCTAAGGTCGCTTACAGACCATTCCAATTGTGTTGTGCCTTAGGTCGCTTACAGACCATTCCAATTGTGTTGTGCATTAAGGTCGCTTACAGACCATTCAATTGTAGGTTAAAATTGCATTTAGTGATATGTCTCTAGTCGCTAAAATGGAACTTAGAACTTAACTATGTTTTTAGCCGCATTTTACAATGGCATACCTTTAGTTTAAAGCTGAATCTAGCTGTGCCTTGATTCGCATTCCGCAACTCCCTATCTTCAGGTTAATAGCGAAAGCTAAATCTAACTGTGCGGCTAACTAGCTGATTTAGTCAGCTAGCATGTACTCTCCAAAACCAAACAAACCAAGTATCATTGCACTAGATAGGACAGCTAAGTTACCCCTCTACGCTGCATCCCTCATCATATTAGTGATATTATCACTCCCCTACCTTACCATGCCTATTTCTAAACAAACCATTGGACCTTTAGAAAACCAGTATCAAGATGATACTACCACATACAGGCCCTGTAGTACCACAGACAGAAACCTCAAACTTCGTGCTCGCCTACCAAAATTGTACGAACTACCAGCAAAGCAAATTGAACAAATCAACTTCCTAAAAATGAACATACAGCCGAAAACCACTGCAGAACACACTAGGAAAGTTCATATCCCTAAAAGACCCACACAAAAATGCTCCAAACCTACCATTATAGCTAGCACCATGCTCACTAAAAATCACATCAAAGGTGCACTCATAAATGCTAGGTCACTAGTCGCTCATGCTACAGAAATCTCAGATATTATTCTCGGACACCACCTAGACTTCCTGTCCATATCAGAATCATGGCTTCACGATGCAGCGGGTCCCACCCTCTCCTTAGCAGTTCCCGACAATTATACCATCATACGAGCTGACAGACACACCTCCCGAGGTGGGGGTCTAGCCATTATAGCCAAGATCAGTCTTGACATAAGAGTCTCCTCATCCCCCATCACGAAATCTTGTGAATGCCTCTCGGTCAAAATAGCCACCGCCAGTTCCCAAACATTAAACATCGTCCTGCTCTATAGACCTCCTGGTCCTATTGGAACCCTTGTTGAGGACCTCTCCACCACCCTGTCCAACAATTTGAAAAACACCTCCCAAACTATAGTGCTAGGAGACTTCAACCTAGGCTACCACGATATTAAAGACACCCAGTCCACAGCTATTGCTCTGATCCTAAAAGAGCTGGGCTTTGCCCAAAGAGTCACCTGTCCCACTCATAATAAAGGTCGCATCCTTGACTGGATAGCTGATCACAACTGTGGAGTAACCATTACAGACACTGTTCCCCCGATCTGGACCAACCACTTTCTACTACTATTTACAGTAGATACAAACTTAGCCACAGCCAAGTCCACACCTGCCCCTCCTATATCCACGAGGAACAAAAAGCTAATAACCACGGAAAAATTGTTGCCAATCATACTACCCCAACTAAACTTGCTCCCAGCTAACACGGAGCCTGATATGCTAGTTGATCAATTCAATGAAACTATGAACTCAGCCCTTGATCACATTGCACCGCTCAAACTACGGACTAGTAAACCGAAAAAACATCTCAACTCATGGTTCACCCCCCACCTAAAAAATCTCAGTTTAACCAAAAGAAAACTAGAATCCAAATGGAGACTTACTCCTACAGTAGAAAACAAACTAAACCTTGCAAAGATATCATCCCAATACAAAAAAATATCCTACTAGCCAAACAGGAAACATACAATACCAGAATATCCCAATCTAAATCAAGTGTCAGAGAACTGTTCAGTATCTTGAAAGAGCTGGAAACACCCATCATTCCCCAAGAAAACTGCACCAAGGACAAAAAATGGTGCTCAGACATTCAGTTTGCCCTTACCACCAAAGTAGTCAACCTACAAACTAAAATCGCCTCCAAAAAAGCAACTCTCACACCTCAGGATGCTCTAACCCCAGCACCCCTACTTAAATCTAAACAAATAACACGTTTCTGCTTCTCCAAGGTATCTACCATTGAAGTCGAAAAAGTGATCCTGGGACTTAAACCATCCAACTGTAAAGGCGACCAATGCCCTGCCCAATTAATTAAGGATGCTGCGAGAGAACTATCGCCATTCATAACTAAACTCATCAACTCATCCTTCACTACCGCATTGTACCGAAAAATCTTAAAGAGTCATGGGTCCTGCCACTCCTAAAGAAGCAAACCCTCGATCCTGCCATTCCCACCAATTTTAGGCCTATTACGACTATGCCCTTTCTTTTAAAAATTTTAGACAAAGTGGCATACATGCAAATACAAAATTTCCTTGAATCCAACCACCTGCTCGGAACCCGCCAATCTGGATTCCGTCCCCAGCATGGAACAGAGACCGCCCTTATCGATCTCAAGGCCCAAATAGATCAATGTAGGGACAATGGCCAAGCAGCCTTACTCCTCTTGCTAGACCTCTCAGCAGCGTTCGATTTAGTCGACCATACAGTTTTATGTAGCCACCTAGACTCTGCTGCTCACTTCTCCAAAGAGGCCATATTATGGATCAAATCCTTCCTGAATAACCGCACCATGAGAGTCTTCTCTCCATCAGCCTCAGCTGACCCGATCCCTATAACGTGCGGTGTACCCCAGGGATCTTGTGTATCACCAACCTTCTATAACATCTTCACAAAGCCGCTCTTTGACGAAATGGATCATCTGGGTATCGCCTACACTAACTATGCAGACGATACCCAGATCCTCCTTCCGCTTTCTGGAGATTACGTTGTGGATCTGGCTTTAGTGAATAAAATCTACAGCATCGTTCAGGCCTGGATGGCCACAAACGGCTTATTCCTGAACGACGACAAAACTGAGCTCATAATCCTAGGCACTCCGACATACATAACTAAACTTAACACTGACTATGCCAGCTTCATTATCGATGGGAATAATATCAAAGTAGCAAAGGAAGTCAAGACCCTAGGCTTCTACCTTGACGCCACTTCGGCAAACAAGTCAACTCCCTAGCCTCTTCTACAGCATATACTTGCAAACTCATTAGAGCCAGCAAGCCATTCCTCTCTACAGACAGCTGCATCACGCTTGCCAGAGCCCTTATACTGTCCAAACTGGACTACTGTAACGGTCTCTACATTGGGGCTAACAAACAGACTATCCAAAAAATCCAGGTCCTACAGAATAATGCCCTGAGAGCCGCGCTCTAGATCAACATGAAAGAGCATATCTCCTCTATAAGAAGAGAATATAAATGGCTATCCACTCAGGACAAAATCCAACTCAAAATTGCCTCCCTTACTCACAAGTGCCTCAACAACATGGCACCACCCTACCTCATGGACAGGCTACACTTAAGAACCTCACCTAGACCAACAAGAATGGTCAATGCGAATTGCCTCTATGTCCCTCGCTTTAAACGTGCCACTATTGGAGGGCATAGCTTCGCAGTCAAAGCAGCACAGCTTTGGAACTCCCTACCACATGACATAAGAGAACCCCAGCCCTTCGCGAAATTCAGGCAGAATTTGACCAAGTGGCTGAGAGCCAAGGACATCTAACTAATCCGACCTGCTTGACCTGACTGTCCCTACTGGCGATCCACCTGCATGCCCCAGCTCTGATGCCTCAGTCTGTATTTTACACCATTGTATATTAATGTACGTATTCAACTATTTTATACCATTGTTTATTACTGTATATCACCTCCAGATTGTTAAGTATTCCTGTACCCTTATCACGTCTTGTCTGGACCTAGCTCCAGCCCTGCTCATTCTTGCTTATTGTATACTGTATTATGACCATGCACATGTACCTATACATATTTTATTTATTGTAGAATGTACTATGATTATGTAGATGTACCTGTAACAAAGTTGAGCATATTCTTGTCTTGGGCGCCCTGATGCTCCAGGGCTTGGCGCGCCTTACAAATAATAAACTAAACTAAACTAAACTAAACTAAACTAAACTAAACTAAACTAAACTAAACTTTGATTGTTATCCTCCTGATTGATGTCAATGTTTTCATTAGTGATCATAATAATCGCCTTGACTATAGTTTTTTATCTATTAGTTTAGACACAACTAATGTTTTATACTGGCATACTATAACCCCATACACATGTGCACTTTAATTAATGTTTTTGTGCATGACTTCCTTTACTACCTTTAGTAAATGTATCTCATCAAATTTTTTACTCCGTATTGGAGTTTGATACACACTCTTCTTGTTGGCCTTGTCTCAGGATTCCTTAACACCCCTATCTGGAGTCTTTTTTGTGTGTACCCTCTGCCCTTCGGAGAACCAGGAATCGAGGTATCTATTTTTCTTCTTTATAATCCCAAAAAATCCTATTACTTGTATACATATTACTTATAACACAGTCCCTCCCCCTACTTTTGCCACGTCTGATATTCTACTTACATCCATGGCTCAGCTCAAGTCCCTCGGCATCGACTCTTCCCCAACCGACCAGTTTGACTTCCATCCGCGGGGCACCTATAGGGACTGGACAGGAATTTAGTCAAAGGGCGACCGTATTTTCTTACACATGGATTCTTACACGCCATTCTCCACATGAAGCTCTGTGGTCTTCTGTCTAATGGCTGAAGCAGTCGAATGTCCAGAGATCTGGATCTGGGCCTAGGTCGATTACACCTGCACCATCCGCAATGCTACCAAAATGTACTATAGCATCTTGAAGAGTCTCTTGTGCTAGTTAAGATTACCAATAAAGATCTCAGACCAAATAACAGGACAGACTCAAAGAATAAATAAAAATACTATTTTATGCTCAGTTCATTAAAGCAAGGCAAACTGGCAGACATCAGACTGATGCTTGCACACTCACACACAAACTTGAATATACAGAGGTTTTATACACCAATATTCATCATCTATGACATCATACTACATGGCAAACTGTAAAACCTAGTGAAGGGAGGGATTGGTTAGGGGAACATATGTACCTATGGTATACATAGGCTTTAGTACATCATTTGCTGCCTCTTATATGTAAGGCATGCCTCAAACTACCTCTAAATACATATAATACTGATTTTAGCAAAGAAAATTACAGCAGATTGGTCTATGCAGCATTATATAGCAGGTTGCCCCATGATCTCTCTGATTGGTTGACATACTCACCCAACCTTGGACTTTCAGCTCGTTAGCAGCACGTGAACGAAACAAAACCCAGATGCTTGAGTCTCATCAGATTACTCCCCTCTTTCCCAATTAATCCATCATATCTCATCAGTCCGGCCATAAGCCAAGGTTTCCCGTCTGTAGCTGACCATGCAACCTGCTCTCTGTTCTGCGTCATTTCAGAGAGTGTAAGCACATAACTATCTTCATCCGAAGCTTAATAAATAGCCTTTGTTTTCAACTTCTAAATCACGTCTGAGGAGATTGCAAATTTGTCCATTTTGACATCTTATTTAATGTTATTTGATTTATTTATACTGGGTGTACTTGCTTCTCTTGGCCTCTAGAGACTTGCTCACTCCATCTTGCATAGACTTTATACACTTTTGATTGTCCAATACTTGACTCTTGCAGATGTTTTCTTCTTCTTTAATCTAAGTCTCACGTACATATCTTATCCATCAACCTCCCCTTGTGCCTTGCAATTTCTCCTTAAAATAGCATCCTTGATCCCAGGCCAACATAGACTCTTTATTTTTTCCTCAAAACTATTTCCCCAACATCTCCTGACTCTGCAACCATGGTCTCAGAGACGCTTTTATGGGAGGGCAAAAGGGGCACTTGTCCAGGGCCCCCACATTGGAGGGGGCCCCACAAGGCTAGCTGATCTGAAGAAGTAAGATTCCATTGTTCAACAGTCTTAAATAGCACACGTCAGGATATTTTATGGGGTGCTGAGGCTCTAAACCCATTGCATTTCTGTTTCGGCAAGTGCATTCTGCTTTGATCAATTCATCATGTATTGCTTTCTGTGTCCACTGTGGTATACATAGCGTTTGTGTTCCTTTTGGCACAACTCTGTAGCATTCTTTCCTTCCTGTGTGAAGTATGTTGATCATGTGCAATAGGCAATGGTAAAAATGCATATTGATAAATTGAGCGCCACAATATTTCAGAAGTTAGCTCAGTGTGTGAAGCATCCATTGCAGAGATATGCGTTCATATGAAAAATCTGAATATCACATTCCAGCAAGGCTGGCTGAGCCTTTACTATGTCTGAAGTTTATAAACCTGCCTGCATATGTACTTGGTTTTGCAGAACAGCTTCTGCTATTATCAGCAAGGTACCTGTACCATATAGGGGTTGCTATAAAAACTAACATGTCATCCGTATGGTGAAGATCTAGAAATTGGTTTGTTCAGATAGGGTGTTGTAAAACTTAGGCAATTGCCTCCAATGATGACATAAACTGTTAGTCCAAGAGGTGAATAAATATCCAAATTCAAGACTATGGAACAATAGCGTTCATGTTTGTATCCTGGATTTGCCAGTAGACTATACAGTGATCTTGATCAAATCATCTAATATATTTACATTACTGTGCTGTCTTCTGTGAAGTTTGCCTTCTTGCATGCTGCTGGTATTGTTTAGCCCATTACTTTCTTCTTATGTAGGGCATTTGGGTGGAAGGGTCGGTACACCGAAGAGAGCGGACCATATGTTGCAGGCCTCAGGCAAGCATATTTTATGGTCTGCTTGTTTGACACAAAAAAAAAACGGTTTGCTTTTTGGTAAAAGTCAAAGGTTTTTATGCACGTTTATAAATGAAAATGTCACAAGTCGTCGTTTTGGAAGTATTTAAAGCTTTAAAATACAAAAGACAAACCCAGATTAAATGTGTTAAATCACATCGATTGGTATGCTGGCTCTTATATACTTCCCTTGATGATGGAGATAAAGCAGCCAGAATCATTCCCATTTTTCATAACACCCTTCTATAATATTTTGTTTAAAAATGGTAATGTTTGGTAATGTGATTTGTGTACTTTCCAAGTCTGTTTTTGTAATAAAATGAGTTTGTTTTAATTCATGGTAAGAACTGGAAAAGAAAGTGTTCAAATGCGAAATTGCAAAGTTGGCACACATCCCAGCTTCACCCCTTCACCCCTTAACCAATGTATGATCCTGGGCATCTCATTTAACCTCTCAATATTGCCAGTTCCTAAACCTTTCAAAATTGTCAGCCCTTCTGAGTGATTTCCTTCTCATGGTATGATCTTCATAAAAGCCTTATTCATGGTTTCAATGTGTTAATAGTGAGCATATTTATATTGCACACCATAGGCATATGTTCCTTTGATATCTAATGGCAACACTATTTAAAAACCATATCCCACATTTAATGTCTGTCTGGATAAAGACGCTTTTCTGGTAGCTTCCAATCTGACTCCACTATCGATGCTACGGTATGTGTAGCTTTCTCCTTCCTTCCAATTGCTGGTCTTTATCCATGCCTGAGCACTTTTGCATTCTGTGAGGCAGCAAATGTGAGTTCTCTGTCTATTATGGGTTACATGTACCTTTTACATACGGTCATGCATTAATACTACATCTACCTTCCTGGAAGTTATTGATAAAAAGTATCCTGTATGTACTAGAACAGTAACCCCTTTATTGACTGCTAATGCTGGTCTTCAAATGTTACTTGTTTGTCATTCTGATTAGAGCAAGAATGAAGAGGGCAAGGGGAATTAAAGGGTGTAAATGTGCTTATTATGCTGTGAGACAGCATATCAACCTATAGGTTGTGAGCGCTACCGGTGGGGGCGCTACCAGTATTCTTGATCCCTTATTTCCTTTGGTTGGAGGAGGGGGTCCCAAAGATGTCCGTGCCCAGGCCCCCAAAAGTGCTTAAGATGGCCCTGCCTGGTCTAACTCTGAGGTAGCTGTATTGAGTCTTACCACAAGCCGGTGTCAATCTTCCCATTATGGCCGTCCTACCCACGTTATATTTTCTTCCATAGAAAGCTTCTATATGTCTCATCTATCTTGTGTTACTGAATATTTACACCTATTGGTCAGCAAGTTACTTAATCTTCATTGCATATGTGATTACTTTATCATTTCGTACATATTTCTCTTGTCGCTTCAGTTACATCATCACTCTTGAGTATTTTCATATAGTTTCAGTATATCTTCGTATATCTGCTCCATGACATCACTCTGCCCTCATCAGATTTCACTCAGCTCTGCATGATGTCCAATGGTGCGTACTGGCATCTGTAAGAATAATTGGGCAGTATCCAATATATAAATGCAGCCATTTCAAAATAGGTGCACAATAGGTGCAAAATAGTTATCAGTAACAGCCAGCAGGCAATTTTTCAGAACATTTATTAAAATGTTTTAGCACAGTGTTCTGTCATTTTAAAATGAAGAGGTGCACATTTTTACAAATTGGATGTTTTCATGTGTGCGAACTGCATTAGAAATACATAATTAATTAACCTTATACTAATTGCCTTACTAATATATTAACTTCAACCCCTCTAACGTTATTAATGCAGTTTTGTGCACAATGAAATGCATTCTATGTTTTTAAATGCACGGTTTAAAATTCACTTTATTTTCCATGAAGAGATGCCACTCAGTCCATGTGAGCGTTTATTTCCGTGGAGAGCAGAAATATGCCACTGGACGGAAGGCAAACAGAAACAGTTGCTTTGCAGAGCTGAAATCTTCATTGTTTTGAAAAACGAGGGCTGGTACAGGACACATTCTTTTATTCTGATTGGTAGAGATTGAGGGTGGATGGGCCATGTCAATAGAGGACTGACCCAGGCGTGATAGGCAGGAGGAGTTTTATTAAGGAATAACCAGGGGGAAGAGTGGAGATTGTGTTGGGACAGCGACACAGACGGTACTACATAATAAATGCTGCTGGACTCCATGTGGGTTTGAGCACTAGCTATGAATTAAACAGCTGGGAGCTCCCCACACAAAGAGGTCGATTTACTGGCTTTGATGCGAAGGAGTGCTTAGCACTGGGTCTGCGGAACGGTGAGGTCGTACAGATAAGGCCACGACAATGAGAGTTTCAAACTTCACTGGTCTGGGTGAGTTAGTGCAAGTTTGAAACTCTTTCATTGCGAGGATACATTCAGTATGGTTGTCTGAGTGCATATCGTCTCTCGTACACTTGATGCGGTATAGGGGAAACACATGGGGTCCCATATAAGGCTCTTCTCCTGCTGTTTCAATATGACACCGGTGAAGGGGCGGGAGCTAGGGAAAACATGTCCACCTGCTCCTCTACACTTCTATAGGCTATTGATCACCACTGATAATCTTTCATCACCTCTTCTGGAGTGTCTGGAGGTGGGCGTCTTTAGAAGTAGTTGATCATAATTTGTATAGCTTGTTCTTGTCTTTCAAGTAACATGAAGTAGAGCAGTGAAGGGATTTTTTAGGTCCAGCATAACAGGTTGAAGGGGGTGCATTTTTTTAAAATGGCACCATTGGAGCTCTCTTAGGATAAGTTAAGGGCAAGAGTGAAGGTGCAGCATGACATCAGGCTGTGGTGAAGGTGCAGATTCAGGCTGCCAAGGGTGACACACCTACCAGCTGTGGGAATTATTGGAGCAGGGACAGCATACCCCTAGATAAGGAAGGGACATCATTGACATGTGCAATGTGTAGAATATGTGCGGAGTTTGCATGTACAGCTCAAGAAGTCTGGGGGCAAGACAGGGGTGGGAGCACCCAAGGTGGGACACATGGGGACAAGGGGACTCGAGGCAGAAGGGAGGGGTAGGAAGAGTAGTATACTACATCACTGCCATCATTAGGCAGATACCACCGATAAGTAAACCACTCGCGTTCCACACAGACAGGCCCTGCATAGCGGGCAGACATGAATTTCATGAGCGCCATGCAACCGAGGCGAGCGGGAGAAATGTTGCAAGCTGGCTGTTCCCAGTAGACAGTAATCACTGGGACCATGGACCAGCAGATATATAGAAGGTCAGCGAGCCAGGCTTAATGCGCTTGCTGGGAGAGGAGAAAGTTAAACACATAAACGCATGCTATGAGAGAAAAATGTACAGTGTCGTCAGCAGTTTCAAACTGTCCCTTGGCAGGTATGCCTGGGAAGAAGATGTGGGGCAAGTAGATGAGACGGGAGGGAGCCAATCAGCAGAGGAGTTTTGGTGTCTCTCAGAAATGCTGACATCTTTCCACTCAACAACCTGCAGTGTGTGTCCCTAGATGGAGGAGAAGGGGACAATTGGAAAAAGAGCAACAGTGGGAAACACTGGACAGAGGAGACAGGAAGTATCTGGTGGACATAAAAATGAGCATGCAGCAACAGTTGGACGCTTTGTTTAATGAGTCAGACACGGTCATAGAGAAGGAGGTGTGGAGGAAGAAATAGGAACAGGAGACACCGACGAAGGACAAGAGTGGACATCGGGGAGAATAACATTAAAATTGGATAGTGAGGAGTATGACAAGGGAGAGGAGGAGACTGGGATGACGGATGAAGAAGAGCAGAGGGAGGACAGCCCGGGGGATGATAAACTGTGGACAGTGGATAAGGAAAAGGGAAGGGGACGAAAGCAGAGAAGAAAAGGAGACAAGGCAGAGCAAAGCAGAAACTGGTCCCCAATCCTCCGCGGCTTGAGGGGGGAGACAAAGACAGGCAATGCGCAAGCAGAGAGAGAGGGACTGGAAGCAGGGCCATGGAAATGAAAATGCCACTATTGCAGAAAGGGAATAAAGATGCGCAGTGTGTGCTGTGGCAGACAATGGGCAGAGACAATGGACAGAGACAATCTCATTTGCAACTTGCTCTTCCTCATCGAGGGAGTGAGCAATTGGATATATGCTCTTGAGAAAGAAACAGCGGAGGTAATGTTAGCAATAGGGGACATAAAAAGAGTATTAGCTGGCATAATAGGGGAACAAGGGGACACAATTTGGGAACATGCAGGGTAGAACTGGATGAAATTAAGCACAAATACACTTAATGAAGTCCTGTTCAACTAATGCAATGCCCATGTGTGGAGATTAATAAGGAGTACCCCAATAGTTCAGATCGCAGATCGGGGGCCTGTACTGGCCTGTAAGGGTTGGCCAGAAATACAAGCACCAATAGTATACTATTGTAAGAGGAAGCAAGAGAGTGAAAGACAGAGATCAGATAATGTTGCAAAGGCAAAGAACAAGCTGGTACAAAAGAAGCTGGTAAATTTGGGAGTGGAATGGACAATGCTCATCCCCAATGCGGCAGCAAAGGCCCCGGCCCAACAGGGGGATTCCCAGTAGGGAGCATGCCCTAACAATTGTGATACATGCAGGCCTAGTACACCCCACAATGGGGAGCACAACAGCAGGTCGGTTATTCACAAGGGGGTATGTACCAGCCTGTGGGATATTATCCACAGGGGAGGGGATATTCACAAAGGAGCTGAGCTGGCCAGGACAGAGTTGCTGGATTCAGGTTTATTGCGTCGTGCTTTATATGCAGTAACCAGCAACATTTTGCATGTATGAGCCCCTTTGGGCAGCAAGCGCAAGCATACCAACTAGCACAGCAGCAGGGTCAACCCACACAGCAGGCAGAGCCACAGCAGTTTCAACAGCAGCAGGTGCAGCCTCAACAGCTACAAAAACAGCAGGTGCAACCTCAGCCCCTGCAGGTGCAGCCTCCAACTCAAGTAAGACAGGTTGGGGTTCAGGGGACACCCCCCGAATGTGTTATAAGCAACTGTGTAGACACAAGGGGATACATTTCTGGGCCAGAACGTGGTTACCACAAAATGGGAGTAACAGTTGTGGAAGGGAATCCTTTCCCGTACCCGCAAAATACAACATCTCATATAGGAGTGCCCACAGAAGGTGCTTGTATGTTCCAGTCCTAGCAGTGACGGAAGACCATGAAGAGGAACTCGAGGTAGCATTGAAGATAGGACTGAAAGAGTTCTCTTTCCTGATAGATAAAGTGGCCATCAAGTCTTGTATAAAGGAGGGTGGATTCCCACTGTCAAGCAAAGTTAGGGACATATAGGGCTTCTCTGGGGCTGTTGTCATGTTGCAGTAACAAAAGATTTGCTTTTAACAATAGGCACACAGCACATTGTAGTGCATCTACTGTACTCGAAGGATACCCCAATAAACATATTGGGAAGGGACCTGCTGAGCAAGCTGAACGCAACCATTTCATTCATAGAAAAGGGTTTGGTGTTCTCAGCTCTGGGTGTGTATTCCTCCAGGGTGGCAGCCACCATACAGGCCATATATATGCTCACAGCACACTGCCAGGATGACCCATGTACCCTGAGATATTCCGATATGGGGTCCGGATCCTACTAGGGTGAGTACCGGGAATAAAAGGGAAGACATTTTGACTTGCCACAGAATTTCTTTTCAGGCCATAGTGCCACAAGGCGATTGCCCCAGGTACCCAAATATTGAGGCATTTGGAAGAAGTGATTACCCAAAAAGAAATGGTGGTACTATGCGGGAAAGATGAGGATGACATTGAATTGCGTACAGTACTCTGTATTGACACCCACACTGACAATAGCAGAAGTGTCTAATGTGCAGATTTTCGCAGATGAGGAAGAAGATGAAGAGGGGGAATCCAGAATTCCAACTGCACAACCCCTGCCGCATATGAGTTATAGAAAGGCTAGGATCACTGCTGGCACATATAGTTAAAAAAGAGGCTAGCTACACGCAGGCAGACTTAAAGAAGGTCCCCAAGAAATTGGGGACAAAAGGGCCCCATGATGTTGGAGTGCTAAAAGTAGTAGGGGCAGTCAGAATAAAACTGAAAGAGGAAGTATTGATGCCCAGAGCAAAACAGTATTCCCTGTCCCGTGAAGCAGTCAAGGGCATATACACCACGCGTCTTGCGTATGGCGACAAGGCATAATGCAAACTTCCACATCGCCATGTAACACGGCCATATACCCCATCAAGACAGCAAAGGGAGGGTGGTGGAGATTCATACAAGATCTCTATCCCCTAAATAATGTGGTAGAGGCCGAATTTCCACTTGTGCCAAATCTGGGTATGATAATGTGCAACAGCCCATTGAAGGCAAACTATTTCACAGTGATTGACCTCAGGAACGCCTTCTTCGCACTATCACTACACCCTGAATCCAGGTACCTTATAGCTTTCACCTATAGGCGGTCACATTTGAGTAGATTACTACAGAGGTACTTTGGACCACATAGTATATTCAACAGCATGACATAGATGGAATTAAGCAACTTGCAAGTGTCAAGCACAGTGATACTCTATGCGGACGAATTATTGGTCTTCAGTGAAACAGAAGGCAGTGCAGGAAAGACTCCATCCTTCTTTTAACAGTGCTAGTAGACAACGGGTACAAGGTGGACAAGGGAAAACTACAGTATTGCCAGGAAGAAGTGGTATATTTGGGGCAGATAATATCCATGGAGGGGCGGAAAATCACACCAGAAAGCGTTGAGGCAATACACGGGACCGCATTGCACTACCCCACACAGTGAAACAGATGCAGCAATTCCTGGGATTTCGCAACTACTGCAGAGCATGGGTGTTTAACTACTCCACCAAGCAACTCCTCCAAGCACTCAAAGAAGCTCAGAAAATAAAGGGTCACATGAAATAGACTTCAAAGATGAATGAGAATTTCGCTGAACTCAAGATAGTGTTGGCAACCCCCAATTACAAGCAAACGTATCTGTTCTCCCATTCAGATGGCTTGTTGATGACTGCTGTCCTCACACAGAAGAAGCCCCAGGGTGACACGCCTCTGGCCTACTACAGAGGTCTCTTAGACCCAGTGATGCAGGGTCACTTCCACTGTGATCCAGGGCTTGCAGCATGTGCCATAAAAAAGGTAGCAACAATCACAATGGGGGTCCAGTTGTTTTGTACGTGAAGCACTCACTTTTGCAATATTGGAGAAGTCAAAATCGAGGGTCTCTGGCTATGAGATAATACTGACAAATCCAGCTATTGAGGATGTCAGGTGTCATGTGATAAACCCATCTGCCTTCATAGCATAACCTGTTACTGTGCATCTTATGTGGACAGGATTGAGGGGACCATAAGTGTCAAGGAAGAGGAAGTGGAGCGAGGGTAGATGGTTTTTGTTGACTGGTCTTCACACGTAGGTTCAAGCACAGGACATAGTTACACTGGTGCCACAAGGTGGTATGACAGAGGCATGAGAAATTCTGCACTCAGGGTTGGCCCTGTGGGAAAGAAGGTCATTCTGGAAGAGTGATGGTTAACCAGTACAACGTGCAGAGCTCATGATGGAACTGATTGAGGCATTACAACTACTAGTGGAGGTAGCTATAATGATAATGAAAATGATACTGATGTGTCATTTATATAGCGCCTTACTCTAAAGCGCTTTACAGAGAACATATTTACATACAATATCACCCAACTGAAATTGGTACTCATTTATCGATCTTGGAAGGATGAAAGGCTGAGTTGGCATTGCCGGGATTCGAACCTGCGACCTGCAGATCACGCACAGTTCGCAGCAATGAGCGCTCAACCCACTGAGCTCTCTTACCGGCTAAATAAAGTGTGCCACCCAAACAGGTGGGCAGGACTTCATCACCAAAGGAAACGACATTGCAGACAAAGCGGCCAAAGCGGCAGCCTATTCGCCTGAAGGGACAACTAGGTTGTATCCAGGTGCAAAAGATAGGGTACCCATGATGATGGCAGAGGAAAGAAGGAATACATGTTTGGGGACGCAAAGCATATTAACACACTGCCCATCGTACAGATAACTAACCTACAGGAGGATGCTCCACAGAAACAAAAAGATCTTCCCTCTCACCTACCGCTTTGGTGTGGAGAAAATTGTGACTATAGCATTGGAGCAGCTCTACTTTCCCACCCACTTGTCAAAGGAACACATGGCAGCAAACATAAATGAAAGATAGTTTGACGCATGGCTCCATGAACTGGTGGCAGAATTGTGAGAAATTGACTGATGGTAGATCAACCTCCTCCTTTCCTATGCTCACCATATGACGTACACATAGACCTGTGTACTCTGGGCAGACACAGCCTACAGGCCAGTCCCCCCAGTCATATTTATTTCGAGATGTGACAGGAGGAGTACACGATGCATCTCCAGAATGGCAAACATTCCCCCTGCCATGACCAGCCTAATTAACTAACAATGGCAGCATGGATCTGCCATTTCCTTTTGTTGGGATCTGTAGCTGGTGACAGCAATGTGCATACTAATCAGAAAGTAATCCAAACAGGCCCATATGGAGCCTGGCTACAGCTTCTAACAAAGGAGAAAGGAAACCCCAAAACCTGTTAATATGCAACTGTGTCAACCTGATGCCAGCTTCCACACTTGATATTATCGATTGACAGTGAAATGTCATATATGGGATTGCGTTTTTACAGTAGTCACCCCCCCATTCATAAGGTACGAGAATGTGGTTTGGTGGAGCCAGAAAGTCTGGCCTTGCTGCAGCTTCGGGGAGACATGTTGCTTTAATCAGAAACCACAAAGAGATCCATTAACCAGAGAGACCCTTTGATCCACAAAAGACGGGAAGATGGGTGAGACTTAGCCTTACATGTTCTCACCATTTTACCTTTTCTGTTGCAAAGCACTCTGGTTATGACCTCACGCATACAGAACATTGGTGGTGGGGACCCAGGATTGGTTCATTAGGGTAGGCTTAGCCTACACCAATCCATGTTATCCTTTTGTCTTTAAAAGAGGGCTGAGCCCCTCTTTTGGCAGAACATCTGAAGGCTTCACCAGAAGCAGAAGGAAGAACTCATAATTGGACCCTGGCTGAAGGTAGAGTCTGCCTTACATCGTACGCCAGTGAAGGAAGGCCAGGACCTCCAACGAGGGAAGCAAATGACATTTTCAAGCCAGTCCAGTCCCTTGAGCTGCAATCGACTGCAACACTGACTGTTGTTACGCCAGAGTCACTTAAAGCCATCCAAGACATCTCGAATAGTACTTCAGAACTGCCTGCCAGCACAGAGACAATGATTCCTGACCCTGAGCCGCCATGCAAGCCAGCCTGCAGCTGTTCATCCAGCTTTGCAGTCCGAATTGGTTGCCACCTGATACCTGCAGCTGTCTCCTATCTTGAACTCTGTCACATAAGCTGCAAAGCACCCTGAAACCGACTTGATGCTGCCATGCACCACAAACACCTACAAGCACAAGGTACATGGTTGCTCTAACCCCCAAAGGCCCCTAGAACACTAAACACTAGAGACATTTTAAGACCATTGCTCCCTTTGTGCTGAAGCCAAGTATCCTTGAACTGTTGCGATTATTTACTATATCGACCACCCTCCTGTCAGTATCCAGAGTACATCCCTTTTCTTTCTTTGAAACGTTCTGTCCTCTGCATTCCTTTACAGGGTGAGTTGCATATCGTAGTGTGATATCAATAAAGTAAATATTTCGGAGATAAGCCTGCCGTTCCACCATGTTAGCAAAATTGGATATGGAGATTTATAATTTGCTTGTGTTTTCAATCTGTTCGGATCCCTTCTGGTGTACTAGAGGTGTGAGGCTGATTGTTTAGAAACCAATATTCATCCCTGAACCATAGGTTCCCCGGACGTTGATTCATCACAAGGATTTACAGGGAATTGCTTGACATGTCAGATGTTCTTGGCAGGACACACATTAAAAACAATAAAAGGAACACTACTACGACTGGAGGGGCGCATCCAGCACTTGCAAATTGACTATGTTAATATTCAAGATAGATGAGCTTCTTACAAGTATATGATTATGGTCGTCTTTTTTTTCTCATGTTGGCTTGAAGTGGAACCCTGTGCTCATAATAAAGTTGGCTGACAACATTTTTGGTGTGGGAGGTATTCTCAAGATGGGGACTATGTGATGAACTAAGGTCAGAAAATGTGCAACACTTTGAAAATGACCTGTTCAAGGAGGTTTCAAGACTCCTGGGCATTATGCACCCCCTATGCACTGTGTACCACCCACAAGTGAATAGTGTTGTGGAGCAACTAAATGGCCTATTTAAGGAATGCTTAGCAAAGCAACTGCATTGAGCAAAAATTGGCTATATTGCCTCCCTTATATCCCTTATATTACACAACTTGACTCTGCATGAAATTGTTACTGTCAGGAGAATGCATGCACTTTACTCCCCTGCATGTACAATTTTGGATGCCAAATACAACTGCACAGGTTTTGAGGGAGGAAGTCAATCATATCTGACTGAACTCACTAAGCGTGTAAAATACATAACTTGTCAGGTGCATCTGCGATCAAGCAGGCGGCCAATGAAACAACACCCACAAGTGCACCCACAGAGGACACCTTCCCACAAAATATGCCCCTTTATCCAGGTGAAAAGGTGGATATCTGGAATATCATCCAAAGGTGGAGTGAGCCCAGGTTCACTGTGCCCCATGAAGTAATCTATGTGACACCTATTGCAGTGAAAGTTAAAGACAGGCACACATGGATCCATCTTACGGATGTTTCCAGAGACAACAGCAGATAGAGGCTCAACTTGATTGGGAGTATTAGCCAGTTATATTTGACTTTTTTCTCCACAATAAGACTTTACAGAAGCCTGTGGAGGAGGAGGAGAGAGTTGTTCATGCCAATAGTAGGGCAAATGGCAGAAAGTATAAAAATGATGCACTTTGGATAGGTGTAGGACTATTTTGCATATTTCTGGTTCTTTTCCTTCTTGGGTTTTTCCTGTATAAAGAACCAGACAGCATGCTAAAAGAAAATGATAAAAAAATACACAAGCTAAAAGAACTATATTTAACATAGAAATGTTACACACTTGGGGGAGTGCAGGACTCGGCATCCAGGAACATGTGGTACAAGGAAATGAAACGTGTGGCCAAATGGCACCTGCTTGTGTGCTCGCTAATCCCACACATTACAGGGACACCCAAACAATTCTTTCCCAAAAAGTAACAGCAGGGGAGGAGGGATGCATAATGCAACTGGTGTTGTGTAAAACCCCTGTGGTTTTCCATGGAAAGGTGATATCTATTCATTGGATAAACAAAGGGGAGGAGGTGTACGCTGATAATTACCGACAGCTGGAAAGTTTGTCCGGAAAAGAAGCCACAAGCATAGAGTATGTAACAGAGGGGGCATGAAGGGGAGAGCAGTTGTTTACGACCCACAGCAGAGAGCACTGTAAAAATTCTACAGGACATGGCATTCCATGGTACCACACCAGACCCTTGATGAGAATAGGGGGGTCAGTGTCTTTCATGGAAGATGGGAAGGAGGCAAGGTACAGTGTTGTGCAAATGGGTTAGTGGGATTTGAGAAAGTTGTGGCAGCAGAAATAAACGAGAGTTGTCGGGCGGTGTGGAACAGGCATGTGCATGCTTTGACTTGGATAAATACGAACCATCAACTAGTTGTAAGAGGTTACACGATTTCCCTTATGTTCCAGAGCTATGGGGCCAACAGTATTGGGGGTCGATACTGGCTGCTTGAAGGCGATGAGCACCCCAACACTACAGAGTTGGACAGCGGCAGTCATGGACCACTGGTGGGCTTGCAGGTCCATGGCATATGCCCAACTGCCTCCAGACTGGGGAGGGGTGTGTCCCCTCATCACTCTCCACAGCCCTGCACTGGTAGTGCCTCAAGCAGATGTTATATCCTTCTGCGACCACCCGGGGGCTGATCCAACGAAAGATGATGGAGGTACAAAGGGCACAAAAAGAAAGGGTGCACAGAGTAAGCAGAAGAAGGAGGATCAGTAATTACCTGTCGGAAGAATCATCACAAAGTTTGGATGCTATAAGAAAAGAACAAGTCTTATGATGTCTATGATTGATGGCAAGAATTAGACTAATGGAAAAGAAGATAGAGGACCCATCTGTTGAAATAAAGGAATGCGATACGCAGACAGATTTTACAGTTCCACTGGCTAATGCGGAAGATTATGATGCATTTTGATGCATTTTGGGTAGCATTCTCAGCAGACACACCTACCAGCTCTGGGAATGATGGGAGAAGGGACAGGGTATCCCTAGATGGGGAAGCAACATCATTTACAGCTGCATTGTATACTATTCATTCATAGTGCACATGTGCCGCTCGAGAGGTCTGGGGGGGCAAGTCAGGGGTGGGAGCACTCAAGGGGGGACACATGGGGGCAAGGAGCCTCAGGGCAGAAGCGAGGGGTAGGAAGTGTAGTATAATATAACATAATAACCATCATAACAGTCATCATGAGTAATGAACAGAGGGGTCAAGATTGTGTGCTCCAATAATTTCTAATGAACCTACATCTAGCTATAGGGGACTGATATGACCGTAGTGGGAGGCTTGATCAGCTCTTACCAACCAGATCTGTGCCACTGCCCTGTTTGATTTGTGCTTGCTCCGCTGTAATAAACAGCGTTATTTCTTGCTCGTTGTATGCTCCTTTTTGGATTGCTTTTGATGTTGATTTAGTTACCTGCCTTTGGAGGACCCCTGATACAGGGCTTTAAGATAAGACATTTTTTCTGTTTATTTTAAAAATGGTAACACACCCTTAGCACCTGTGTGTGAGGTATGTGGGTGCTAAGGGATGAAGGAGGAGCAAGGACGGAACGGGCGCATGACAGGAGCTGTTAAGCTGCTCGTAACGTGGGCCTATACCAGCAAATACAACCCACCTTCGGAGCTTCTTGATTGGCTATCCCAGGCTGCTAATTGCCTTTAAGCAGATGCTATGGAGCCATACCTAAAGGATGCATAAGTCGCTCAACAGGTAGAGGATTTGATTTTCATCTTAGGTGGCTAATGGGTGTTTGTATTTAATTAGTTGGGAGGAGGACATTTTGTAAGAGAACCGCCGTAGATCAGATACATTGCATATGGCCAAGGCAGGAAATAAGTATAATGCCTTCACAAGTTAATAATACATTTATGCCTATTCTAGATGATGGGGGATTTATATGTAACCCTTGTGGAAAGAGCAAGCTTAGCAGCCAGTTTTGGAGGAATATGGCAGGATTTTATTATGCCACTTTGCCAACTATCAATTGGCACTTGAGCTTGGAAGGGAACATTTCCTCTTAGTGAATTGCTTTGATTGGGGGGATAATGGTCCAATGGTTGAGGGGGTAGTATTGAGTAGGAACAGAAGCAAGAGGAGGCACAGGAGGGCAGGGGGCAGATATGCTTTTGAAAGATGAAGGTCTCAGAACTTGTGAGGGATACTCGGGAGATATGCAGTAAAAGAGGAACTTGGGGCCATGCAATTTATTGGTTTAAAGACAAGGAATAGAAACTTGAAGAGAGTGCCTACCAGTTTGATGGCAGTATGTTGAGATGGGAGACAATCTAGCTACCTTGTTGAGGGTGTGTGTGTGGCAAAACTGAGGTCTTTGTTAAGGGTAGCATGGCACAGGGTTTGGCTAGAGCAGCTGTCTTATTTGCGGAGCACCAGAGTGGAGATTAGTATTTTTGCTGGATGATGAATAAGTTGTGAGCAGACCATCGTGAGGCATCAAAATTGATTCTGCCTGTGGTGCAGTTGTCATGATAAAATGATGGAGTTTGATTTCACTATTTAAGTGGACTACAAGGTTATGAAGCATGAAGGAAGAAGTGAGATGGTCAGGAGGAAAGGATATAGGAGGTGGGACGGTGCGCGTAGTATTGGAGGCTGGAAGAAAGATAACATCTGTCTTGGAGGAGTTTGGCATCAGGCAGCATAAAGCATAGAGTCACTGACGATGGAGCGGCAGCTGGCGAAGCAATCTGAGATTGTAGACTTGAAAAAATAAAATGAGAAAAAGGTCTGGGTATTTTCAGCAAAGCAGTGGTAGTGAAAGTCAAAGGATAAAATTAGTTTAATCAGGGAGAAGGTGTAGAAGGTGCACAAGAGTCGACCATGGACTGACTCTTGAGGTATGCCCTCTGGAAAATGCGTGGGTGAGGAGATGTTATTCCAGCAATACCTGGAAGAAATTCACATCCTAGGAAAAAGACAATCAGGCTTCTGTCGAGGACACAGGACCGAGTCTGCCTTACACGATCTCAAAATACAAAACTCAGCGACATCATGGACAAAGGTAAACCAGCACTTCTACTCCTGCTGAATCTGTCTGCTGCCTTTGACCTGGTCAACCACGACACCCTAGGTATGCAACTGAAAAACGAAGCCCACTTCTCTCCTCAAGCCATCTCCTGGGTTACCTCCTTTCTGGGGTCGACTCATGAAAGTCTTCTCAGACTGCGCTTGCGCCACCCCGACTACCATCCACTGTGGAGTCCCACAGGGCTCATGCATAGCACCCACACTGTACTCACCCTCCCACTCTTCAATGATCTGGATCATCGTGACATAGTCTACACCAACTATGCCGACGACACTCAAGTCTTACTCCTCTGCAAAAATGTAAACAAAATGCAAATCACACAGAACAATTCCCTAACAGCAGCTCTGAGTATTCCCAAAAGGAAACACATCTCAGGCCCGGAAAAGAGGCACATTGGCTACCAGTGGCTACCAGTAAAAGAATGCATCCCTTTCAAAACCATGGCCATCACACATGTTTGTTTTTTTTGTTTGTTTATTCACTTGTAGTGCACGCCAGACCTGGAGGTATTAGACCGCAAAGGTTACAAGGATATACTACTCTATCACCTTTCTTATTTCTCTTTCGAAGTCTAGAAGGAAAAGGTTCAAGCAAGATCTCCTGGTCTCCAATTCAGGCCTGTCCATCGCTGACACCTATGTCAACCCTTTTTCCAGGCATACTGTCACTGACATCCTCTTTGTCATTCTCTCTCCAGGCTTTTGTATTCCCCATTTGGTCTCAGTGCTCTGCCCTTTCTCTTCCTTCCCCATAAATGGTGGCACCCATTGGGAAGTACTCTTGGCATACTTCCCTTCCTCTAGGGCTATCTTTAATGTCTACCTGTATGGCACTGTCATGTCCAGGGCTCTTAGCCCACCCTCCCCCTTCTTGATAGCCATCTTCCATCTCTCATCAACTTCCTCCCTTCTGCCACTCCTCCTTCTGCCACCCCTCTGGCCCCACTACCATCACTGACGGGTGTACCACATTCCTGTACCCCTCCTCGGAAGACCTTCAAAAGTGGCAACCTGGTTCACTTAGCTACCCTCAACTCTCGCTCTGTCGAAAAAACAATCCTCTGACATCTGTCACCTGCTTGAAGACCTCAACGACCTCACTCTCACTGAGACGTGGTTCATGGACAGCTCTGTCACAAGTTTTGACACTCTACCGCCAGAGAACTACATGAACCTCTCCAATCCCAGCCCTAACCGGTCTGGGAGAGGAGAGGAACTGATCTTCCCTGAATGGGTCCCTGCTACTATCATACCCACTCTGGCCTACTCCTCCTTCGAATGCCTCATCTGCAGGCTTTGTGTCTCTCCTATCCTCCTGCTGACTCTGGCTGCTGTCTACAGTCCCCCTGGCCCAGTCTCCCTCTTCCTCTCAGAGTGTTCTGACCTCACCTCTTCTCTCCTTGCCTCAACCTCCAAGCTTCTCCTCCTCAAAGACTTCAATATTCATCTTGACTCCCCTGATGCAGCCTCTGCACTCTTCTGCAACCTCTGTGACTTTCTTTCCTTCTCAATTCTTCCCATTGATCCAGCACACTCTGCCAGATGCACATTGGATGCTCTCATCTCAGCAGACATCCCCATCTCCAACCCTCACACTACACCTCTCTGCTGGTCTGATCATGCTCTCCCGTCCTCTCACCTGGACCTCCTGGGTCCCCCGGCTAAGCCCCCACCCACACTGCCAGTTTCCTTCTCTGTCATCCGACCAATGAAGTGAGTGTCATTTGCTGCTTTTGCCGCCACCTTAATTCCCCCTCCCACTACTGCCACTGACTCTCACTCTGACACAGTCCCTAATAACCTTCAACTCTCCATCTCCAACACTCTGGACATTCCTCTGTCATGAAAATCCGCATGAAGCCTGCCCCCGAGTGCAACACCTGGTATAACTGAGCAGAAGTTGCAGGATTCGAGCACATCCTCTGACAGACTGGCCTGCCGCCTGCTCCAATGGCAATACAGACTATCCATCCATTCGAAAAAGAGGGCCTATGTCCAAGCCCACATCTCTAGGCCCATAACAATATGGCTGAACTTTAAAAAATCTGCAAGGAACTCGCCCGTCATATTGCAGTCTCCATTTCTGTTCTTCCTTTCCTTGCCCTTTGCACTGTACTGGCCTCTCACTGTATTACTAAAACCCAGGACATCCTGTCTTCACTCTCCTCTACACCACTCCCTTCTTCCTCACCCACTCTCAGGCCTCCCCTGGCCCCCCTCTCCCTTCCCTCCTTCCCTCCTCTTTCTATCCCATATCACCTGATGAGGTCTTTAAACAAGTCTGCTCTATGAAAGTCTCATCCAAACAGGTGCTCCCCTGCTCCTCCAGAACTATGAAGGACAACCTTGCTTCCCTTACTTCAGCCTTGGCTGATTTCTGCAATCACGCCTTTGCCACTGGATCCTTCCTGCTACTGCTCAAACGCTCCCTTGTGCACCCTCTCCTCTGACCCCTCCTGTATGGCTAACTACCATGCTAGCTCCTCAATTTTTTTCACCAATTTCGCTGACGATACACAGCTCATTTTAGAGTTGAGTGGAAACCATTCCTTAGACAACGAGAAGTTATCGATTATCTATAACACCATTGAAAACTGGATGTTAACACACTGGATGTGTCTTAATAGTTCTAAAACGGAACTTATGACCTTTGGAAGCGCTAAAGCCTTAAATAACCTTCGCTCGGACTATTCCACCTTCACTATAAAAGACTCCACCATTAAGGTATCAAATAAGGTCAAAACCCTAGGTATTTATTTACAATCTTCCCTAGGTGCAGAAGCCCAAACCGCTTATTTAAAGCGAAATTGTCAATATTATCAAAGGCTTCTCTGCCAGATCAGACCATTTCTTAACATCAAGAACAGTGCCACGATAGGGAGAGCTACCATCCTGTCTCGCTTGGACTATGGTAACGCGTTAATGCTTGGCGCTAGCAATAATTGCCTGAAACAATGCCAGATTATTCAGAATAATGCTGTCAGGTCCATCACTAACAAATCTAAGCGAGAACACATCACCAAGGACAGAAATGATCTCCATTGGTTGGCAGTGAAGGAACGGATCCTGTTTACATCACTAACCCTAACCCACCGATGTCTCTACGGCACGGCACCAGCATACCTTAAGAAAATGTTCAGGTGGTATGAGCCAAGTCGTAGCTTGAGATCCGCCAAGCAAGGACTGATCAATCCTAGCCTTCCAGGCAAAGCCACTGGTCTCGGTCGAGCTTTTCCGAGTTTGGCAGCTTCCCACTGGAACAAACTGCCTTGCAGCCTTAGACTGGAAAGCAACACCCAACTCTTTAGGAGGCATCTGAAGACCTTTCTCTTCAAATAACTAAGCAATTTCTACACCGAATCATGTTGCCATCTTTCTGCCCCCCTCTCTTTACTTTCTTTTGTGTCGTCCTATTAATCTTCGTCCTCGTGTCTTTTTCGCGCCCTGATGCTTGCGAGCTACGGCGCGTTACAAATAAATAAATAAAAAATAAAATAAATTACCCCCTTCCTGGGCAAACTCTTGGAGAAGTTGGCCATCTCCCAGCTTATCCAACACACTGAATCTGTTGGTTGTCTCAACAACCACTAGTCTGGCTTCAGAGCAGCCAGAGGCACTGCAACTGCATTCCTGAACACCCGTGAAGACTTGCTCTCTAATCTCAATTCAAACTCTCCTTCCATTCTCATTCTTCTTGACCTTTCATCTGCCTTTGATATGGTCAATCATGCCACCCTTATCAATCGGCTCTGTGATACCCTTGGCATCTTGGACCTGGCTCTGGACTGGTTGACCTCCTTCCTCTCTGAATGACCATCCCAGGTTCAACTGGGCCCTTTTCCCTCCTCTATCTCACTCACCACCTGTGGTGTCCCTCAGGACTCTATCTTCTCGCCATGGCTTTTCAACATCTACCTTGCCCCTCTAGCCCATTTGATCTCGGCCTTCATTCATTTGATCGTCTCCTTCAAGCTGCCCTCCACTGCCTCCTCCACTTCCTTTCTCATTCCTGACTGTCCGTCTGCTATTCAGGCCTGGTGCTCTGCTAATAATCTTTGCCTTAATGCCAGTAAGACTGAGATCCTTTTCATTGGGACCCCAGCTCCCTCTTTCCATACTACACTCTGGCAGCACTCCATGGGCCCCCTCCCATGGCCCTCCTGTGAAGCAAAAAGCCTTGGTGTCATCTTCGTCTCCTCTCTCTCCTTCTCTCCTCACTACACATACATTGCCAAGAAGGCCCACTTTCAGCAGCACCTCCTCAGAGACATTCTACATTTCCTCACCTTCCCCCAGAAACCCAATGTCTCCAAAGCTCTGGTCCCCTACAGGCTGGGCTACTGAAACAGCCTTTTCCTCAATCTGCTGAACTCCTACCTTCGCGACCTTCATATAATCCAGAATAGGACTGCAAGATTTATCCTTGGCTTCAAGCCCAGGTACTGCATCTCTCCAGCCCTAAAATATTCCACTGGCTCCGGTAGCTGCGAGGATCAAGTTCAAGACCCTCTGCATCATCCACAAGGCTTTCTGGGGCTTGGGACACCACTACATCCAACTCTCTCATCCTGCATACCTCCCTGCTAGAGTCTTTTTGTCTTCTAGCTCCAACTATTGCAGATGAGTTGCTTTTCCAAGCAGAGAGTGGGGGTAGATCTTTCTCCTCCTCAGGTGCCTCCCTCTGGATCGGCCTCCCTACCTCTCTCAGACTTCACCCAGATCTCCTTAAGTTCCAGAAGCTTCTCAAGACCCTCCTGTTCTCTTCCTCCTTCCCTCTCTCCCTCCCCTGCTAATGTCCCCATCTGCCTCATGATTGACTGATTGGTTCCTTCAGATTCTTACAGGGACCAGGCCCTCCTCCACTAATCCACCCCTGCACTTGGTCTCCCCTGTCCCCACCCCCACCTAACCCACACTTGCCCTTCTGGGTTTCCTCCCGCTGCACAGCCCGGCTGGGCCTGCACCTCATTAGCATGTGGCCCTTCTTTCGCCTGCACTCTCTGCTTTCCCCTGGCACTTGTCCACCTGGCCGCCCCTTGCCACTTGCATAACCCATCAGCCCTTTCCACCCTGGCCGGCACTTCCTCCTCACCACACCCCTGCACTTCTTGTTACTGCAGTTGCACGATCTGAATGACACAAGGACTAGTAGGAACGTTTTTGTCTTTCTTCATCCCTGTCCCACCCCTCCCCCTCTTTGCCTTGTTGCGCCTTGAAGCACCTGTATAGCTATACAGGTGCCTTCTAAATACCCAATAAAAAAATAAATAAAATAAAAATGTACAGACTCTTTGTGTCCTGTCCTAGTATAGTGTATTTTGGGGTTGGGATGGTAGGTAACTGGAAATCCATGGTCATCAACACACTGGGTGAGTGCCCTTTTTTGAGCCATTGAGGAAAAAGCATTAGCCCTCAGTTGTAGCAACATTCATATTGATAGAAGGCCCTTGTCCTGTAGTGTACTACTTGTGAGTTTATGCTCCAAACAATGTTGCCTAATGTGCTAAGGTTGCTGTAATCTTGCAGTTACTAAGATGAGACTGAATGGCTGTATTGTAAAAAGAGCAGCAGACACCCAAAAGTCTCCTGGCACGAAAAGAATGTACAAGAGTATGTAATGGTTTATAGATGGCAAAAATAGTATACAAGCCAAATGAAGCATTACAATAATTTCAAAGTTGACCTAAAAGCGGCTCCTCCCACAAAGACAAGTGGAGTCCAAGGGTATACACTGTCCCCATGTAAGAGGAAAAAGGAGGGTGGAGATTCTTTGCATGACCTCCAGCTGGCCATGTTGCCCACATTATGCACATTATGCAGGTGCAGCCCCTGTTTTTCCCCTGGCTTTGGAAGCCTAGAATTATAAATACTCTGGGCCATGAACAGACGTATAGATCTCAACTGGTTAACCAGCCCCGTTCCGGGTAATGGCGCACTCTTCCCTTCACCGGAGCATAGACAGCCTCCAGGAGTACCACCCCACCATCCCAGACCAGCTGCTCGGGAGGGGCGCGCTAAGCAACCTGCAAATAAAAGTTGTAAATACAGGAGATGGGCCACACTGCTGAGATCCAGATGTTAATAAGGCAAAGTACATCGGGGGGAATTTTAGTGTCCTTATGGACTTTTTATAAAATAACATCACTTCTCTCCCACCATTTCCCATGAGAGTGCACCCCTTTCATTGTGCCCATTCACTCACTGTGCTAAAGACAAAGTATAAGATACCATGCAACACAGCCCTCCATCATATGAACTTTAGTCAAGTTCCCAATTGGACATCCCCTGAGCTTCACATCCCATGCCAGCCCTCCCATGACTTCCTTACAAACATTTCATGTACTTCCTTTCTTTGTAATTGACAGCTGCAGACTGCCATTACTTTAACTTAAATCCCAGTCCTCGTGTCAGACTGTATTAGTCAATCACCTCACATAACATGTAGTGCACAGTACCTTCTGGCGCTGTAAGTCAAAGGGGTTTGGGAGCCCTTACTTCCTCCTAGGGGCTTTGCTTTAAGAAACCCCTTTTATCCTCCATTTGGGGATTTTGGACACACATTTCTTCCATGATGGTGATTGTATTTGTGTTACGGCTTTGGCAGCCCTAAATGTTTCCCAGGGCTTATAAACCCATCTTGGCAACGCCAGGGTTAACTTTTTCTCTGTGGCGGTGTGTATTTAGTTTGGCCTCTGCCAGCCCTCAACGTTTTTTGGGGCTTATAAACCCATGCTTGCAGCACAGCAGTTAATGTTTTTATTTTCCTCCATGGCGGTGCCTACAGTGAGTGGGGAAAGTCCTTGCCCAGCTGACGCACTCTGCAATGAACCCCGATCGCTTAGGATGTTGCGGCTTGTGCTCCAGGAGAATTCTGCTTCCTCCCGCTCTCCCCGTCTGGCCATGGGGAGAGCAGATCGCCCCTGGCAGTGCTGGCGCGGTTGCTGGTGCCGCCGGGGTCTTCTTTTCTTCACTGCCTGTGGACGGGGCAGGCAGACTTCCCCCAGCCCGGCCATGCTCTTCACCCGGCCCGCACCATCCGGACTGGACCCCGGCTCTGGTTTGGGTCGCAGCGACACGCAGCATGGGCCAGAGTGTTATTTTCACCCGGACTGCACTGCACACGCAGCTGGAACTTTCTCCATCTACTGGCCCGCCCGGGTTGGCCCCTGGGCAGGTCAATGCCTCTCAGACATGCCCTTGTTCGGGGTGTGCCCTGCACACGCAGCCCTGAGCGCAGGGGTTTGGCTTCACCCAGGCCACACCACACACACACGGCCCTGGGCTTATCTGCACACCGGCTGCAGCTGGTAGACGCAGCCCGGCTCATCAGAGAATGCCCTGTGGTGGCAGGGGTGCTTGAGGCCACAACACCCCAGGGTCCGCAACTCTTCTTTTCTTCCTTTTCTCTACTTTTTCTTCTTGCTTTCTCTTTTTATATCCTTCTTTCAACCCTCTCCTTTCAACTGTCACCTTCCAACATCTTTTTTTTGTTCATTCCATGTCTCTGTTGGTTGGCAGGGGAGACCTGTCATTGACCTTCAGCCCCATGTGTGCCAAATGGTAGGCAACATGGTACAGTCAGGTAAGTCAGTCTATGTAAAACACCTGCACATTTAATAAAAGCTTTAAACAAACTCCTAATGTGTCTTGTCTTTTATTTATGTATATACTTCTCATATATGTATAAGCCCTAGTTAACAGGGCCCATGTGGGCCGGGGGTTGGACAGGTGCTGAACTCATCTCTGAGTTCCAGTGTCATATTGGCTTATGAATCCAGAGGGCAGGTCTCCATCAGAGTCTTTTAGAATGACAGAGGGTAACGATTTAAGCAGCAGCAGATGTACTATTGCCACTAGAGGTCGTCTTGAGCCAGGGAAAGAAGGGGCAGAAAAGCAAGACATATGCCTTGCTGCTTGTAATGGAATAATACTAGCAGCATTTTATGGAAGCGTTATTCCACCTGGATTTCAGTGCTATTCCGCGTCTTTGTTTACATAATGTCGGTGGTTTTGACTGCTGCCAATTTAGGATTTCTTTTTCTTTCTATGTAGTAACCCCTCCCGATCACCCTGTGCATAACTCATCCCCCGAATGCCTGAAAATGCGCTCTGGTGCTCTGCCTTCCTACACCCCTCAACCCCACAACACTCTACTCCTGGACGCCTTTGCCCTCCGCCCACCTGAACTGTTTCATTCCTTGTCTCTCTTTTCATGCCGGCCCAAATGCTCAGCCAGCTTTTTGCACCAGCAAACAGTAGGCGGTCTCCATAGGAATTGATTGTAAACGCCACCTGCCATGCGTACATGGCAGGTGGCGTTTCCTCTGTGTGCATGGCGGAGTGAAAAAGTGTGGAGTGGAAACCTCTAGAAACGATTTGCACCCAGATTGTGCACTCCGCCGTGCAAACGAGGAAGATTGTGTAGCAGGGATCTCTCTACACTAAAGTTGAAATGTAACAGGCCCCGCCACCAAATTACCCCCTGCACATAGAAAAAGGCCTCCCACAAGTCATACTAGGAGTGGCTAATCCACTCAAATCTTTTTATTTTTAACTTTTTAAGGAGCGCTGAAACAGCACCATTGATGTTGTGTGGGGGTCTAGTTGTTGTGGGCAACGTGAGCGCCGTGACTGTGTCATGACGCTCACGTGCCCAGTTAATAAAAGGGGCTCTGCTGGCGCTGCGAGGGCAGAGCAGCAGAGCCCCAGGAAGTGGCAACTCGTGTCTGCGTTTATTGTGCGGAGTGGGCCTGCCACGTGGTCGTGGCCTTGTGTGTGCGGTGCGGCCCGAGTGCCCTCGGAGCCGCGACCGCTGGAATCAGGGGGTGACCCCCCCGCACGTTGGATCCTGCGCCCGGTGACACCGGGCGCCGCAGGGTGCTTCCCTGCCCAAGACACGCCGGCTGTCCGCCGACGTGTACACTGCCCTCGGGTGATCCCGATGGCATCAGAGGGCTGCCCCCGGAGACCGGAGGCAGACCCCAACACTGGCGACGAAGAAGTCGCGCCCGCCAGCTGGTGCTTGCGGTGGGCGAATTCGTGGACCCGCGCACACGGCCGCAGTCGGCGGCCGTGTAAGGACGCACGGAGCGGCCCTCCATTAGGAAGGAGGCGGGGCCTGGAGCTCCGACCCGCGGCGATGCGGCACGGAGCGGGGAGAACACCCGCTGAGCACCCGGGCTGCCACGGGTGAAAATTTTGGGCTTCAAAAAAAAGAAAAAAAAAAAAAAAAAGAAGTGATGTTTCGTTTCCTCGCAGGGCGGAAAAGGGGGCGTGGCCTGGAGTGCCCGCCCACGGATCGTGTGAAGGGCCTCATCAACGGCCTGTGTTTCCCCAAGCACCGACGGGGAGGAGCGGATGGAGGCATGGCCCACTTGCGAGCCCTGCGATCGGAAAGGGGGCGGGGCCCAGTCCCTGTCTCGTGTGCGGAGCCTGTAGGAGGGCTCCCCATGCCCGGGCCTCAGCGGTGAACGGCCTACTCAAAGGAAAGCCAATCACAAGCATCTCTCAGAAGTGGATCTCGGGGCTGGCTGGGCCGCCCAGAACGGGAGAAAACTCTCGGTGGGAAGTGTTCTGCGTTGAGAGTCGTGAAGATATAGGAGACCTCCGTCCCCAAGTGCCGCACAGGGAGAACCACTTATCACTCCCTGTGCAATCCTTGAGGCCACAGGTGGAGAAGATCCGAAGCCGGAACCGAAGTACTAGGAACCCCAAGGCAGCTGTGAAAGAAGGCAATGATTACAATCCAAGCAAGCAGGGTACAACAAGTATTCAAACAGAGAACAATCGGGGTCTTACCGGGGACTTGATGGAGAGGACGTTGAACCTGAAAGGGAGGACGGTTCCAGGACTCACACAGGCAAGGGACCGGATAGGACCAGTTGTAGTTCGCCAGTCTCCACCTGGAGAACGTTCCACCACTTGGGAGGTGAGACCCACGTTGCAGCGAGGCGATCTGGGATATCCAAGAGGAGTCCGTTGAGTAGAAGAGATGGGTCTGAAGCCAGGAAGAGCCGTCCGAATAAATGGAAGAACAAGAGCAGGATCCAGAGGGAGTCCATGATTCAGTCCGAGGTCAAAGAGCCGTGTTGAACAGAGGAGCCGGAGTCGCCGCAGCCAAACGTGATCCAAAGGAAGTCCAAAAAGCAAGAGCGAGGTTTCAAGAAGCCGGGTAAGTAACACACGAGAAGGTTCGCCAGACAGGGTCTCCAAGGAAATCAGCTGTGAAGCGTGGAGTACAGGTACTGACCAGTTTAAATACCGTTTACTTCCTGGTCACGTGACAATGACTGGAGCCACGTGACCGTGAACCCGGGGCACATGACCGTATGGACGAGTCACGTGACTGGGCCAACACAGTACGAGAGTTCGAGCGGCTGCCTAATCTCCATGGCAACTGCCAATGGAGAAACGGCCGCAAGCGCGACTGAACGGCGTACGGCGATTGTTTCGCCAGCGCGCGAGCCACACCGGGTTGCCTGCGTGAGTTCTGGGAGACAGGTGGAGGAGAGTGTGCGCCGGGTGACGGGACATGGCCGGAGGTACGAACCGAAGACATGACAGGAAGAGGGGGGGGAAGTGTCCAAGAAATGGGACAATAACCACTCCACAGGCCGCATTTGTGCCACGCCCGAGGGTAGCGGCTCCACCCGGAGTGCTTGTGCGCCCTCTAGGGTTCCAGAAGAGGAAGGCCATTAAACAAGGGTGTGGTCACCGGGAAACGGGCAGTGCCCCTCCACAGGCCAAACCGGTGTCAAGCCCTGGGGTTGCGGCTCCACCTGGAGTGCTTGTGCGCCCCTGGGCAGGAAGAACGCCAGGCACCCATCGACAGCTACCTGAGCCTGGCAACGGCAAGCGCACACCAACACTGGTGATTGGCAGATGACGTCCTCACCTGCCAGCAGCATGTCGGACGACGAAGGGGTATGTAGGGGTCAGCTGGCACCAATACCCCATTTTGATATCCTGGGTTCGCCGGCCAGCCTGGGGGCCCGGTGGGTGGCCTGGGTGGAGAACCTGGAGTTGTATTTCGAGGCAATGGAGATCAAAGACGCAGCCAAACGCCCGACACTCCTGTACTCTGCCGGATTGGCTGTCCAGAGACTATTCAAGACATTAAAGCCCCGAGATCAATCGTACGGCGCAGCCGTCGCAGCCCTGAACGAATACTTCAGACCCATGGTCAACAGGGACTATGAGAGGTTCAGGATGAGGTGTGCGAAGCAGGAGGAAGCGGAAAGTCTCGATGCATTCCATGGGAAGCTGTGCGGCATTGCATTGGCCTGTGACCTGGGGACCTTCGAGGAGGACGAGATTCGGGCGCAAATCATCTATGGCTGCAGCTCCACCAAACTGCGCAAGCAGGTTCTGAGGGACCCAGCGCTGACCCTTGATCGAATACTGGAGCTTGGCCGGGCCCAGGAACTGGCGGAGGTGCGGGCCTCGATCATGGACTCCTCCAGACACCAGCTAAAGATGGAGGTCCCCATGCAGCGGGTGAACAGGTACACTCCGAGCTGAGGACCAACTTGAGTCCCAGGCCTGGGGGCTAGCGGCTCGACCAATCACAAGTTACCGCCCTAAGGGTGGGTAGCAGGGTCACCAACCAATCATTTGGTCCGCAAACTGTAACATTTTAAAAGTAACCTTTTTCGGGGCCAGTCCAGGTTTGACACCTGACATGAAAAGATCCAATCAGCTAACTTCTATAAGGACCGCTATAAGGGAACTACTACTAAACACCCAATCCTCATCAGAGTTAGGTGATCTGGAGAAGGGCCCAGGTCCTGATGTCATTGTGACGTAGATTAGCCTAAAAACTGGCCTGCGAGCTAGTATTCGTTGAGAGCAGACCTGGGCTTCTATCCATGTGTTATCCCAGATGGTTTGTTGGGCTGTAATAAACCACAGTTGAACTTGGTACCTGTCTGGACTTTCGTTCCTATTGGGAAAGGAAAGGAGTTAGGCCTTCCATGAGTTCGATGTCCGCGACTCCTAGCAAACCACCCTGCTTGCTTGGGGGTCTTGCCTAAGAAGATGTAGAGGACCACAACCAAGGACAAGAAGCCCGAGAACCATAGACTGTAAATCAAGGAGACAAGAAAGAAGTGTGGGGGGTCACCTAACATCCCCAGATGCTTAAGCCTCTATGGAGTGACCTGCTAAGTCAGGCAGGGGCTATGGCTAGGATCCACACTACAAAGACTTGACATGCTACAAGCAAGGAGAACACAATCTGTTGGCGTGACTGACATTTTATGTTGCATGTTTCCTGATTTGACCGCACCCGATAACTAGAGCCAATATTTTTCTGATGAAATAGAACCTATTGTGTCTGCATCATGTTGATCCTGCTCGGCTTCGCGACACATCTCTGACTATAGAGTACTTGCCAATAGCATTTGCAAACTTGACAGAGAGATGATGAGCCCCTTTTCCTGGCGTGATTGGCTGCATGTCACCCGCATTACACCCACTTTCTTTGTTGCCTCACATGATACTCTGCCAAAAAGAAATCGGAAAGCAATATGCTGAACAGTAGCCTGCATCTTAAAATTGGGATTCCAAAATATGTTTTTTACAGCATATGCCAAGATATTTTTCTATGTCCATTAATTCATTCCGTGACTCCATGTGAGTGTATAACTATTTTAATAACGTGTTCACGTGGTTGCATTTTTAAAAAGCAGCTACTGTTTTTTAAGTATTTGCATTGTGTGAACAAATATGTTAGAAACTGTTCGTTTGCATAGCTTGGTGGTTAACATGTCACTGCAATCTGTTTGTATTCACAACATGTTTCTTTATATTTGCGAAGGAACACAGGAGCACATTCAGATACAGAGGAGATTTTTATTTTTATTTTTCCGATTTGTCCGGCTCAACATCTGGATGGCTACCACCTTGATGAGTAGTAGGCACATCTGCCGTTGAAAGCCTGGTCAATAGTAGAGAGTTCACTTTGTCTTTTGTCTTTCAGAGATGAACTTTTCTAGCTCTAAAGAGACACATTTACAAATGTTACTTGCAGGTGCAGTATCACTGAGAAACGATAGAGTTAGGGAAATGTTTCAGAGGATTAAGGCAGTTTGCTAAAACCTAAATTCATCATACAGATATGTGACTTTGTTTGTTTTCTAGTGCTCCATGCCAACATGCTGTACAACATTGATCAATTGGTACAGTAATAGACATGTTTACTATAGGAACACAGCACAGAAAAAGAAAAGAAAACGGACAAAAGAAAAACAGCAAGATAGAAATGGTATGATCGTACCGGAAAACTGTCCAACAAGATTGTGTAGCAAAATGTAACAGGAAATGTTGAAGAACAAAACAGACCACACCAACCATTCACAAGATTAGGAAATATGGGGAAGGGATAATGTCCACATCTGTTTCAAACACAGTTAAGGGCCAGATGGTATAATCTTGCAATGTGCTTCAATCCTATCCCACTGGAAAGGTTTCTGGTGACAGAGTAGTAGCTTCCTACACATTGCATGCCTTGTTCTGCCCTAAAAGGACCCCCAGGTAACTGAGGAATTTGGATACTGGAGAAGAAGCTGCTGTCACCTCTTCAAGATATGTTTTCTATTGGATTGTAAGAGATGGCATAAGAATACACCAATACACTGTTAAGATATCACAATAAATTGTGTGGTAGCCCACTACTCACTTAAAACTTATTGAACATGTTGGAACTTCAAAGTCCATTTCCTAGATTTAAGGCATTGTTTAAAGAAGGGAGCAATACCCTTTTTACCAACTGTTTATGAAAAACAGATAGACTACATCTAAGTTATCTTTCTGTGAGTTTGGCTTGGACGTTCATTTTATTGTCAACTTGTCGTGCTGTAGTGGCTTGTAGACTCCCACTCATAACGTCGGAAGAATGCAGTATATGCTCATCCAAGCCTTCCAGTACAGAAGCACCAGGAGGAAAGTAAGGGCCTCTGTGAGGGCTCAGGGCTGCTACCGACCCTATGTGCGTCGACAAGGGGAGTTAGCTATTCGCACGCTGGCGAATCGTCAGAGGTGTGAATAGTTTAAATGATTTATTTTGCCTGGTGATGGATTTTGCGCATCTTGGCCGTGCCCAATCTCCTGTAAAAAAAAGAAAACAAGATGGCTGAATCCATAGTGAATGGAAAAGGCACACTATCCCTTTTCTATTTCTATGGCAGCGTGACGGGGAAGGATCACTGCTGCTAACATACCCAGACCAGCAGGTTTAGAGGAATGGGGGGAAGGGATTAGGTTTTGGGGATAATGTGTTGGCTGAGGGGGCAAGGCTAGGGTGCTGGCGTAGAGGGCAGGGGCCAAAGAGACAAAAAACATAACAACACCTACCTGGGGAAGGGGCTCAGATGAATGGTGGAACACAAGTGTAGTACATCTCGCCTGCATTTCCAGCCACCTGATTGTCTAAGTGGCCTTCCCCTGGTCTGGATATTGAGTTTCTACTTGTTAATCATTTATAAGTGAAACACCTCTTCCATACCGCATTGTAACCTTAGGTGTACTTATTCCTGTCCACTGTGTAACTTAAGCTTAACAACCCTCTTTATGCTTTTGCGCCCGAATACCTCTGGGTCTGGTGCGCAATATAAATAATAAAACAAACAAACAAACAAACCTCTGAACCAAGCTGTGGTATAGGATTGAGCATAATACATAGAAACCTTGATCTATCTTGTACTTCTTTTTGCCACTACTGTATTTTGTCATACCAGGTAAAGGGGAGACATCCCCTGAATGCACTTAATTACCAGGATGAGGAGTTTGAAGATGGATCTGTACTTCATAGAAATCCATCCCTTGTTTAGTCACTGGGCGGGAGCCATGGGATTTAGTAGATTGTGCAAGTTATAATGTTGAGCATTTTTTATAGGTGGACAAAGAAATACAAAGCATGAACCAGGAGGGGTAGAGAGCAGTAGTCAAGACAGCAAGCTTTCTAAGTGGAGGTCATGTTTTTAGTAGCGTGGTGGGTGAAGTGGTGCCGATGATTTAACCTTTCCTCTGTGACAGTGGAAGTGATACATTTCTGGAACTTTAGTTTACTGTCAGAGAACACCAATATTGCAAGCCTTGAGAGAGGGTTAAGCAGATGCGAGGGAAAGTATATTGGAAACGGGAGATGAGGCTGGTGTTGGGAGTTGACAGGCAGATCACTGTCATCTTGGAAGATTTGCGCATGAAGCATCTAAGTGCCATCCACTGGCAGACAGGCAGTTGGATATATGGGTGGACTGGTCAGGAGTGAAAGCTAGTAATGAGAAAAAGATTTGCATGACATTAGTATATCGGATGTATGGGGACCCAAAATAAGGGATTAGATTATCAAGAGAGGAGTGTGAAAAGAACAGACTTCAGGGGAACACCCACTATGAGGAAGGTGTGAGCAGAGATGCAGGGATTTCATGAGCCATTGAATGACCACTGTGGTAGATCAGAAGGAGGAGAGAGACCAGCATGTGTCATTCCTAAGGTTCTCTTTATTTAAATAATAAGAAAAATGCCTGACTGTCCCTAATTTGTGGATTTCCCTACATAACAAAATGAACTTGGTGGTTCGTCGTCATTAGTGAAATCCACAACAGCCTGTCCTCCATCCAAGGTGAACCTGTCCTGATCCTACCACTAAGCAAAAACAACTATAAACCAGGGAATGTCTCCCTTCTCCTGGAATGGCCTCTGCAGCCTTAATATATAGTTCTTATATAGTAGTCCAGGAGAATGGCTGTTAAAAAGTGTGTTTCTGGAGACAGTAGGTAAGGTTGACACAAGTTAATTTTATTAAGATGACATCAATAGGACAGGAACATGAAGGAGCTGGCTCCAACCACCCAGGCTACATGGTTCTAACTGCCTGGGCTGGAACTCTTACCTTCAAATCACAACAAACCAATACTCTAAGCACTCAGGGAACATTCTCTATATCACATCAGACCATGATATCACTAGATACATCCAGGCAATGAGACACGACATAACACACCTTGTACTCTTGCAACAATGAAACTAGGATTTTCACTCTGAAGGAGACACGACAGACACCTACCACAACTACTAAAATTCATCTTTCACCCATACCACACAGACCCACATACATTCCCATCTGCTAGGGAAACCAGGGGTCCAGAATATCAAACCTGCTTAACTAACCAGCAGGCAGTAGACCTTCACCATCATTGATACATTCATATCAAACCAAACACAAACAAAACACCTTCCACCCACCGCTGCCACCAGCGGGTCTCGTCTCTGCCACGTCCAAGCACATACTTCTCCTCATCGGAACAACAATGCTACATTCACAGCCAACCAAACATGAACAAAAGACCTTCCAGCCACCGCTGCCACAGCAAGTCTCGGACCTGCCACGTCCAAGGACTGACTAGCTCTCACCGGGCGTGGCTCCTGGATCTACTGCCACAAACGAAAACCAAGCTAACTTCCAACACCAGATTTAAGCTAGAAATTATACCACCAAGGGGATGTCTACACACACACACACACGAACACACACAAGGGCATAGACAGCCATACTCACACACACTTAAACATAAAGTGTGTCTGTGGCAATGCTATGCTACACAGGAGGCAAGGAACCCTCACAAACAGACTCACTATGCTCAAACTCCACTGAACCGGACAACTTAGCAATTCCAAACCACAAGCCCAAGATGCAGCAAAAGATGAGAAACACGTTGTCAGGATGACCATGCACAGGTATGAACTCAGAGGACACCTTAAAGTGTCATGAGCGCTGACACGCTTGGGTCAACACCATGAAGAAACAAAATTGGTGAACAGGGTTTTTATTAAAACCGGGTTCGGCATACCTCTCAAAGAGTATCCAGAAAACACAACATATGCAAAGCTTGAACTACCGTGACCATGAACACCACGGCATCTCAACTTCCAATAATTACAAGACAAAAGAAAGTACAAAAATGTCAACCAACGTAAATTAAATGTGCTCTATGTGGGTGTAGGAGGCGTCCCATCCTACAACACCAATATTACAAACTGTGTGGGAGGGGTCCCAGGAGGGGTCCCACCCCACACGCCACACTCTGAATGCAACATCAACAGGAGACAAACACACTCCAAACAACCCAACTCATCCACATCCCAATCATTTGATAAACAAATTGCAATACAGTACATGATTTCAAAAACAATATATCATGCAATAAATGTACATAGCTAAATGTCTTGAAACATTGCATTTAACATAGCAATATGGCTGAATGTCCTTGTCATAGTTCATGACATAAAGACCTGAAAGACCTGAAAAGGTTAAAGGTGGAATGCACACCAGACAATGACACACAACAAACACACTTAGCTACTAAGACCTAACAGTCCATGTCCTTTTCCATGACCTAAAAAGCTGTAAATCTAGCCAACCATTGAAAGCACGCAAAACACACAGAGATTTACAAAATGTAAATTAGGGCTAGGATTCCATGCTGCTTACGAGCAGCTTAACGAATAATCTTTAAATTGTTAGGACTACCAGTAAAACTTCCTACCCTTCAATTACACACAAGCCTCTCCACGTAAACTGTACCATGTCAAAGACGTACTAATGGTGCATGTGGCAAGAAGCCATTATAAACCTGCCAACAGCCTCCATTTTAAAATTCCTTTGAAGCTATTGTTGTTGACCATGGCAAAATAAAATCTATAATAATGTTGAGTCCCACCTCAGGGCACAGATCACAGTGCTAGAATCCCATAATATGAAACGTGTGAACAGCACAGCAGTAGGTCGATCTCAATATATATTATATTCTAGTTAAAGCATTCAAACACAAAGGGAAAGAAAAACGAGAGAAACCAATCCAATCTCCCAGTCAACAAATAGTAGCTACAGATTTGCAATCCGTTTCCTCAGCCATGCAGAAAGGGACACCAGTCATTGAATGAGTAGTCCTCATCATTGGGAAAATGCTTCCCGAACACCGAAACGTCAACGTCGGCCGGTCCTTTCCTTTGAGCCCACCAACAAGCTTCCGGCAGGCAGTGCCACTGCAGTGAATGTTGTTTGGTGTTCGATCCTTCGCCATCCCCCCACTGACAGCGATGACGTCAGCATTAGCCATGAGGCAAGGGAGCCGAGCGGAGCTCCCTGTATCAACGGCCGCAACCGCCTCCTTACAGCTATGAAAGTGAGACCCCTAACAGGCAGGTGAGACAAACTCTCTGCTTCAAACACACTGGGTTGCTGCAGTGCCAGTCTACTGAGGTACCCCTCGCACCGGACAGCGCACTGGCGCACATTCTACTTCACTCGGATCCATTGGCATCAGCATGCATACCCGGCGGCAGGCTTTAAAGGGTGTCCTCCAGCCGCCACTAGCCCGTTCAGACATCAAAGAAAATAGAGCTCTTCTCTGGTGTCTCCCTAGTCAGGCAACTCTCTTCTTAGCCTGGGGGTACATAACTTGTCTTCCCTGCCCTGGGTGGTCTGCATGGGCACTGGGTGATCAGGCACTATCCACCTGAAGGTGCTGGAATTGAGCCCACTGGCACCCACCACCCAGGCTACATGGTTAAAACTGCCTGGGCTGGAACTCCTACCTTCAAATCACAACACACCAATTCTCCAAGCACTCAGAGAGCATTCTCTCCATTACATCAGACCATGGCATCAACAGATACATCCAGGCAATGAGACACAGCATAACAATGACTCCCTTCTCCTGGAATGGCTTCCCCAGCATCAGTTTATAAGTCTTAGATAGTGCTTAGCTAGCTGTCATATTAAGTCATTCAGCTCCTTTAGGGGACTGTTCAAAGTCCTTGGTTCCCCTTTCTCTTGACTTTGTAAGATCCTCTTTATCGGCCTTCCTGGCCTTTGGGTTTCCTTTATTAGGCTTTTCTCAAATGTCTCTGAAAGTCTCTCGTTCTATATTACCACAGGGGCAAAAGGATTTGCATTTGTGCTATTCCAGCTCACTGTCTTCTTCTGGTTATTTACTTCCTTATAAGAATGGGCAAGATGTCCTAAGCAATAGTTCTCCTTGTCTGGTACATGTCTTATCTCACTGGAGTGCATACGACAGACCCAGTAGGTATTCTTATGCTAGTGGTCTCTTTGTATATTACTGGGACGAGTAGGATGAGTCCTGTAATGATTCCCTTATTACTTGGATGAGTAGGTTGAGTACCCTTAGTGATTTTAACTCTCTTGGTTATTTCCTCTTTCACTGGGATGAGTAGGTTGAGTCCCGATAATTATTCTCAGTCTCTGGTTTGTTTCTTTTGTTAACGAGATGATTAGGATGAGTCCCATAATGATTATCACACTTTTGTCTATTTATTCGATCACTGGGACAAGCAGGCTGAATACTGTGATTATTATCACTCTCTTGGCTATTTCTTTTATCATCGGGACGACTAGGCTGAGTCCTGTGATGCTTATCAATCCCTTGGCTGTTTCTTCTATCACTGGGACAAGTATGATTGGGGCACTCGTTATACACGTGTTCCCTCCTGGGTCTCCCGCTGTGCCCGTTACCTTCTTCTCCTCGGTTTGGCATCACAAGGCCTGCTTGAAGGATATGGATTTCTCATCCTGGAATCAGGATGGCTTCCATCTTCTGTCCGATTCTCTTTGGTTCCGGACTGCGGCTTAGGATTTCCTTCCACTTCTGTCTTCTGGCCTCAGCTCTCTGGGTGCCACTCTCACACGCCAGCTAGTTTTCTCCTCAGTCATCTCCCACTCTCTGACAGCTTCCACGACAATGCTGCTTTGAAACTCCCGGGTTTCTCTTCTCCCAGATACTAGTCCTTCTTCCCTTTTTATGATCCCTTCCTGGGCCCTCCCCGTTGGAGGAACATAGTCCTTTTTCTCGTTCTGTTAAGCGCTCTTCATGACTTGCTCATTCTTCCTATTCACAGTGTTGTTGGTTTTACCAACTTAGAGCTCATTATTACTCACTCACTCTTCTTCCCCACAGTCTCTTTATCAGGTATTTCTTCATGTTGAATCTTGGAAGTCCTGGCACAATTACAAAAAGTGGCTTGATATTCTGGGCCCCTTAGAAGCCTTGCTGTTCCTGTAGGTGACACAATGAGGGACTTTGGGAGTTCCTCAGTGGAACGGGAGTCCTTGTCCCCTATGGGAGAGTCTCTCCCTGTGAAGTCCCACTTACCACCGCTGCTTGGGGGACCATCACAAGAAAAGGCTCCCCGTCGGGGTGAAGCGTCTGAATCTTGGGATTCGTCACACCAAGCAGATTTAAAGAAATCTAAACTATGGCAGAATCATGCATGACAATTTTAGAAAAGATGAAGAGAAGGGAGAGGCTATCTATAGTGTTGAAAACATCAGTGGGTGGAAGCAGAATGAAAATCGAGGAGTGTTTTCAGTGGGCAGTGATACGTAAGAATGTTGGAGAGTGGAGTGCCCTCTGAATAATCCAGATTGGAGCAGATCACAGAGCCCCTTAGTCTTTAGGTAGGAAGGAACATGGCTGAACACTACAGGTGTAAGGATGTTGGTGTAGTAAGGCATGCCAATGGTTGACAAGGTTATTAGGGTTGATGAGGGTTTTTTTGTGTTTGAATATCACAGAAATGGAAGTTCCCAGATTCAATAGAGAAGTTGAAGAGCAGGGAGAGAAAGAAGCATTTTATGGTTACTCTTTCCCTGGTGGTCTGTTTGGAGAAGGACTTCACAGGGTCACATGATGGGTTGGCAGCCTAGATGGCTTTAAGCAGCTTGTTTGGGGTAATGGGAGAGGATGACAGTAGAGAGGAGATTGCAGAGGTAATCGATGCTGGGGAGAAGGAGGAGGACAGTAAAAGTGTATCCAATTTTGGTAATGTTCAAGGATAAGTGAGAGCCAAAGTAATTGGTAGAGAGGGAAGTTGAGGGGAGAGATATAGCAAGCTTGGCATGTATTGGTAGTGGAGAGTTCGTGGGAATGGGGAGATAAGAAATGAGGTTAGTATTGGAATAGGATTTTTCTGAATCAAGTGCAGCTGAGAAAGCAAGAAGAGGACACTTCCGATGGCTGACCAAATGTTTAAGACATGGTCGTGATTGGGTGAAAAATACTGGTTTTCGAAAGGAGAGACAGGGCTGAGTTGAAGACCACAAAGCCAACATTAGTGTGTACTTACAATAGTAGTACTGGATATTTTTGAAAAAGCCATCCTAAATATGAACAGTAGTTGTACGGGGAGCATTGGGAACGGCCATCATGGTTGTATAGCTACAGTAGTTGAACTGGCATTTTTTGGCAATTCCACTGTGTGTGTATTCCTTCATTGGAAGAAGCCATTACATGCATGTGTGTGTGTGTGTGTACTTAACGTAACAACACTGGGATTATTGGACAAATCCAACACACTGTGGGATGTTTTTACCCATGCATCCGAGCCCTACCACAAAAACTGTGCAGTACTGGCATTGAAAACATCATGATGACCAGAGCTTCCCAGAAAATGCCCAGGGAAATGCATGAAGAATAGGCTGACACCCATTTTTGCCGATGTTATGGGCACAGAAGGGCACTGCCTAAAACCACCATTGGACTACCCACACAGTAGCCTGAAACCATTGGGAATGGCAATGCTGATTGCCAAAAGCAACCTAGAACTGTGGGGAATTCATTTTCTTAAATCCCAAAAATGGTTGCATTACCAGTACTCACCACTATCAGAAAGCCGGCGTTTTAAAACCACCAGACTTTTGTGTAAAACTGCATAAATGAACCCAAAGCAGGCCAAAGAAAGACTTACTAAGAGGTGGATACAATGTAACGTTATATTCTGAAGTGACTTGAATGTTCATAACAAGACTGGCTGAGCTCTGCAGGTCTGCAGCAGCCTAACTGAAACTGGATTTAAAACTACCAAAAATCGAAAATGTTTAAATTAACTGAGTGACCTACTTTTGAGTGTCACATAGTTTGTCACTGTTGAAATGTCATAGTTTTGAACTTAGAATCAGCATTCTAGCTGCATATGTAAAAATTGTCTTGACTTAAACTGGGGAACAAAAAGTGACATTTTATCTGAAACCTGGCTTAATGAAACTGAATTCTGCCCACCAGCTACCCCCGACAGGAGTTGAGACTTGCACAACAGCTGTGTTCCCAGGCCTAGCTGCCTTTTGCTGTTCCCACCAAAAGGGATATGACACTTCTCTGATTGAATTACCTGGGCTCTGCAGGAAATTGAACAAAGCCCTGTCTTGACTCAGGCAAATGTTTTATTATGGGGGTCGTAAAAGTGGCTTCCTCCTGGAAGGAAAGGGGAGGAGCACTGCCTGTGAGAGCAAGCTGGCTTGGCAGAACTGGAAAAACCAGAAATTCGACCTTGTGCTGGGGGAAACCACACCCCTTTGGGGCCGGATCATAAATCTAAAAAGATGGATCATTCATAGAGCGGACTTGTGAAAATTTTATAAGTGATATCATTATTCTTGTGATTTTTCTGTGCACATTTGAAGACGTGTTAGGACCCGGTGGTATGTTCAGGGGGGTTTTTAGCGGAAAAGAGGATATTACTCTAAATGTATGTATGTTAAAAATCTGACACTCCACCACCTAATGCCCACATGCTTTGCGAACATTTGTGTAAATGCGGGGACAAATCCAATATTGGTAACCCGACCAAAAAGTGAAATACGTTGCCATTTTTGAACCCAAGCTCCTAGAATCGACAGAATTGGAACAGGGGCTACCATCAGTAAATGCATGATGCGTGTATGCAATGCCAAACAACTGTCTATCTATGAAATATGTCTATTAGGATCAGATATAGATTGTGTGTAAAGTTGACAGGGGTGGGTTCTCTGTATCATAAACAGACCTCATCATGATGACACTTCATTTCATTCCCCCAATCAAGGGGAAGAGGAGGAAGTGGCCAATGACAAGTGGAGAGGGGTAGGGCCTAAAAAGCTAGCCTCTCCACCCACTTTCAAAACACATAAAAGCAGACAGTCAGGACAGATAGGGACATGCTATTCCATCTGCTGCGGGACGCTCTGCCGGGAAAATCCATACTTTACCTCCATCAACCTCCAGAGAGCCAACATAGAGACTTCAATCTATCCACCTTCAGAGACCAAGACTTTACTTCAGAATTTGTAGCAGAGAGGTCAACTACAAGCTAAATCCCTCTTTAGCAGGCCTCAAATCATTGCCACTATTCACAGCCAGGCGAGCTGTTTGAATTCTTTGCAAGAACTCTTGCCATTTGCCAGAGAGCAGTGTTGTATCCAGAGAGAGACCAGCTGAACCGGAGACCACTGTTAGCAGAACCAGAGAGCTGACCCAGATCACTGTGAAGTGCCGAGACCAGACCGGAGTGCAGTCCAAAACCTGACCAGATCCGTGGCGAGGCCTATTTCTAAATATATTGTGAGTACCTAGCAGAACTGTGCAGAACCAATCTCTTAGTTAAAATAATATAATTCAATCTATTTTAATCTAACCAGAACTGCCTCCTAACTGTCACCTGTCATTTGCAAAGCTGTCACCTGTCATATTCTATCTGCAAGCTGTAACCTGTCGCTTTGAACTTTTAAAATTTCAAATCCGAAAAACTACCTTTATTTAATCGTTCGTATCTCTGGAACCGTTTGGAACTTGGTTTAACTTTCCTCTGAAAGCTTAGAATCTCACCTTTTCAACAAGCCTAGAACCGACTTCCTACTCCTCATACTTTTGCCGTAATCACGATTCTCGCACTCGCGAATTTTACCGCGATTTGCGATTTGGTTAAAAATCCAGCCACGTGTGAAAACAGCAGCTTCCTTGCTTTCCTTGCTAAAAAATCGTTTGCCTCTTAAGAACCATCCCTGAATCATTGCTAGAGTGAGCCTGGACTAATATTAACTAGATACCACTCACCCTGAACCTCTAGAGGGAATTAAAAGCATTTTAGCATATTTTTCACTTCATTGCCAGCACATATAAAAGCATTTTGGGCCTGTGTTTCAAACCTCTGTAGTCTAAGCTTGCTGGGGTGAACTGAATTACATTTGATTGCATTTCTGAGAACTGTGTGCTTTCTTTCCATTTCCTTGCATTGCATAAAGGGGGGGTGGATTGCGAGAGAAAAGTGATTACATTGTTTTGTTGAAATCATATTGAGTATTTCTGTACTGCAATTTCATTCCACCTTGCATCCATTTGAAACCATAAAAGTATTGTTGCTATCTTATCCATCCTATAACCACTCATCATTGATTATAAAGAAGTGTGCTAGTGCCGGACTATCCATTATTGATTATTGCTCAGATTAAGTGTGATATTCAATTATTAATTTATTATAAAGTGTGATATATATATCTATTGTTTAAATTATCAAATAAACCTTTTAAACTTGCAAAACAGAACTACTTCTTGGCTCAATGGGGTCAGGGGGATTCCAAGAGAGGGGTGTTATATAGGGGTAGTCATCCAGAACGCATGAACTGGACGTAAAGATATATCAATAAGGGTTTCCATTCAGTATCCCAGACTAGGCATTGACTTAGCTGTAGTGTTGAATTGAATCATCTTACAAATTGGGGGCTCGAGCCGGACGTTTGGGTTAGATCTATCACTTGTGCAGATTAATACAGCGTGCCAGCTGACCAGATACACATATCCGGTCGGATCACCACGCTGTGTTACGCTGTAAAGCACTCCTCAAAGGAACGCTCTAAGGAAAAGGTCTGTTATGCAAAAATAAAATACAAACTTCTGTAAATCAGGACAGAGACCAATCTCTAGAATGACGACCTTGGTAGATATGAAAATAGCCAGAGAACACTTCTTACATAAGCTATTTGTGAGAGGTGAGTGGACTCATCAGGACCAAACGGTCTGGTTGCAGGCAATCGCGCAACAGGTCACTGAAACAGGGTCAGATATATGGGGAGATCAGGGTCCCCTACATGTTGCCCTGAGCGAACTATACATGGCCCCGAAGGCCAAGGATGAGCACCACAAGATTGCCAGGGTAGCGGCATATTTATATTTACATATGGGAGCCATGCAGGACAAATGTGCTGAAGGCCAAGATCTGGTGAGTAGGCAACTGCTGGCACTACAGAAGGTCCAATCTGACCTGGTCTCTTCTGAGCAGAGGCTGCAGGGGAGCCAGGAGTCAGAAAATGATAGTAGGCAGTATATAATTAAAATAAAAGAGGACATGGATATACTGCAACAGGAAAAGACAGACCAGGATACCAGAATTCTGGCTTTGCAGAAGGAACGCCAAGACAGTTTGGACTCCCTACTGCAGAGCCAGAAAAAGCTGGAGCAACAGATCAATTTCAACAGGGCATGCACAGAGCAGGTAGCCACCCTGCAAATCCAACTAGACAGAGAGAAAGAGGAGAGCAATAATCTGATCCTGAAAGACCTGGATACCCAGGCAGAGTTTGATCAGGTGCGCCAGAAAGCTGGTGCCTTCCAAAGGCAAAGGGACGACCTGGCGTCACAAATTCAAGCTCTTGGTCAGGAAAGGGACACCTTAGGCCAGGAAGTCTGCCACTTAAGAAGAAAAATGGAAGAAAATCACCTGGCCCACCAGGGACTGGGTGACCTCCAAAAAGAACACCAGGACTTGCTAGAGCACACCAGGAGGGTGGAGGAGGCTCTGGCAAGACAGGAGCAGGCCAATAGGGACACAGCTCAGGAGGTAACCCTCCTGCAGCAAAGACTGGCCCAGTTCTCCAGGACCAATCAGGAAACGCAGAGAGAGAATGAGGCTCTCTGCCAGCACAACGATAGGCTCCAACAACAGGTAGCGATGCAGGAGAGACTGATAGAGTCTAGGAAGGCCTTAACTGAGGAACTGAAGGCGCAGGCTCTTGCATTGCAACAGGTAGCAGGGGCGGATAGAGACCAGGTGCGCTGGGAAAGGGAAACTCCTGAGCATAACCTCAGGAGCCCTAGTACCAGAGGCCTTTATCTCTCTCAGTCCCTGGATTCTGCCACCCCCCTGTCCCCTGGCGCACATGAGCACCGGGCCACAGGGATGGCAGATTACTATCCAGCCAGAAGCATGGGGCTCATAGGCCATTACCTCCCAGGAATGGATGGGCGGGCATCCGGGTATGGGCACCCAAGCACAGTGCAATTTAGTGGGGAACCCCAGGAGAGTAGGCCCATTAAGGGCATCCTGAAAACCTCTGCCCAGTTAGGTCAGTGGGGGGGGTACCCATCAAATCCTGGCAGCAAGGAGGAATCTGAAGACTCCTCTGAACGGCGCAGGACGCAGGAGACCAGGTCCCCACATTCTGCCAGCCATTCCCAGGCTCGCAGAATCCGGGAAAACCTGGAAGATCAGACAGGAACCTCTGGGAGCAGCGCTTCTGAGTCGGAGGATGAATGGACCAGGGTTACCCGAACCAAAAAGGCCAATAAGGCAAAAAGGGCCTTGCTTAAGGACCCATTGAAGCAAATAAAGGCAATAAGGAGTGTCATCACGCCTTATCACAAGAACGCCAAGTATTCTGTTTGGGAACACTTGGAGCTTTACGAGCAAATGATAGAGACTTTGCATTTGAAGGACAGCAGTAGCTGCATCCAGTACATCAAATGGACATTCTCCCCAGAATACTCCAGTTTCTTTGCGGGGCTGGAGGACCAAAATCATTTAAGATGGTCCACCTATAAGGCGGCCATCTTGAAACATTTTTCTGTTCACAGAAATCCTCAAGAGGCTCGCAAGGCAGCCTACAATTTGAAATGTGGGGAGGATCAGGCCCCACAAGAATTCGTGCAAGAACTGAAACGTGCCTTTGCGCAGACCACCAGAAGGGTGCGCACAGACAGCAGAGAATTTGTCAATACATTTTTCCACGCCGTGCCCAAATATATAATGACCGAGCTTGTGAGAGATTTTCATGAGAAAAGATCTTTAGACTGGGTCATTGAACAGGCTACCCGGATCTATGAGGTACAGAAGCCTATCGAAAATAAAAATAAAGCGCCGAAAAACCCCAAAACCAACAGCACCCCTGCTGCTGCCAAGGTGGCAGAGGTAAAGGTTGCCCCCGTTTTAGACTTGGAGATGGGGGGGCCTAAAAACCTACCTGCACCTAATAATCCTAAGCTCATAAATCCCTCGGGCCAGTCACAGACAGGGAGTCGAGGAGGTAGTCCCACAAATGGGGTCCCCCGCTCCCCTGACTATGTAAGTCCCCGCTATAAGGGAAACCGACCAATCCTGGGTTATGTGTGGACTCCTCCAGCCCAAGGGGAGGATCCGGCCAAGCACCTAACCCAGGGAACTTCCCTCCCAACTTCCCACAGGAGGGCAGAAATTCTCCAAATCCTGGGCAGAACTTTTTCCCCAGGTATCCACCCAATTTCCAGCCCCAAAATCATCCATCCTTCTTTCCCCAATTCCCTGAGCCCAGACAACCTAATCCAGGAGAGGGGAGGCCAAGGGCGGAGGGGTACCAAAATCTTCCCAACCAGGGGTACTACCAGAGAAGGGATAGCTACCCTTCCCGGGATCAGCCCAGGGCAGAAAATAGAGCCCCGTATCAGCCTGAGCGGGTTTCCCAGTTAGAGCGCCAGGTCCAAAATATGGCACGGGATCTGGGTCACATACTGAGGGCTCAACAGAACCCTCAGATGAGCGTGCCACCGCAGAATGCCCCAAACTCTGGACCTGGTACTCCGAACAATGACGGGGGCAGCACCCCGATAACACACCGGTTCCTAGGGAGGAGGCACAAGAGGAAGGGGGGTGTAAAGCCTTGGAGGAAGCTTCCTTCCCAACTTGTAAACAGCCCCTGGAAAACCAGGAACCGGAAACAAAATCTCCTGCCCCTGAAAGCCTGCCTCCCAAGGAGCAGAGGGGGGGTAGGAGAAACAAAGGACCCAAACAGACCCACTTTGTGGAGGAGGTACAGGTCTTCCAATTTGAGGGAGAGGGATCCTCAGAGGATCCTGGGGAAAGGACCTTCTCCTTCAGAGATGGGGGAACTCCTCCCAAGGAAAAATGGGTCCCAAGGGATGCCAATTCAGACTGGGGAGATATGGAGACTGAGCTACCGCCGCCCATCATCTCATCCCAGAACCCATAATACCAAAATCCCCTGGTTCAAACCCATCCTGATGACTGCCTCCAAAAAGGGGGCGGCGGCCCAGAACCGGAACCAGGGGAACCCACAATGGCTCTGATCTCCAGTTGCCAACTTTTTCTTTCAGATTCCCAAGGCTCTCCACAGAATTCTGCCCAAATTTCTTCTCTTGCAATGTCCAAAACCAGAATGTTAGCCCACCAGTTGTCCAGAAATGTGCATTATCTGTGCCCCCTTGAGGAGAAGTAGGGAAGATATTATGCCCCGGTACAAGTACAGGGGCAGGGTACGATTTCAGCGCTGGTGGACACGGGATCTCAAGCTACCCTTCTGTCCAGAAGGGCCTTTGATGAACTGAATGCAGGAAGGGGAGGGAATTACCAAATTCCTCTCACCTCACTTCCTGGACAACTCCAGAACTTTGACGGGAAGGAAATTCCCGTCGAGGGGACGGCAGATTTGGACATTAAAATTGGGCGACACAAGTTGAAACACCCGGTCATAGTTGTGACTCCAGAGGGCACCCCTTGTTTACTAGGGAATGACCTCCTGAGAAGGTTGTCACCCCTAATAGATTGCGTAAACAAGGTCCTCTGGACCCAGACTAGCCGACCCATAAAATTAAAACAGAGTGTCAACCATGTTAGTTTAAACGGCACATGCCACATGGTTGAACAAAAATCTGACCAAGTAGAATTCCACTTCCAGAATAACCAAATTCCAGACGTGACAGTAATAGCAGTAGGACAACAGACTGGTGATGGGGGGTCCTCTCTATTTCTGAAAATCAACCTTCCTTCCAGTCTAAAGTGGAATTCCACGCTGGAAGGAAACACTCTGAAATTCTATACTAATCCACAATCAGAAACTCCCCCTCCTATAGTCCAGAAAGATGTGAAATCAGCTCAGAGCCTGGCTGATATTCAGCAAATTGGAGAGCAGTTGTTCATCCCTGTTCAGTTAAATGATGGGAAGGACTCTGTTCTCGCTCAAGTGTGTGTGAACAACGGTAAGAGCTTCATCAGCGAAGCCATGTTCCGCCAACTCCCAAAAGATCCAGCCATTCCCACATTCAAACTGATAGACAAATGGGAAATGGACCTGGAAGCACCCAATTCCAAACATCTCCTGCCAAGCAGGTGTATGCTCAAAATCTCCATTGGCAACAAGAGCATAGTCCACAATTGTTGGGTCGTGCGAGACGTCACTGCCGCTTTTTACTTAGGCAGTGACATTCTCAATCGCTTCGCCATTAGTTTGGACCTAATAAACTTCAAAGCTTGTACCCGATTAGCGGATAATCCCATGGGCTTTGATGATCCAGAAAAAGCATTTAGGTCAGCTCAATTGCTACCTTATGCAGTTGAAATTCAGATCAAAGAGGAAGTCACCATCCCAGAAAGGACCCGACAATTCTCCCTGGAAGTGAAAGCTAAAAGAGGACAACATTTGAAAAACCCTGATGCTTACATACATCTAAACGCTTCTCTCCAACAGCAAGGGTTGGGGGTAAACCCAACTCCATTAGTCAACATAGAACATGACACCATTCTAATAGAGGTGGATAACAGCGACTTAAAGAGTATTACTCTAGCCGCAGGCACCATTATTGGAATGGCGGTTGATGACCGACATTTTTCCATCGATTTAGGTAATGAACTGTTAGGGCCAATCCACAAGGACTGCTTTGACAGTGACAGTGATGACAATACAACACCAGACAGGATTTTTACCCGGCATGGGGGGAACTTCCTGGTGTACACTTCGTGCCCTTATGGTAAGGAAGATGTGACTTGTGACTTCAGGAGGGATGAGGTGATTTTCCAGGTCCATGAGGGCTGCCTTTCCCACCTGAAGCCTCCAGTCCAAATCAGCACTCTGACCAGGGACTTCTCCACCCAGCTGGAGGAGGCAGCTGAGATAGCCAAACCAGAAGTCTTTCCAGGCTTCAGGCAGATGGTGGAAGAGAGAGTCAACCTAGCTGATGCCTGTGTGACTCTGGAACAAAAGCAAAAGTTGAAACAAGTTTTCTTGGATTTCCAAGATCTCTTTGCGGTAGACTCATATGACGGTAGCCGCACCGACATCCACACAACAACAATCCCCACGGACCCTGGCATGACTCCAGTGTTTGTGAAGCAATATCGTTTGCCTCTCGCATCCATGGAGTCCCTTACTGAAATAATTAAGAACCTTGAGTCCCGGGGAATAATCCGTCCAGTTCACAGCACCTTCAATAATCCGGTGCTGGGAATATTGAAGCCAAACGGCCAGTGGAGACTCTGCGCCGACCTCAGGGAGCTCAACAAACGGGTCCATACTTCCCGATGGCCTCTGCCCTACATTGACCAAGGGCTGGCCCAGATCCAGGGGTCACAGGTATTCACTGCAATAGACCTGACCAATGGATACTGGACTGTGCCTGTCAGTAGGGAGGACCAATACAAGCTGGCTTTTACCTTTGGGGGCCAGCAGTACACATGGACCCGGACTCCCTTCGGAGACCTCAACTTCGGCAATGAATTCAACATTTTCCTACACAAGGCCATGCCCGACCTGGGTGCAAGGGGTAACCTGGCTTATTTAGATGATGTCCTCATCAAAAGTTCATCTGTGGAGGAACACATAGCGGAGATCCGTTATGTTCTGACGCAGTTGAGGGCCGCCGGAGCAAAACTTTCCTTTCCGAAAGCACAGTGGTGTAGAACCCGTGTTAATTTCTTGGGGCATGAGATTACTCCTCAGGGTCTCTGTCCCCAGGAAAAGAAAGTGGAAGCACTTCAGAAACTGAAAGACCCCACAACTCTGCGGGAACTAAGGAGCCTCGTTGGACTGACTAATTACAGCAGAAAGTTCATTGAGGGCTACGCAGAGATCACCAGACCCCTGATTCATCTCCTGAAGGGGGGGTCAAGTGGGAATGGGGTCCAGAACAAGCCGAGGCGGTAAAACAACTCAAGAGAAGCCTCTCACAAGCGCCTTGCCTAGCTTACCCTGTCAGAAACAAGGAGTTCTTCCTGGAGACGGGGTTCTCTAATACGTGCTTGACGGCGGTTTTATACCAAAAGCATGACAAGGTCAATAAAGTAATCTCCTATGCGAGCAAAACTTTATCCTCTGTGGAGGAAAAATTCAACGATTGTGAGAAGGCACTCCCGGTAACGGTGTGGGCATTGAAGAATTACTGCCTGTTTATCCAGGGGGAACACATCATAGTGGAGACTCCACACCAGCCTCTGCAATATCTCCAAAGTGACAGAATCCGGGCCGGAAATGTGAGTAATTCCCGAATTACTTCCTGGATTCTGTCAATGCAAGGCTTTCCTGTGGAGGTCAGATATGGCCAAAACAAGAAGAGTCCTCTCGCGCAAGGTCTGGCTGACTTGCATGATTGTGCCAGAGAAAACTGTCTCGAGGACGAAAGTCTAAAAATCAAGGACAACATGGAGGCATACCTTAATTCCCCACACAAAGTCTTTGAAGAGGACAAGTGTGAGGGAATGCCCACTGTCTATGTGGATGGATGCTCTTACCATGTTGACAACAACGGGGAGAAAGAACTGGTGGCCGGCGTAGGGAATGCATGGGTGAATGAGTTCCCAGAACCCTCCGCTGGATACAAAATTGGTCTCCGAAGTAGTCAGGTGGCAGAATTGATGGCTGTGCATCAAGCCATCCTCACTGCTGTCCAGCATCAACTCCACGAACTGGTCATAATCACAGATTCAGATTATGTACGGAACGGGTTCGCGGAGCACCTGGTTAATTGGAAAACCAGAGGCATGTTATGTGCTAACAACAAACCCTTGAAACTTGGGAAGTTGATCCAAAACATTGACGATCTGGTCACCTCGAATGAGATGACCATCTATTGGAAAAAGATCAAGGGTCATTCCAAAGTAAAGGGACCAGACAAAACTGGAAATGACTTAGCTGATCAGCTGGCCAAAACCGGGGCCATCCAAGGGGATCTAATTGAGATTGAGTCCCTGTTGGGGGAAATCCAGGTCACTGCTATCACTAGGTCCCAGACAAATGCTCACAATGATCTTTCAATTGCACAATGGAGTAAGGAGACCCCTGATGCTGATTTGATTACAGCTCAGAAGGGGGATCCAATTATTGGTAAGTTTTACCAACACCTTGAGGACCCTGAGAACTTTCCCCTGACGGATACCGATTACATTGGGAAAGAGGACCTAAGAGTGTTGATGAAATGTCCAAAAATGTTCCGAATCCAAGACGGTTTGCTGTTAAGGAAATCCAAAGCTGGCCACGATCAGTGGGTGGTTCCTACCTCATTCCGAAGCCTGATGTTAAGTCACGCCCATGATGCGGCCACCGCCGGTCATAGGGGGTTTCACACAACACTGGAAATCTTAAGAGAGGTTGCATACTGGCCACACATGGGGCAGGACCTTGACCAATACTTGAAGGGGTGTCTTGTGTGTGCACAATTTCAGCCATTCAGCCATCATCCCTCACGCACCGTGCACCCCTCCAAAAGAGGGGGATGACACTGCCATGGTCAGATTTGCAAATCGACTTTGTAGGCCCCGTGATTCGCTCTGCTAGGGGGAATAAGGACATGTTGACTGTGACATGCTTGTTTACCAAGTGGGTGGAATGTCTCCCAGCCCCAAACTGCAAGGCAGAAACGGCAGCTGCCTTGATGATGAACCACACATTTTCCTGTTTTGGTCTACCTCAAAGGATTGAGTCAGACAGAGGTAGCCGCTTCACCAGTGAAGTGATGACAAAGATGTGGGAGATACTGGGGGTCAAAAGGAAGTTGCATATTGCTTACCGGCCAGCTTCTTCTGGGGCAGTAGAGAGATATAACCGAACCATTGTGAGCATCTTAAAAAACTTTGTGGCAGATTCTGGGCCAAGTTGGGATATCCGATTACCTCTGGTCCTAATGGCCATCAGATCTACCCCTTCATCTGCAACCAAAATGTCACCATTTGAGTTGATGACTGGACGCAAGATGGTGCTTCCTCAGCATTTGCTCTACAGAACCCAAGAGCAAACGTTGATAAATGCCTCCACAACTCATGAGTATGTGGAGAATTTAAGGAAACACCTTCAGCATGCTTTTGCCTATGCTCAGCGGAATCTAGAAAGATCAGCTGAGAGTATGAAGACCCACTATGACCTGAAAACTTCCAGGAAGGAATATCAGGTGGGGGACCGGGTCTATCTATACAATTTCCAAAGGAACCAGGCCAAGCTGCGAAAATATTTGCCTACATGGAAGGGACCCTATGAGATCATAGACAAGATCTCCCCTGTGGCCTACAAGATCCGCATCCCCAAAGGCGGTTTGGCAGAGGGGGAAGACAAGTGGGTCCATATAAACCAGTTGAAGTGTTGCCATCCCAGGCACACTTTGCAGCAACTGGAGGAGTCCTCGGTAATCCTAGAGGGTACTGTCTCTGATTAATTCAGTTCTAACTTAAAATATCCTATATATCGCCTATCAAATTCTGAGTTTCTCAATGTGGGTGTTTTCGTTTTTGAATGCAAAAAGAAATGTGCATGTTCATATGTTTTGACTATAAATTTATATGCCACCCCACTGTATCAATGGTGGGGGAAAAATGTCTATGAATAGGTATTGCCGCTCTTCCTTTGTCGTCCTAGGAGAAAGAAAACCTCGAGACTGGCCAAGGAGGACGATCCGGAGACCGGGAGCAGAGACGCAAGGGGCCCGGGGTACCGCCCAATCTTCCCATCAGGACCGGCGAGGAGAACCGATCGATCCGACCGGATGGAGAAAAAGATGCTGAACTGTGCCATCTATTGGAAGAAGATGAGGAAACATCCCAGATCTTGCGAGTTCCATCAGTGAAACAGAATGGCCATCGCAAGAGGGGGGCTTGTGGGATGTTTTTACCCATGCATCCGAGCCCTACCACAAAAACTGTGCAGTACTGGCATTGAAAACATCATGATGACCAGAGCTTCCCAGAAAATGCCCAGGGAAATGCATGAAGAATAGGCTGCCACCCATTTTTGCCGATGTTATGGGCACAGAAGGGCACTGCCTAAAACCACCATTGGACTACCCACACAGTAGCCTGAAACCATTGGGAATGGCAATGCTGATTGCCAAAAGCAACCTAGAACTGTGGGGAATTCATTTTCTTAAATCCTAAAAATGGTTGCATTACCAGTACTCACCACTATCAGAAAGCTGGCGTTTTAAAACCACCAGACTTTTGTGTAAAACTGAATAAATGAACCCAAAGCAGGCCAAAGAAAGACTTACTGAGAGGTGGCTACAATGTAAAGTTATATTCTGAAGTGACTTGAATGTTCATAACAAGACTGGCTGAGCTCTGCAGGTCGGTAGCACAAAAAACGGTTTTGTAGGAAATAATATTTTTAATACTTGAAAAAAATCCTGAGGCAAAAAAACTAAAGGTGGATCGCCTCTGGTTCACAAGGGCAAGGAAATTCAGGAGGGTAGCAGCTCCAAAGAGGGAAAGGGCTTCGGTGTTCAGAACTGGGGATTAGATTCTGGAGCTGTAAACTGATGGTCCGATCAAGATCGGGGTGGCTGTTCATTTTCTGTATTCTGTGTTGTTTCTTTAATGGTTCCCGTAGGTAACAGAGAATCAGAAGTGTTGACCGTTTGGAGATGCACAAAAGTTAAAACAAGGGGGAGACTTCTTTAGCCAAGGGGCCGAGAAATCGGAGAGAGCTCTTCTAAAATTGCACCCTCATAGCATCTGGGGGTGTGCTGGAGAGGTAGTTCACGCAATATCTTATTCCTTCCAATTGAGATATTTGCTGGAGGTCATGAGAGCCCTCATGACCTATGGGGTCGACCGGTTTCAATGGCTAGTAGTAATTTAAACCATCTTCTTCAGGACCGTAGTTCAAAATAAGGAGTAAATCGGGGTTTCAGGAGGCTGAAACCAGGACAATTGCTGTATTGTAAGGATACAGAAGGGAAGGGGGGGAGAAACAAAAGAGGAGAGCATGAAGGTTTGAACAATCTATCATTGAGAAGTGCTTACTTGATGGACACCAAGCCCAAATGAGTAAGAGGGAACCTTGTGAGTCTCACCAATGTAAATTGGAGGTGCAAAGTAACAGGATGATTGGAGTGCCTGGTCACCGGTGTGTAATACAGTGTCTCAACATGGCAGGTGGGAGGGATTGGGCGGAGGGAAGGAGGTGAGAAAGAAGGGAGCTAGGGCGTGAGTATGAAAGAAAAGCAGACAAGCTGCTAGTAACATGAGTACCTTTTGTCAGACTGGGCTGGTGCTGCCAGATCAGTCACTCTGAAAGACAAGAGGTAAGGTGCTGTTAGCATCGGTGAGTTATAAAACTGAAAACGAGCCAGCTAATCTGGAGTACAGGGGCAGCAAGGGCAGTACCTGGTATCCGTCTGCCTGTAGGCGTCCGCTCGCGGCAACTACTGCAGCTCGGAATGAGCTTGATGTAAAAACGAGGCCAACCGCCTCTAAAGAATGGAAAAAGCGCGCTCCACACTCGCGTCACGTGACGTACGCTGGCGTCGTGACCGCGTAGCGTGGAGCGGTGTGGGTACGTGCGGGGAGAGTGTGCTCTATCGCCCGTAGAACGTGCCGCAGAACACGTGAACACGGTGCTCCTCAGGAAAAACAGTCCGAGGGGCTGGGTGTGTGGAGGATCCGTGTATAGTAAGGGAGGGGGGGCGGGGGCGGGGGGGAGGATGGGAAGGGGGGGGGAGGAAGGAGGGTAGGGGGGAAGGGAGGGGAGGGGAGGGCGGGGAAAACCCGGGAAAGGAGGCAATAGGGATGACTAATGCCCCGGAGGGGCCCGAACAAAGCGTAAAATAAATCAATGAATGTCGGGAAGCAGGCAAACCCTACAGGGAAGAACCAAAAAAGGAAGTGGATCGAAAAAGGAGAAAAGGATCAAAAAAGGGAAGACACACAGGCGATCCCTCACTTCCAGGGCAAAATATGCTAGGCAGAGCCTGTATTTACAGGCAGTCTATGGTAGCACTGCTAGGTCATGCCACTGGATATTCTCATTAAGCCCTTTCGAGCATGTGTTGAGTTTAAAAATCCACTGCTGTTCTCTTCTAAAGAGTATGTTGTTGTAGTTACCCCCTCTTGCAGGGGGTGTGACCCTTTCTATGATGGTCCATTTGAATGAGTCTGCTGTGTGACCTTCAGCTGCAAAATGTTGGACTAGGGGGGCTGTGAGTTTGTTGGTACGTATACATGACCTATGTTCCACCATGCGGATCCGAACTGCCCGGGCAGTCATGCCAATGTATCTAAGGGCGCAGGGGCATGTGATCATATAAATCACTCCTTTGGAATTACAGTTTGTCAATGTCATTTGCCTCCAAGGTGTATGCCAACCTATGTCTATCTCTGTTGTGCGAGATGTCTGAGGGCACATGGAGCAATTACCACATGGTGCGTGTCCTCTGGCTGGTGCTGTATCCCAGAGGGTACATTGACTGGGTCTTGAGGGTAAAGTAGTGTGTACTAGTGTTTTAACTACCTTATCCCACCCTCTCAATTCTTCCCTCCACACTGTACCAACACCCCAGAATCAATCACTTTCGAACAAGCACTGCTCAAGAAAATAGCAGAATTCGAGCAGACCATTCCATTTATCAATAGCAACTGTACCAAACCCCAATTGACAGCCCTTTCCGATCTAGCTTCCAATCCAGATATCACCATTAAGCCGGCTGACAAAGGGGGAGCCATTGTTATCATGGATACCACCAACTATGTCAATATGGTCAATATCCTCCTGAGTGATAACATCAGTTATAAGAAACTCCGCATGGACCCCACACCTTCCCTTCAGGCAATAATAGCTCCTATCATCTATGAAGCAGAGGCCGAAGGTTACATCAGCAGCCGTGAAGCTGCTTTCCTCTCTCCACCCCACCCTCGCATTCCGGCCATGTATGCTTTACCCAAAATTCACAAGGGTATTGTGCCACCACCCGGACGCCCCATTGTGTCAGGCATTGGCTCTATCCTTGAACCACTCTCTCAATTCGTTGACTTTTTTATAAGGGACCAGATCCCTAAAATGACAAGCTACATAAAGGACTCTACCCATATGCTAAATTTAATAGACTCCTTGCAGTATGATCCACAACAAGAGTGGTTAGTCACGATTGATATCGAGTCTCTGTATACTCGGATCCCTCAACAAGAGACTCTGAATATGTTAAGCAGGTTACTACATTCTGGCATCGAATTACATGGTGTGCCGCCCACCTTCATCCACCAATTGGCAGAGATTGCATTAACCAACAATTACTTTTTGTTTCAAAATACCTTCTACCAACAGACATCCGGCACTGCGATGGGAGCCACTTTTGCCCCCAGTCTAGCCAACTTATACGTCAACCTCTTCGAACAAGACCACATCTACTCAGCCACCAACCCTTTTGTCGTCAACCTGGGCATATGGCGAAGATATATAGATGATATCTTCATAATTTTCAAAGGGACCGAATTGGACCTGGTGTCTTTCCATGCTTGGCTTAACTCTCTTAACCCACACCTTCAGTTTACATTAGAAAAAGACAAGCAATCCATACACTTTTTGGATCTCGCAATCTCAGCCAACAATGGGGGACTAGTCTCAAGCGTGTACAAGAAATCTACGGATAGAAACTCTCTGTTATGCTACTCCAGTTACCATCCTAGAGCACTCAGAGACAACCTGCCCTTTGGACAATTCTTAAGATATCGCAGGCTGTGCACCCAGACCCCTACATATACCACACAGTCTAGCCTCCTAAGGGAACAATTGGCAGCAAGAGGATATCCACAAAGAATCATCAGAGACACTTACAAAAGAGCCAGAAACATCCCGAGATCTGTAACCCTCCAACAACACTTGAAACCAGCTAATACCACAGGAATCACAGCAGTGTTTAGCTATTCGCCTCTTCTCAACAAGATCAAGCAAGAAGTCAAGAAGCTATGGCCGATCTGAAACACAGGAGATACTACCATCCCCATACCCCGTTTTGCCCTCAAAAGACGGACTAACCTGCGGGATAAGGTAGTTAAAACACTAGTACACACTACTTTACCCTCAAGACCCAGTCAATGTACCCTCTGGGATACAGCACCAGCCAGAGGACACGCACCATGTGGTAATTGCTCCATGTGCCCTCAGACATCTCGCACAACAGAGATAGACATAGGTTGGCATACACCTTGGAGGCAAATGTCATTGACAAACTGTAATTCCAAAGGAGTGATTTATATGATCACATGCCCCTGCGCCCTTAGATACATTGGCATGACTGCCCGGGCAGTTCGGATCCGCATGGTGGAACATAGGTCATGTATACGTACCAACAAACTCACAGCCCCCCTAGTCCAACATTTTGCAGCTGAAGGTCACACAGCAGACTCATTCAAATGGACCATCATAGAAAGGGTCACACCCCCTGCAAGAGGGGGTAACTACAACAACATACTCTTTAGAAGAGAACAGCAGTGGATTTTTAAACTCAACACATGCTCGAAAGGGCTTAATGAGAATATCCAGTGGCATGACCTAGCAGTGCTACCATAGACTGCCTGTAAATACAGGCTCTGCCTAGCATATTTTGCCCTGGAAGTGAGGGATCGCCTGTGTGTCTTCCCTTTTTTGATCCTTTCCTCATTTTTCGATCCACTTCCTTTTTTGGTTCTTCCCTGTAGGGTTTGCCTGCTTCCCGACATTCATTGATTTATTTTACGCTTTGTTCGGGCCCCTCCGGGGCATTAGTCATCCCTATTGCCTCCTTTCCCGGGTTTTCCCCGCCCTCCCCTCCCCTCCCTTCCCCCCTACCCTCCTTCCTCCCCCCCTCCTTCCCATCCTCCCCCCCGCCCCCGCCCCCCCTCCCTTACTATACACGGATCCTCCACACACCCAGCCCCTCGGACTGTTTTTCCTGAGGAGCACCGTGTTCACGTGTTCTGCGGCACGTTCTACGGGCGATAGAGCACACTCTCCCCGCACGTACCCACACCGCTCCACGCTACGCGGTCACGACGCCAGCGTACGTCACGTGACGCGAGTGTGGAGCGCGCTTTTTCCATTCTTTAGAGGCGGTTGGCCTCGTTTTTACATCAAGCTCATTCCGAGCTGCAGTAGTTGCCGCGAGCGGACGCCTACAGGCAGACGGATACCAGGTACTGCCCTTGCTGCCCCTGTACTCCAGATTAGCTGGCTCGTTTTCAGTTTTATAACTCACCGATGCTAACAGCACCTTACCTCTTGTATTTCAGAGTGACTGATCTGGCAGCACCAGCCCAGTCTGACAAAAGGTAATCATGTTACTAGCAGCTTGTCTGCTTTTCTTTCATACTCACGCCCTAGCTCCCTTCTTTCTCACCTCCTTCCCTCCGCCCAATCCCTCCCACCTGCCATGTTGAGACACTGTATTACACACCGGTGACCAGGCACTCCAATCATCCTGTTACTTTGCACCTCCAATTTACATTGGTGATACTCACAAGGTTCCCTCTTACTCATTTGGGCTTGGTGTCCATCAAGTAAGCACTTCTCAATGATAGATTGTTCAAACCTTCATGCTCTCCTCTTTTGTTCCCCCCCCCCTTCCCTTCTGTATCCTTACAATACAGCAATTGTCCTGGTTTCAGCCTCCTGAAACCCCGATTTACTCCTTATTTTGAACTACGGTCCTGAAGAAGATGGTTTAAATTACTACTAGCCATTGAAACCGGTCGACCCCATAGGTCATGAGGGCTCTCATGACCTCCAGCAAATATCTCAATTGGAAGGAATAAGATATTGCGTGAACTACCTCTCCAGCACACCCCCAGATGCTATGAGGGTGCAATTTTAGAAGAGCTCTCTCCGATTTCTCGGCCCCTTGGCTAAAGAAGTCTCCCCCTTGTTTTAACTTTTGTGCATCTCCAAACGGTCAACACTTCTGATTCTCTGTTACCTACGGGAACCATTAAAGAAACAACACAGAATACAGAAAATGAACAGCCACCCCGATCTTGATCGGACCATCAGTTTACAGCTCCAGAATCTAATCCCCAGTTCTGAACACCGAAGCCCTTTCCCTCTTTGGAGCTGCTACCCTCCTGAATTTCCTTGCCCTTGTGAACCAGAGGCGATCCACCTTTAGTTTTTTTGCCTCAGGATTTTTTTCAAGTATTAAAAATATTATTTCCTACAAAACCGTTTTTTGTGCTACCATCCTTGATTTATATTTAACGGTTCTAAGGAAGCCAACGGCTTGTCCGTGCTCTCCCTCTATTGTTTATCTCAACAATATACCCTGTTTGTTACTATGAGCTCTGCAGGTCTGCAGCAGCCTAACTGAAACTGGATTTAAAACTACCAAAAATCGAAAATGTTTAAATTAACTGAGTGACCTACTTTTGAGTGTCACTTAGTTTGTCACTGTTGAAATGTCATAGTTTTGAACTTAGAATCAGCATTCTAGCTGCATATGTAAAAATTGTCTTGACTTAAACTGGGGAACAAAAAGTGACATTTTATCTGAAACCTGGCTTAATGAAACTGAATTCTGCCCACCAGCTACCCCCGACAGGAGTTGAGACTTGCACAACAGCTGTGTTCCCAGGCCTAGCTGCCTTTTGCTGTTCCCACCAAAAGGGATATGACACTTCTCTGATTGAATTACCTGGGCTCTGCAGGAAATTGAACAAAACCCTGTCCTGACTCAGGCAAATGTTTTATTATGGGGGTCGTAAAAGTGGCTTCCTCCTGGAAGGAAAGGGGAGGAGCACTGCCTGTGAGAGCAAGCTGGCTTGGCAGAACTGGAAAAACCAGAAATTCAACCTTGTGCTGGGGGAAATCACACCCCTTTGGGGCCGGAACATAAATCTAAAAAGATGGATCATTCATAGAGAGGACTTGTGAAAATTTTATAAGTGATATCATTATTCTTGTGATTTGTCTGTGCACATTTGAAGACGTGTTAGGACCCGGTGGTATGTTCAGGGGGGTTTTTAGCGGAAAAGAGGTTATTACTCTAAATGTATGTATGTTAAAAATCTGACACTCCACCATTTAATGCCCACATGCTTTGCGAACATTTGTGTAAATGCGGGGATAAATCCAATATTGGTAACCCGACCAAAAAGTGAAATATGTTGCCATTTTTGAACCCAAGCTCCTAGAAACGACAGAATTGGAACAGGGGCTACCATCAGTAAATGCATGATGCGTGTATGCAATGCCAAACAACTGTCTATCTATGAAATATGTCTATTAGGATCAGATATAGATTGTGTGTAAAGTTGACAGGGGTGGGTTCTCTGTATCATAAACAGACCTCATCATGATGACACTTCATTTCATTCCCCCAATCAAGGGGAAGAGGAGGAAGTGGCCAATGACAAGTGGAGAGGGGTAGGGCCTAGAAAGCTAGCCTCTCCACCCACTTTCAAAACACATAAAAGCAGACAGTCAGGACAGATAGGGACATGCTATTCCATCTGCTGCGGGACGCTCTGCCGGGAAAATCCATACTTTACCTCCATCAACCTCCAGAGAGCCAACATAGAGACTTCAATCTATCCACCTTCAGAGACCAAGACTTTACTTCAGAATTTGTAGCAGAGAGGTCAACTACAAGCTAAATCCCTCTTTAGCAGGCCTCAAATCATTGCCACTATTCACAGCCAGGCGAGCTGTTTGAATTCTTTGCAAGAACTCTTGCCATTTGCCAGAGAGCAGTGTTGTATCCAGAGAGAGACCAGCTGAACCGGAGACCGCTGTTAGCAGAACCAGAGAGCTGACCCAGATCACTGTGAAGTGCCAAAACCAGACCGGAGTGCAGTCCAAAACCTGACCAGATCCGTGGCGAGGCCTATTTCTAAATATATTGTGAGTACCTAGCAGAACTGTGAAGAACCAATCTCTTAGTTAAAATAATATAATTCAATCTATTTTAATCTAACCAGAACTGCCTTCTTACTGTCACCTGTCATTTGCAAAGCTGTCACCTGTCATTTTCTATCTGCAAGCTGTAACCTGTCGCTTTGAACTTTTAAAATTTCAAATCCGAAAAACTACCTTTATTTAATCGTTCGTATCTCTGGAACCGTTTGGGCTAGGAACTTGGCTTAACTTTCCTCTGAAAGCTTAGAATCTCACCTTTTCAACAAGCCTAGAACCGACTTCCTACTCCTCATACTTTTGCCGTAATCACGATTCTCGCACTCACGCATTTTACCGCGATTTGCGATTTGGTTAAGAATCCAGCCACGTGTGAAAACAGCAGCTTCCTTGCTTTCCTTGCTAAAAATTCGTTTGCCTCTTAAGAACCATCCCTGAATCATTGCTAGAGTGAGCCTGGACTAATATTAACTAGATACCACTCACCCTGAACCTCTAGAGGGAATTAAAAGCATTTTAGCATATTTTTCACTTCATTACCAGCAAATATGAAAGCATTTTGGGCCTGTGTTTCAACCTTCTGTAGTCTAAGCTTGCTGGGGTGAACTGAATTACATTTGATTGCATTTCTGAGAACTGTGTGCTTTCCTACCATTTCCTTGCATTGCATAAAGGGGGGGGGGTGGATTGCCAGAGAAAAGTGATTACATTGTTTTGTTGAAATCATATTGAGTATTTCTGTACTGCAATTTCATTCCACCTTGCATCCATTTGAAACCATAAAAGTATTGTTGCTATCTTATCCATCCTATAACCACTCATCATTGATCATAAAGAAGTGTTCTGGTGCCGGACTATCCATTATTGATTATTGCTCAGATTAAGGGTGATATTCAATTATTAATTTATTATAAAGTGTGATATATATATCTATTGTTTAAATTATCAAATAAACCTTTTAAACTTGCAAAACAGAACTACTTCTTGGCTCAGTGGGGTCAGGGGGATTCCAAGAGAGGGGTGTTATATAGGGGTAGTCATCCAGAACTCATGAACTGGACGTAAAGATATATCAATAAGGGTTTCCATTCAGTATCCCAGGCTAGGCATTGACTAAGCTGTAGTGTTGAATTGAATCCTCTTACAACACGTGTATACTTACAGTACTAGTACTGGATTTATTGTCGAATTCTACCATGAGTGTGGACTTAGAGTAGCTGTACATGCCTTAATAAACAAAGCCATCATCATGAGTGTGTACTACTTACATTAACAGTATTGGCCATATTGGACAACGCATTATTGGGGTTTTAATTACAGTAGCATTTTCTGGGAATATTAGGCAAGGCCAATATTAGCACCCGGGGTGGGGGGAGCAACCAATCAGGTTGCTGGGGCCACGGGCTGAATCCTCTGGTCCAAGCTTGTGTTCCGAGCAACCCGATGGCTGCTGCCCCACGCTGCCATCTTCCCTCCATCCTTCATTTCCCTGTCCCTTCCACCCCTACTCACCTGATGGCTTTAGCGATGGTTGTGCCCCTGCTTCCGCCTCTGCTGCTGCCACTCCGTCTCCCATCTAGCTGCCATGGAAATGGAAGAGGGGCTCCACTTGAGACTATTTTTTTGAATGAATGTACGGGATGCTGTCAGGCATCCCGTCCATTAGTACACAAGACATGCCTATCAGCTAATTGCCATAATCACCCGTTCCACAGGCTGGTAAGGGTGGTTAACAGCCCAGGGCTGATTTAAAGACCCGAGCATATGGGTGATTATGGCTTAATTATTGTGTGCTTACAGTTGTGATGCTGACTTACATTGTGTGCACAGGCATTCTGAAAAGAAAACATGTTGGCAAATGCTCCTGTGTACTTTTGGTAACCTGGCATCTACTGGATTTTTGACTGTGTTACCCTACAAAACAGATCGCACAATTTGATGGTTTTTTACTCAATTTGTCAGAAAAAGTGCACTGTAAATTGCAACATTTTGTACCTTTATATTAAAGTAATTCTAGGGTGGAAACCCTCTTTAAACTCTACTTGATTGCTTTGTGCTCCTTTGTCATAATCAGTAACTAAATCTCACTTATGTCCATCTATTTCGCCAGTCACTGTCGATGGACAAAATTAAATTCTATGTACCCCACTGGCAAATTCGTTCCAGCTTGGTGGTTTGCTGTCTGTCGCAAGATGGAATAGAGTCGGAGGTCTTGGGCGTTCCCTCCCGGTCCCGCTTTCCCCATTTTGGAAAACTCTATCCTTAGTACATTTGGAATCCTGTCATTCAACGTTTCGAAAAAAATCTGAAAAACTTTTTATTTGAATGATCCCACCCTGATGAACTGCACGCCCTGCGCCTGACTTTTGTGTATCTTGTCCTGTCTTCTGCAAGTCTCTTGTATATATGTAGCGCCCTGATGCTTGCGGGCCACTGGTGCTTTATAGATAAATAAATAAATAAGGGGGTGGTAGGGAAAGAGGAGGAACTGAGACAGAGAAGACAAAGTTGTTGGCAGGAGAATGGTCAATGGGAGCTGCACTAGAGTTGAGGGCATAGGAAAATAAGGCTAAGCGAGTTGATAGATTTGTGTGCCAGTTCGTTATCGATGGCAATCAGGGAGCAGTCATCTCACATGGCTAGTGATAATGATCCTCTAGAGCACATGTTCAATAAGCTAACATCACTTGCATGAGAAGCAATCCATACGCTGCCACGCTTATACAGCCTGAGGGGGTCTTTACTGTTGCAATGGTTATTGCATATTACCACAGAATTGGTACCTCATGTTGAAGAATTAACATTTGATCAAATATTATGCCAAGAAACGTAGCCTCAACCAACACACCAGCTGATATGATGAAAACAGTTCAAACCACACACAGAGAAGCAGAGAAGGGCTGTGAAAGAGATGGCTCCAATGACGTGCTGCTGGAGACTGTGAATTCGTGATTGATTTACTTTATTGTTCATGTATAATGCGCTTTATACCAGCATGAGGTTTTTAAGGGAGGGACCGCGATTCAAACCTGTGTTGCACCGCTTTGTGTTGCTTCCAAGACAAACGCATTGCCCCTGAGCGATCCTGCCTCCCCCATGAGATGCCATCACCTTTTGAGATACTACTGTACTGTGTTATGTCGTTCTCATGCTATTTAAGTGGCACAAAGCGACAGGACACTCTTTCTCAGCAGCTCCTTCCAATATTCTTTGGTCTCCTTGTTACTGTTTCCCACGGTCTTCTTGATTCCATTTCTCAGGGTCTCCCTGCTAATATTTCCTGGGTATCCCTGCCATGTAATCGCTGCCACAGCAAATATTTCTTATGGTCTCTGAGCTACTCTTTCTCAGTCTCTCTCTGCTACTATTTCTCAGAGTACATTCCACTGGCGAGCCTTCATTGAAGATCGGGGTCTGGTGAATGAAACCCAGCCTATTTTACATCTGGGGCGCAGCACTGAGCTGGTGGTAGCGGCCGCTTTGGATGATCTGCGTCATATAGTAGATAGAGTAGATGCTCACAGTTTGTGGGACATGATCCTTTTGGATCTGTTGGTGGCCATCGACAATTTCATCCTATTATCTCGCCTTTATAATCTTGATATAAGAGTTAAGGCGCTGGAGTGGATCTCATCATTCTTGACAGGTAGATTTCAATCACTGGTGCTTCCCCTTTTTGAATCTTCCAAATTTTCAGTGACATATGGAGTTCCACAGGGTTCTCTGCTCAACCCATTGCTTTTTAATCTTTCCATGAGCCTTTGGCAGGCATTGCTCCATATTCTGAGGCCACCTTTCAGAGAAGCAGCAAACCAAACACATTAAAGAGTGTCGGGAGAAGGTGAGTAACTGTGTGAACTTCAAGCATTAAAAATGTAACATTCAAATAATAGAAATTATGATCTGTTCAACTTCGGTTTATTTGCCTGATGATTCCAATCAAAGGATATTTGGCCAACTACTCTTGAGCCGTGCCCAAGTCTATCTCACAGAGGGAAGGATTTGGGGATCTGGATGGATCCCAAGTTCTTACTTGATCACCAAATTAAAAACGTGTCCAGGATATGCTTTGGTCATGTGTGCACATTGAAGAGACTATTGGGTTATTTCTCATTTACACATTAGATCGGCATGGTGAATGTCTTCATATTGAGCCAGCAAGACTTTTGCAATGCGGCCTATCTGGGGTTACTCAAGCGTGCCATTCATAAGTTTCAGTTTATGCAGAATGCCGCAGCCCAATCCTGCAATTGAATAGCAGAGCCCATATCACCAATGCATTGACATGTTTACATTGGCTTCCAGTGGAGAAACTGGTCCAATTTAAAGCTCTGTGTGTTGTGTATAGATACTTCTATCATCTGACCTTCCACTTTTTCGAGGGAAAGGTTTACACATTGTAAACCATTACGTACTTTACGTTCCTCCTCTGCTGGCCTCCTTGTGGTATCTAAACCTAAATTGGCCAGATGGGGCGTTAGGGGGAGAATCCTGCATTTTCTTTTTTGGCTGGTAATCTTTTGAATGCGTTTCCTGCTGATCTCCGATTGTTGAATAATCATTTTATTTTATTTGAATCTATATAGCGCACAGCGGCCATGGGGCGTCGTGGCACTGTTACAGAGATATTTGCTTAGTACAGGTTTACATATTTGGAACATGAATGCATACACGAAAGACAGTAGAAAGGGATATGCGTGTTCGGGGATTACAGAAGAACAGCATATCAATCCACAGAGAGATACAGGTAACAGAAAAATACATACTTAGTTGAACAGTTTGGTTTGCAGCATTTTGCGGGAGACAGAATACGATTTTTCATTTCCGATTCCCGTGGGGAGGGTATTCCAGTTTTGGGGGGATAGGTGTTGAAAGCTGCTTTTGACCTTTTGAAGGTGGGGACATAGATTAGATTAGAGAGATGTGCTCTAATGGGCCTGGAGGAGGGGTTGATGGTGATTATCTCTGAAATGTAGGGAGGGGATTATCTTGATTCTAGAAAGAAATTAAAACACGTTTCTGTTTCCACCCTAAACTGTTGTGTTTAGGTAACCTGGTGTTGTTTTTCAAGTAGTACCTAGATGCTTTTCTGAGGCGATTGTGCGCTTTACAAATACATGTTACCACACCCTACCACCCTGATATGCATAAACGGAAAAATAAACATTTATCAGGGTATCTTTGGTGCTATTTCCCAGGTTTACTCTGCTACTACTTCCCTGGTTCTCCTTGATAATATTTCTGGGGACTCTCTGCCACTAATGCACAGGATATCTCTGCTATGCATCAGATGAAACCTGAAATATCTCTCAGGGTCTTCCTGTTCTTATTTCCAGGGTGTATCCGCCACTATATGCCAGGGTCTCCTTGATAGAAACTCTCTGCTTTGCATTAGCTGCAACCACATCCCTAATGCATGACAGCTATACCCTGACCTTCTCTTCATAGGGTTGTGGTTGCCCCCCCGCTAAACTTAGTGGGTGTTGGAGAGTCGTGCATGTGGGTGAAACTCCAAAGCATCTTGGACTTCACAGTCCACTAGTCCCCCGGCTGACAACACCTTGAAAAATCCCACAGCTGCCGCCTCCTTCCAAGATAACATTCTCCCAAAGAGATGACCTAGTACCTTTCCTTTCTTCATAGTAACATGTGGCATGGGGGAGTGTGGGCTGGGAGCAGGATTTTCACAGTGCTTCCTACAAAGGGGTTCCTTTTTTTCTCTTTTCTCGGTTGTTGAAGGGAAAACAATTGCACAGGGGATGTCACAAAGAAGGTTTTCATAAGGGTTTCCAAAATGCAATTTATTTCTACTTTTGGCAGAAGGATCAATATTAAGGGCAATGATTTCAAACCAATCACAGAGTATGCCACAGGTTTTGACAAAAGTGTTTGCGTAAAGGGTTTCGAAAGGTATTCCTTTATTTATTTATTTTTTGGGTTGGGAGGAGAGGAGATAAGGGAAAAGGATTAACAAATCAAACCATTACAAAGGGTTTCTCATTGGGGGAGTCAAGACTTTAAGAAACTTCACAAAACAAGCAAAATAAAACATGAAAAGTCAAAATTTTAGCTTTAGTACACGCTAGACCTGTTAGCTGGCAACTACACTGGATAAACACCCAAACCATTTTTTCCCAATCTGCTGTTCCAAAGATCACAGGCAATATGGCATGTCCCAACCCTAAAAGGGACAGTCCAGACTAGACTACTAAGTCACATCCCTTCTGCAAAAAACCACAAGCAACCACACTTATGTCTCTGCCTCATTGGGCATAATAAGTGGGGTGTAGCTTAAGTCTCCAGGCAGGGCCGGCTTAGGACCTCCTACTATTAGCACGGTGACGTGGAAGTGAGGCAAATGTTAATTACTGTTTCAACCCAAATGTATGCTGCAACGGCATGGACTGCCACGGTATTCTGACATGTTATCACAGATTATCTTGGTCTAAATGTATAAATCTACAATACACAACACAAACACATTTGGGGGAACCAGAATATCTAAACAACATGCCACTTTTAAATGAATCCCACAACACAACCATGGACCCTTTTGTAGGGATGTGTCCTGAAAAAAGGAATTTACCAGTTCGGAGGTCCATGACATTATTGAAGAGCTGATGGGGGTGACATCACAGATATCATATATTGGCGTGTCTTAGTAGTCGAAAAGACAGAGGCCCTCATTACGACCCTTGCGGAAAGGGGTTTACGCCGGCGTAAACCATGGCGTACCTTTCCGCCTGAGTACGAGTTCCTGTAGCGCCATGGTGATTTTTACGCCTGCTTTTTGCAGGCGGAAAAATCCATGGCGCTACGGGACTTGTTGTTAATTACGCCACCGTAATTTACGGTGGCGTAATTAACGCCTTCCCCACTCCCATTATACCCTATGGGGCAAAAATGGGAATGGGGAAGGGTAAATGGGGATTGGGGACTTACCGCCCCGCCAAGGTCGGGATGGGGCGGTAAGTCCGCCAACCACCATGGCGGAGTTGGCAGCTTAGCGCCATGGACCATGGTGCAAATTGCACCATGGTTCTCCGCCAGGGTCGTAATGAGGGCCAGAGCAAGGTAAGAAAGTGTGCTGACGCGTGGCTCCAATGTCACGTCATGTCAAGCCATCAAATATGTAAGACATGATTAGCGCTTGCATCCAATATTTGGCAAGGCTGCATGTCACAAGTTTGAATCTGGCCAGTGCTAACTCAGCCGTTTGCAATTCTCAGGTCAATAAATTAACAGACATTGGCCCTCATTACGAGGTTGATGGAATGGGTTTACCGGCACCGGTAATGGGGCCGGTGCCAGTAAACCCATTCCGCCCTATTACAAGGTCTCCTTGCGGGATCCGCAATGGTTGCCTGGTAAAACCAGGCGTCCTTACCGGGTCCCGTGAGGAGACCAGGGAGCTAACAACGGGCCCGTTATGAACTAGCAATTATAATAGTTTTCTAAGAAATGTGAACCCCAGCTCACATTGAAATGTGTGTCGTGTTCCTTTGAATGCCAACGCATGATGCTCAGAATCCTACTGGAACAGAGTGGCCCAGTTACGAGTTAGGCAGTAATTTCACAGTAAGTCTTTGAAAATACCACCAAATCCTTTTACTGCTGCTGCCACCCGGTCGTATACATTTATGGGAGGATTATGAGTAGTGATGATGCAGTGTTAGTTCATATTTTGAAGTCCCTGGCACTCCATGGCGATGTTGGTGTATTTACTGTGAGCAGAGATTCCGCGGCGGTAAATCTACTGATGTTAGGCCTTGATGTGGAGGATTGACTGTAACATGTTGCTGGAGGTAAAGCATTCCTTTCAATATCAAAACTTGCAATTCAGCGGTGTGGTAAAAGTGGCAGTAATTCCATTGCAACCAAAATGAATTGTTGGTAATGGAATTACTTCCACTTTGTTACTACACCACCAGACCCACCATGTTTAAAGTCGCCCACCACAACAATAGGGGTCAAGCAACAAATATATCTAGTTAAGCAATAGGCCCGAGAAGGGGGGGCATTACCACTTCAGGGGGGGCATTACCTGAAGTTGTAATTACCCCCCTGCGAGGGGCCTAATGCTATTAGTACTCCGGGCCATAAGAATGGGGTACTAAGAGAATTTGTTTTCCAAAAACGCTCTCGCGTTTCGGTCAGGAAAAGATAAAGTAAAATAAATTGCGCCAGGGAAAAGAAATCAACGTCATTTTCCCTTTCCATGGCAGCCATTGAAAAAATAGGGAAAAATGTAAACAAAAGAAATGGCTGCCATGGAAAGTAGAGAAGTGACTACGTGCAGTCCATTCTTCCTTTCTATGATGCCCTGTCGCGGATCGGGAGTGGACGTGCTGGGAACAGAAGTGTTCGTCCGCTTCTGAAACAGACAGAAAAGAAGGTAAGTGCAGTTGGGAGGGCGGGGAGGGAATTCTTAGGATTGGGATGGTGAGGGTAACAACACTTACCTCGATCCCTGGTGGGGGAAGATGGCAGCCTCCAGCCAGGCGGTGGATCGGAGTGGGGATTACCCCATTCTGAGCCTCCTCATTGGTTGAGTGGCTGACGATTGTCACTAAATTCCTATTTGTAACTTTGTATAAGGATTAACCATCAGTGTTCCTTGCGACTTGTATATTTTGAGGTCAAGAGAATTTACACTAAATTGTTGCTTCATAGTCAGAGTAACCAAGATGTTCTTCTCTGAGGTATCTGGCTACACTGTGCTCCTCTTCTTCATTCTGTTCCTATTACTACTTTTGTGACCAAGTTCCATTTATTGATTGTTTTATTTTGTTTGTCTGGTTTAAGAAATATTTGCTGCACGTTTTTAATCTACTTTACAAATGGGTGTCTTAATGGTTTCAGGGGTCCGTGAAAGCTCCCCATTGTTGCTCTGCTTCATATGGGTGTTAACCCAGGTTTTCTGTCTGTGATAGGACAGAGATCTGTACGTTTTAACTTATGCATTTTGTTCCAATCTCAGCTCATAGATTCTATGATAATGTATTGAGACACATCTTGATCTGGGACCTCTTTCAGGGCAGAGTAAAATTGAAGCCGTATTGAGAGAGACTTCAAGACAGAAGTTCATTGTATTGTCAAAGAGTTCAAAAAAGTCAAAATACAGAAAGGATTATACCTGATCAGGCACCAACTTGAGTGACGCAACACAGAATACATAACACAGAACCAGGGGACCCCTCTGCAAAATCTGCTGAGGGGAACCCCAAGCTCATGATGTATGACAGAGTCCCTGGCCGGCCTCAGACATGCCATGTAATTTGGTGGGAGATGTAAGTATGTTTTTAAAACAAACCTTACAATTTCAACTAGTGAAGACACAAGGTTGATGAGGGTGACAGGCCCATTGCACCCAAAGGTGTACCACCCACCACTGTGTACGGTCAGAAGCAGAAACAGATTTTGGTGCCTAAAGAAGCTGGTGGCTTCTAAGGAGTCACAGCCATGATGACTAATGGCCAGTGGTGAAGTGAATACATAGTATCGCCCCACTATAGTTAAGTTGAGTATCATACCATAGTAAACCCAAAAATTTAAATGCTAATAACTTTTGACCAGAATGAAGGATTTGGCAGAAATTATGCAGACATAATTGTACTCATGGGCTCCTCCAGACTGGAACATTTGGGAAAGATCAGTTATAAAATAAAAAGTTATTAAGAAAACAAAAATGCAGTTTCAGCCTAGGCCACATTCATTTTCCCATAGAGGAAATGTCAAATAGTTGCTCAATCGCACAGCCCAAACCGCTGGACAGAATTGAACCAGGTACAAAACAACTTGGGGATGAAGCATAGACTCGATTTCCAGGGAGATGGGGGGTTAAAGGGATCTGGTGTTATTGTGTCTAGTAGTTCTTAAAATATTTGAAGGGTGCCCCCTTCTCCCAAAAGTATAGTGATATCTCCCATGGAGCGTTGCAGCAGAGAGGCTTTTTTTTCCAATGCGAGAGATAACCGTGGCTATAGCCACAGCTACCTGTAAACGAAAAGACAGAAAAATGCCATTTGGAGAAGGAAACACGATGCAATGACATTAGGCTAAAGGAGGAGTGGGGTGGGTGTTTGGGTGGGTGGGTAGAGGCCACCATGTGAAATTGGGGATTTGGAGGGGGGCTAGTGACCAAGTTAAGAGCACAAATGTTTCTCATAGCCATGGTTATTTGGCAGAATAACCACAGCTACAAAAGAAAATGAGACCGGGAGTGAAAGTATGTCACATGAAACAGCGAGGGTTGGGAGAGCATGGGAGAGGGTTTGGGATGGAAACATGAGTTTAAGGGAGTGGCTGGAGTTGGCAGGGGTTAGAGATCAAGTTAAGAACACAAAATTGTTCTTGTCTAACCACGGCTACCAAAGAAAATTAGTTCATGAATCAAAGTGCATCATAGAGGACGATAAGGGTTGTGGTGGAGCATGGGAGAGGGCTAGGGTGGGAAACATGAGATTAGGGGAGTGTGGGGAACATGAGGAGAGGGGCACTTGTTGAGTGACTGGGAGGGCAGGGAAACATTTATTTTGCTGTGTGTCGGGTAACCGGGGATATCGGACAACCTACAGATAACTGCAGACATGTGTAGTACTGTGCTTGATTTTTAAAAAGAGCATACATAAAATAGGTTTTTGGTCAGCTACCATGAGGTGGGGGGTGGAAAGAGGACACGGCCGAAGGTCATGGCTAGTGGCTTGGTAGCGTTGTAAAAGAAACGTATTGGAGGAACATATGCAGTGAACATGCAGTGAACATGACCGAAGTGGCAGTAGGTTGGTAGTGTTATAAACTATCCACTGGCTAGGGCTAAAAGGCCATGCTCACTGCTGGGTGAGACCAAAAGAGAGGGGAACATGTGCAGTGCGGCCATGGCTAGTGGCCCAGTTCACTGGGCAACTCAGAAAATGCACACAGACTTACACATTAAATGGGACATTAATGCACACACATAGAGTCACAGCTCAAAAGAAACCCATGGCCAGTCGCACATAAAAAAACAATGGTATAACAAAACCCTTGAAATTCACTGAAAAAACATTAGTTCAAGTTTAGTTAAGTTGACCAGATTTATGGCAATAGAACACTTGAAATTCAGAGGATGTGAGAAGTCATGACTGGCTTAACTCAGTGTGTTCACATTGCAAAGCCCCTGTGCACATACATATTATAAGAGAAGGGATTCACAATGACATACCAAATGTCATTATGGGGTACATTGCATTATGGAGTACATCAACAGGAGCTCTCCGAGTTAGGGTGGTCATGACTTCCCACGTCTGCTGTATTTCAAGGGCTTTGCTGCGATAAATAACGATGGCTATCTATAGTACATTGCTAGTACATTGCTATTATAACTGCGGTTATGGGGGAAACATCTTTTTTTAAAAGAGCATAAAAAAAATATTTATTTGGACAGCTATAGTAAGGTGGGTGGTTGAAAGTGGACACACGAAGGCCATGGTTGGTGGCTTGGTAATGTTGTAAAAAATATAGTGGGCACGGTCAAAGCCCAAAGCCTTGGCTACTGGGATATTGGGCTCAAAAGACACCCTAGTGGGTGTAAAGGAAACATATTGGGGTAACATATACAGTGGATACGGCCAAAGTGACTGATGGGTTGGTAGTGTTATAAAATATACAGTGTATTGAGTGGAGTAGTTAACATTTATACAGAAATACCAAAATTGCAACATGCCATCCGATGGGGCCCCTGGATGTTGGAGTCGGCCCAATGGTGTGGTGATATCCTGTGGCAGACAACTCTACTCTCCAGACTGCTCTCTTGCTGAATCTGCCAAACACCGGATCCTAATGGCACATGAATTATAATGTATCTATGAGGAGAGTGAGAGAGAGAGAGAGAATGAGAGAGAGAGAGCTAGGGAGAAGGAGAGAGAGAGAGAGAGAAGGAGAGAAAGAGAGACATACAGGGCTGACAGTGCAGTCATGGAAAACTGAACGCTGACTATTCCATTATTTGGTGAAGAATGTATTAGTAAAAAACAAACAGCAGAACAGCAACAAATCAACAACAGTACTAGACTTCGATATAAGTGTGAACCCCCCTCCCTCCATGCACAGTTCACTTATACCCAAAGTAACATATGCATTTCAATAGAAGAGGAGGTCCAGACAGGGCAGGGAATCATAATGAAACAATGTTACAAGCAGGGAACAAAGCCCAACTATACAAGTCTTTGATACCAGCTGCGTTCTCACATGTTGAGACAGTGCTATCAGGAAGGACATCATGAAGTCATACATTCAGTGAAGCTGAATATACTCCTCAGAAGTTCACACACGGTCTGGCAAGCATGCTTATGGTATGAGGACTTCCTTTGGCTAAAGCGTGGGAACCCAAAGCGTGCTTACCTATGCCAAAAGGGAAAAACATCAGAAGCGAGAGATGTGAAGGCAAGCATCGGCCACACACCAGGCAAAAGGAAATGTGCAGTAAAGCCTCCCTTGGCACTGGTAGTTTAAACATGGCAGTTTGCAGTACCTACTCAATATTATAATGCAGCAGTGTGCTAGGGGAGTATAGAATATTTTCAAACAATTCCCTCCTTTGAGACCTTCACTCCAGTCTCACTACATACATCTTTAAGGGAACAAATATCGCATCCAGGCATAGCATAACATATTATTTCTTCATTAGCATGACAATAAGGTACTTGTGCAGTCTGAGAGAGACTTCAGAGCAGGTGACGCATGCTCAATAATAGAGACACTTATAAGCCATCATCTGGGAGGACAAACTCGGAATTATGACTAGGGCTATGAGTAAGATCTGACCAATAGACACACACTAAGGTCTTAGTAGACCCTTAATCCAAGACCCAAATGTCCAGGCAGCTTCCGGACTATTGTGAAGGTAATATTACTTGTGTGGCTGGGTATGAAAGTACAGCACTCACTTTTCACAACTGCGCAGACCCTTCCTTGTGAGGCTAAGACAATGTCTAAAGCCACATGGTTCTGAAACACCATGGTTCGAATGGCTACTTGTTCTCTGGATAGTAGAGTCAACGATTATGCTTTTACTTTTGCAACATTCCCTACCAACCATGACAATTGGGTCGAACTGGCTCTGTTTATCTTGATCCCAAGAGCTGGACTGAGATATCCTACACCAGCCACAACGTTTTCCCAGACAGTCCTACTTCTGGGGCGGGGCTGAGTTGGAAAGATGGGAGAATGACGCACTGTGGGCAGGACGTACCCCATTTAACAACTCCCTACCCAATTAATAGGCAGCCAGGAATAAGCTTTGTCTCCACAAATGAAATAGTTCCCAGAATTCGTGAAGTTCCCGAATGGGAAAAATGAAAAATTAGGGTTGAAGGCAAACGTAACATTATTGATAACTACACTTGAATTGGTGGACGTGTAATGATAACATTCGCTAGTTCCCATGAACAGAGGACCCAGGCTGGTGTAGCATACGATGTCAGTTGCCGGGGAGGAAAGTTGAAGTGCTGCAGGCTTGGGGAGTACTTGGTCTGGGGTGGGACAATTTGGAGAACCGGTGTAACCCATGTGGGAATGAGCATCCCTACATGGTCCTGGACATTGGGATTGGGTGACCAACTTAAGATCCAAACAGACATCCCCCCACTGGAGATGGGTGAAATAGGGAACTGGGAGGATAATCCATGAGGCAGATGCGCACAGACCCGGCAATCAGTAAGATTAAAGATGCAGGCATACTACCAGGAGAGGTGAAGTCCAGGGATGTGTAGAGGGACCATCATGTCCATAACATGTTGTACGAAAAGCAGCAGTAACAGTGAAATCATAATACATCAGTAATCCGACGATAACAATCTTAACATGGATATAGCCGGACATGATTTACATTTGGGGCCAATCCCAAGTGCCCAGTTTCAAGAATCAGTTTTTTGCATGAGTGGAAAAATGTGTGGCTTGAAGACAAGGTTCTGTTCAGTTCATCAGTCCAGATGATGTGCTGGGCACAGATGTTATATCTTGCCATTCCAGAGCCTTCAGTTCAAAGTGTTATAGACTCTATGAAGTTATAGCAAGGTAAGCGCCACTGTTGAAAAATGCCAACCTAAAACAGGTACTGAGCAAAGAATTCCTTAGTCCATAGTTCATAATTGGAATTTCCAGCTAAAAGTTCCAACTAGAAATATATATTCAAAGTACCAGAGCCATGTGCATATGAGGTGGAAGCAGCAGGGACCATAACGTGCAGGTATCAGTGAGTCAACAGAGGTGGCTTCCGCTCTTCCTCAGCACACTGTCACCTCAGGGGGGTTCATTGTTGGTGCGGGGACAAATCCAGGGGTTAGTGACCCTTCCACTTTGTTCAGAGCTACTGGTACTTGTAAGCTCTTTTGCTGGACCACAAAGCATACCTTTTGGGGGCCGTGTTGTGAGATCCATGGGAACCAGGAACTGAATGTGGTATGCCAGGAGTGAGGCCTGAATCAGGGTTGTTACCTCCAGGGCTTTGACTGACTCACAGTGTGGAAGAGATTAAGAAGTAGTGGGTCCTGGTTCAGCACGTGAGCATACTGGTCGATCAGGGGCTGCATCCTCATCCTCTGGTACTGGTCGTTCCGTTCCAGGAGTGCTGTAAGGGTCAGATATCGGCAAACGACCAGTGGCATTACTGGTGGAGCCAAGCCGAGAAAGATCAGTGGAACTGGAGGTGGTTTCATCGGCTGGGGTTGCAATTTTACAACACGGTGCTGCATGGATCTACACCGTGATCCCAGCACATTTAGTGCATAGTTAGGAGGACCTAGAAGGTGCTGCTCCACCTGGCCTTTGGCGAATTCCACTGATGGACCTTCCCCATAACTTTTAGAAACCTGATGGTGTCTCACCTGCTAGTACCCAGAGATCTGTCATCCAGGTGGCCAGGACACGGCCATCGCTATTGGATCCAGTTCCTGCGGGTGGACCAGTGAGGGAGGATCACCTGGATGGGGGGTCTTCGGGGAGTGGAAGTGAGACACTGATGGGAGAGACGTGGTACCCCCTTCCTTACAACAACTTTTCCCCATCCTAACCCATACGATATTTAGAAACTCTACCCCCAAACTCCCATTTCCAACACAAACACTTTATTACACCATGAAAAACAACTGACTAACACCCGAGCCGTTTAGCTGACGTGTCCCAACACCATGGTCAGGCAGAGTCAGGCAATTGAAAATAACTACACCCACCCTTTACCTTCCCCAAAGGGATAAAAGACGGAGCACAAAAGCACACTTTGAGCAAGGACAACTGCACGAGGAGGCAGTTATTCCAGGATGAAAGTTCAAACAGAAAAAAAAGACGGAGAGACCAAAAAGAACAACACAGAGGGACGTGCCCTTGCCCTTTGTGACCCAAGTTTGTGAAGCCTCGGTGAATGGAATTATAAGACTGGGAACTTCAGCTGATGTGTGGCGCAACAGATGTCTACTGGGCAGAGGACCCTCCCGCTCTGATAACTGAGGCGGGGAGGTGCACTTGCTACCAGGCTAGTGTCCTTGACTCCAGAGACAAGAGACAACAAGGAGCACAGCACAGGGAGAACCGATAATAAACCGGACAGTGTTGAGCAAAGGTGGCAAACAGCAACTTGCTATGAACAAAGAACTTGTATGCTAATAAACTTTTAAAACCCAGGGGAAGAGACCAGCTGCAGAGTGGTCCGGCGCTACGTGTGCGTCCTTTTGAAAGACTCTGACCGGTCTCCCCCTTTTTTGTGAGCATTATAGTAACATGCGGCATAGAAGAGGCCACAATAAAGAGTTAAGGTGGTCATACTAGGGTCGAGCCAAAATCCCTTGTACAATCGAAAGTCCTTAACCCATTTCCAAAGTTTTGACATTGCAAAACAGGTGTGTGTGCCCAGCTGAGGGAACCACTGTATACATGAAAAATGTGTAAAGCCTGACTGGGAGCTTAAGAGAAAGCCTGACTGGAGGCTAGAAAAAGCTAAGGGAAGTGAATCCTGCAAAGTATTACGTATAAGTAAACTGTGTGAAACTGGCAAATGTGAACCCGACTGAGGGAAGCCAACGTTGGAAAAAGGATCCCAGCCCTGTTGAGGGTGATCCAGGGGTGAAAGGAAATCACCTGACGAGAAGATTACTGAAAGAACATTTCTGTTTGTTGTTAATAGTGCTTCAGGCCCTCTGAGGCCATAGACTTGGTTTAAAAGAGGCTTGGCCAAAGCAGGCCATGATATTTGGAAATGAGATGTAGACTCGTGCTGGAGAAACCCATGAGTGTGCTGTGCTCAAGAGTCCTGCCTTGTTCTGTGCTAAAAATGTGGAGAAGGGAGACCCAGTTATACCATCCTGACTTATCATTTTCTTGTGAACACTTCTTTCCTTTCTGGTGAACATTATCCCACACTATTTTGTAGCTCAGCGGTAAGGATTGGCAGTCGTGTTTTTTAGTATAGGCCCTTTTTATTTAACAAGATGCCACTAGGACTGCCTTATTATTATTTGATGGTCGTAGCTTGCCCCATCTTAGATTTAGGTTTAGAGTAGGCGTTTTTCAAACCGATTTATACAGTTTAATAAACACCCTTGAACTGTGATCACTTGCATCTGTCTTTACTGTTGCCACCATGAGTTCCTTACATGACCTAGTCTTCAGGCTGTAATCAGTGGCAGGGCTCAGTTGCTCGTTCAGACAGGGCTTCACAGACCTGAGAGTGGAGAGATCAAACCGCTTTAATGAACATGTGACAGTATTGGAGCAAAGTGTCATCTTCTACATGCAAACTTTGGATGTGGGGGACTGCTGGATGTGCATCATGGGCGACCTGTGAGGATTTTGTCTGCAGACTATTTGTGGGTATGCTGGGGATTGTTGCTCATGGCAAGCAGAGCAAGAGTCAGGGCTTGAGGCCATTTCGATCCATATCTTGACACCCTCTAGACATCCTTAGCTTGAGGTCCCCACTGCAGGGTTCTACATGCGCGCTGCACTGCGGGTGATAACCAAAATGGAACTGTTGAGCTATTCCTAGATATTTTCACACTTCTTTAATGACCTTGTCTTTAAAATGGGTGCTCCAGTCACTGTCTACAATGAGGAGCAGTCTAAATCAGGGTGTGAACTCTGCCAACATTTTTCTTTGCCACTGTACAGATTCTGTCTTTTTACATGGGTTGGTCTCTCCCCATCCTGATAATACATCTACCATTACCAGATAGTAAGTAAAGTTCATGCAGTTGGGGGGATGCATGAAGTCTGTCTGCTCGTGTATGAAGGGACCCTCCAGTACTCGACGCTCAGACCAGTGTTGGACTGGGGCAACAAACACACCCTGTCAACAAAACAAAAGTGGCCCACAAACAAAATGAGTGCCCCATATTTGGGATTGCCAGTGATTCGTGGCTCTCTGCACTACCTGGGAAGATGATGGAGGGCTGGCATTGCATGAACTGTTTTGAGAGAAAATGAGGAAAAGGCAAGTCAATGTATTTGCTTCTTTGCAAAAGAATGAAAGAGTAACCTCACACCAGCAAACCCTCTGGAACCAGGCCCACAGCAAGTCTGTCCACATGCAACTCACACAGACCGGTTTCCAACTAGCCAAATAAGAAATGATGAGCCCAGTGTGAGCTAGATAATCCTCAAATTTCAAAGTGGAGGGGGCAAATTACCTTCCTGATTTAACCCGATTGAACAAACGCAGTGTGGTGTAATGGTGCATTGCATAAAACAAACCCCAGAAAAATTGTGTAAGAAGCCACACGATCTACAAACAGTTCTGTAGAGGAACACATTAACAACTACAATGGGAGTCATCATTAGTACACAGGTACATTGTGCAGCCTTTCATTCTGCTTATGCCCAAATATATGCCATCATTGTCAAGGTAAAACACACCCTGTCTCCACAGCATATCCCAGCATTGCCATATAAATCATGTTCATGATGGTCCCCAACATACAAGTTAGCCAGCCACCATAAAGTACAGGTTCAGGTATGCATCTGAAATATGTACATGGTTTGCCTTGTCATTTTTTTCTCAACATGTGTCCAAATATATGCCAATATTACTTATATAATCATGTGTTCATGTTAACTGAAACCAAATGCATGCCAGTATTGCCACACTAAAACACTCATGCTGGTGCCCACAATATAGCAGCACTGCCCAAGTGTATTGTGGCGCTTAGGCGGGAAGGACAATTTTCTTACAGGGAATACAGTTATCGGGAATCACACTGGAGGCTACTCGCAGTCAGCAGAAGGCATGGGCTGCCCTGCTCGCTGATTTGTGATGATTGTGTATCCTGGTCTGGACACAACTCGAACAACACCTGGAATTAGGAAAGCCTTTTCATCGCGGCTTGTTCCACTGAATGGGTAGCACTTTATCAGTGGTGGATGGCAACAAGTGTACCTAAGTTAGCTTTGATGTTTGAGCAAGAAGAGGCGATGGAGTTTTTTGGATCCACACATCTCCACATGGCTGCTGAAATCTATGTCTTCTCTCAAGATAATTAACCCTGTGACCCCCTTTTTAAAGTGTCTAGTATCTGTCCATGCTTTCTTGTTGCACTTTAGGAGCATCACATTGTCTTGTATAGTGGCATCTTCCTTTTGACTAACCTATGTGCCAGGTTGTATTATTATAGATGTGTATTATTGCATATGTGCTCAATTCTGCACCACTTAAATAAGAGTTCTTACTGTTCTTTCCAAAACTGCTAATCCGGTTTACAGTGCACGCTTTTTGGAAAAGTCTCAGTCATGTAGTGTTGAAACATATATTATAATACAAATGACCGTTCATACGCATATCACAAACAAATGTGTCTCTTGAATTTACTTTCCCATGGTGCTACTGAGTAGAAAAGGCTGATGTCACTTCCTGTGATATAAGCAAGGGTCCCCTCATTCCTTCTGGCACACAGGGCTTTACAAATCCTAAATCCAGCTTTGAGCTTTCCCTTGTCTTTATTTTGTTTTCAAAAAACATTTGAGCAGAGTGCTATAATCCCCTCCAAAAATGATTCCTTTATTCCCTCTAGGAACGCAAGGAATTAACGCAAAGGCAAATTCACAGAAGGGCCAGGCGGATGCATTCACATGAAGTCTGTGTGCTGTGGCGCCGAAGCTCGGTTCACAGAAAGTTGCACACAAAAGTACGGTGTACTGTGCCCCGGGCTTCCAGCACTGCCGTACACAGACTGCAAGCGGGGGTGGTTGGTAGGCAGCCGGAGGCCGGAGCCATGGGTGTAATTTTAGGGGGGGACAAGGGTGTTTGTCCCCCCAACTTTTGTGGTACACCATTTTGTCCCCATTCATTTGGCAGGGGCACCTTTTCTTCAGATCTCATGTCCTCCCCAACCTTTTCAGCAAAGTTACTCCACTGGCCGGAGCGCACGACGGGTTAGTGGGAGAGGGGGTGAGAGGGGTCGCAAGTTGCCGCTTAGCGGCTGGAGGTTCGGGAGGGACCCGCCGACATGCACCAGGAGAGGGTTGCGCACAAAAGGTCACACCCATAGAATTACAGCCTTTTGTGCAGCAATCGCGGGTGCCACCTTTTGTGCCTGACTCCAAGACATAGAGCCAATGCATTTAGGGCAGTGGTCCATCATTAAGTCTTTTTGTCCTCCTCACATTTCCCCCCCTTTGGAGAAGGATAATTATCAGCATGGAAGCTATCTCAGATTTTCACATTGGATGTAGAGATTCCCACACATCTGCCTTGAATATGAGCATGGAATGAAGCGAAGTGAGGGCGCAGGTTCCGTTCCCAGGTCGAAATGGTGCATTTCACAGCACATTGCTCTGTAGTAATTGGAAAAATACCATAGGATTTATAGGCAGCTCTTCAAATGTAACATCTCAGCAGCAGTCGCCTAACATGCTGAGCAACCTTTGCAACTTTCTGTTTTACGACTCACTAATGGGTCCTGAAACTTTCAAATCACTCCATTACCAACCGTTCAGTGTCTGTGTGACACAAGTACCCCAATGACAGTCCCTCACAGACCAGCTACGATCTGTACTGCTCTACCCAGGCTCCAAAAATATCCTGCGAATATGAGCAGAAAAGGCACTCCTTGCAGGGCGACCTGCTCTCTCTTGTAGGGCCTGGTCGAATCACAGATACATTCTTTCAAAGCTCTGACATTGCAGCTGTATTCCTCCTGCGCTCGCGCCGAGCTTTGGCAGTGCTTTGGGTTCCTTGAACATGATCTTATGGATGTTTTCCAAGCTCTTCAAAGTACCTAGGTGCAGTCTTTTCTTCAAGAAATGGAGAAGAAACGTGCGAGCTTACAATGAACATTTCAAGCCAGGAGCAGACACTGGTTGCATGCACAGCAGAACACTTCCCTAGCTAGGTCCCCCTCCCTTGCCCCTCGTGCTCTCAGTACCCTGTCCGTTGTCTCCCACCTCCCAGCCCTCACACCCCACCTCCTTCTCACCCCCTTCCCGTGACTCTCACCTTCTTATTTAACTTTTCGTGCTTCAGCCACTTTCTCTGATACACTCTTCTCTGAGTCCAAGACTCCAGTCAGCTTCTTTGCTAGTAAATGGAGGATAAGGTTTCTTTCTGATCAAAATCAGTCCATTGCAGGGACTACGAGTTGGTATGATAATAACTTGGAGAAGGGATTTTATTTCAGGGCAAATGCCTTCTACCGCCTGTCAGGAAATAGGTTACTAGGATACACTTGGCAGGGGTTTAGCAGGATTTAGAGTAATTTGACTATCTCAGCATTGACCCTGCAACAAGCGTCATTGCGTGGGTTGATCAATACTTGGCCGGGTCTCGGTCCAACAGTCCCTGTCGCGAACAGGGAGTGTCGGCCCGGTCTCCAGGGTTCGAATGGGTAATTTCCTGTAATACTGCTAGTACCTCATGCTCTCCGTGAGCTGGGATGTCAAGGTGTATGCCATCAGGGGAACAGTGAATAGAACAACTTTGCTTACACAATACATCTAATCCAAACAAATTAACAGGATAAAAGAGACTCAGCAAGAATACTTGTTTGTCCGAAATTGGATTTACCATAAGCGGGGTAGCCACAGGATGGGTTATTGGCATACCCTCTATACAGCATTAACAGTTTCATCAGAATGCATAATTCGTGGCAACTCAGAGGCTTTTAGTGCGGAACGTGATGATCCTGTGTCAACCAAACATGCAATCTTTTGTCCAGCAATGCCACAATCAATGTACAGGGCAGTGGAATAAATCAGTATGACTGGTGCAACAAGTTTGAAGACCCCTTGGTAATCCTAGCCATTGATCTGAAGTGGTGTCGGTGGAGGTTGGGACCTAGTCATTCTGCTTGGCGCAGTTGGCTGCCTGCCTCGACCGTCATACTTAGGCTGATGTGGGCAATCAGCTTTTTTGTGTCCAAACTCTTTGCAGTAATTACACTGATCATTGTACTTGTTTGTGTACTACCGCTCAGCAGTTTGCCCTAGGCATGTGATTGGGGTTCTCCTCTCCATCTTCCACATCCTTGACCTCACCCTCCTGGTGTGGGGCAAAACTCTCCCCTTCCCTGGGAAGGTTGTAAACTCTGTATCAACCAATGGCATAAGTCGTTTCTTTCTTTCTTTCTACTTTTTGATGGAAGGGCTGTGCAACTAGTAAGGCCTCTACCAAACCCTTTCCTTCCCCACTATTAGCACTGCCTTAATTCCAACCGATACCTTAGTTTGCAAACCCATTTCAAACAAAGTCATCACAACTGGCTTTATAATGGCTTTATCAACAATCCCAGAGTATTGTCCAAAATATTGTTTCAGTAGCTCAAGATATTCTGCAGGATATTCACCCTTGGCTTGCTTGTCAGCAATAATTTTAGACCAGTCTTTCGGGGACAGATTTCAGGGATAGTTTAAAGCAGTCTATCAGTGAAGTTTTTCAGGTCTCCGGGGGTGACAGGTTCTTCAGCTGGCCATTTGCAGCAGGGTAAATGTATCTGTGGGCACCACTGATCACAACAATTGATTCAAATCTAAGAAATTAATTAGGATCTTCTCATATCTTTGGGAATACCTGAACGTTATTGAAAACATCAGGAGCACACCAGAGGACATGTACAGTAACTAAGGGTTCGCCTGCTCCAGGGAGCTGTCTGAGCGGTAATGCACCAGTACTGGTATTGATTGTCACATTTGGCAACCCTTCAAAAATTGGCGACGTAGCTAAGGAAGGCGAGTGAAAAAAGCTGGAAATCTGGGCTTGTATTTCAGGGGTGACCGGGTCGATCATAAAGTTTATTGGTGTGGACTGATAAAATGATGGCTGTTGGCAAGAGTCTGGGCTAGCTGTTTGTTGGTGGGGTGCAACATTTAAAATTTCAGGGTTGTAAGTGGCCAGAATATCTTGGGAGGTTCCTTGGGTGGGGGCTCCCCTCGGATTGTGGGATATAAACGTTTGTACCTGGCTTTGTGGGCCAGTACTTACAGGTTGATTACTTCTGTTTTCAGGGATTTATCTTGCCTTTGAGCTTTTCTTGGGTATCTTTCAGTGCCTGGCACTTGGACTCAGTCTGTCCCTTATTAGCTTAGGTATACGAGCCTAGATAGCTGTCCCATTGCTGTTGGTGTACACTGAAACTGTTTTTTGTAACGCCTATCATATGTTTGTTATCTTATCTCAGTCAAATGTGCCTTCCTGGGGGAAGTGTCTAGGTGACTCTCTATGTGTATATTCGTGCCATTTATCCAGGTACTTACATGCTTTGGCCGAGTAGTGAGTAAATATGAAGTGTGCTAGACTTTAGGAGGAAGTGGCACTTTTCTAGATTGAACTGACACCATTCTCACTGAGGTAAGAGAAGGTATGACTTATTGCATATCCAGGTCTGTTCCTAACTCTGTCTGCATAGGGACGCTATTGTGTCAGGCGGACTTGGTACAGCTCATAGCTGACTGCTCTGCCACGTCTATCTAGAGGCTCAGGTATCACAACCTGACCTTCGTTCCTCCCCTGTACAGAAATTTACATGACACCCGCAGGTGTTGGTCAGATTCAGATGACTGCTGGTTCACAGCCTCCATCCCTGTTACGATACCCACAGTGCAGAGCAGTATTTCAGATAGTTTCAGAGACTTGAGTAGATGAGAGTAAAAGACAAGACATAATCAGTGGAAGCAAAGCCTGTTACGGCTCCCATACTAGGATAGAGTAGGTGCGAAATAAAAAGTAGGCTCTCATCTGAGCTCCACATTTCGGGATTTAAGTATCAACGTACGGGTTTAGACAGGGCAACCATGGGGCTCTCATACATACTATTTTCTTCACACCGACACAAAACAGCCATCCTAGACTCTGATCCATACTAAGCTACTCTGACCGGTGCACGGGTTTCATGTACTCTTAAGTCAGTAGGGAGCCTGGATGTGCTGCTTTTACTTTTTATTCTAAGGTGTGGTGGCTAAACGCTTTTACTTTTTCTTATTCTAACTAAATACTAACTAAAGTATTTTTTGTATAGCCCACACACCCGAAGGCCTCAGGGTGCTCACAGACAGATGGACATAGAACCAAAAGTGCTGCAAATGCAACAACATGCAGGACCAGAGAAGGGTCCATCCAGGCTAATGTTTAACTAAACACATCAGTTTAGTTTTTTGTTGAAGATAAATGTTTTTAAACATTTCCTAAAATGCTGAGTGGAGATGGAACCCTTGATGTCCAACTATGGGTTAGTTCCCTCCTTATGGACTCACTTCTACTGCCTTTGACTATCACTGTTCTTTCTGCTTGTTGCTCCCATGTTGTCATCCTGCTGTGCAGTGCTTCCTAAACCCTTTGCCAACATCCGATTCCAAGATTGAAAAAGTCAAATCTTGCTGTTTTTGCTTTGCTCTATAAAGTCAAATCTTTCTGTTTTTGCTTTGTGCTAAAAAGTCAAATCTTGCTGTTTTTACTTTGCTCTTAAAAGTCAAATCTTGCTGTTTTTGCTTTGCTCTTAAAAGTCATATCTTGCTGCCCAGTGCAAAATTCTCTGTATTTTGCTTGTATACTGTTTCTTCTCTGTAACTTGCCAGCCCAGTGACCTCACCACTCTCTTTTGTCTCACACCTACCTGCCTTAGCCCCCCAGTATCTCCATCCTCTCCTTACTTCCACCCCAATGGCGCTTTCTGTTTCTCCTATCTTCTCCAACTGCTTCTCCATTGACTATCCTTCCCTTCTCACTAAGTCTGGTAGGAAGAAGTTCAAAAAGGATATCTTGGCCTCTAATCCTGGTCCTGGCCTCTAATCCTGGTCTTCCTATCGCCGACACCTACTCCAATGCCAGACAGACCCGTACCGACATCCTCTTTGTCGTTCCTTCGCCAGATCTATGGACTCCTCAAATGGTCTCTGTGCTCTGCCCTATCTCCTCCTCTCCCATTAATGGTGGCACTTGCTGGGAAGTTCTCATGGCTTCATTCGACTCCTCTAAAGACATCATTAATGTCTACCTAAATGGCACTGTCAAGGTCCAAGGCCCTCAAGCCAATCTCCTCCTCTTTGATAGGCACTTCCCTTGCCTCATCAATTTCCTCTCATCTCCTGCTGTCCCCTCCTCTCCCCCTTGGCTACCTTGCCCTCTCTCTCCTCCACCTCGTCTGCCCCTCCTAGGGCTCTTTCTCCTCCGCAGGGCGTACCTCTGATCTGTACCCCTCCCGGAAGGTCTTTAAGGCTGGCAACCTTCTTCATATTTCCACTCTCAACTCTCCCTCTGCCGTCAAACACTGGTTCACGGCCAGCTCTGTTATGAGCTTTGACACTCTCCTCCCTGATGGCTACAAGATCCTCTCAGCACCCAGATCCTCCCAGTCCGGTGGGGGGGGGGTAACCCTGATCTTTCCTGAGTGGATCCCTGCCTCTATCATTCCCATTCAGAGCTACTTCTCTTTTGAATGCCTTGTCTTTAGGCTTTCTCTCTCGCCTACCCATTCTCTTACTGTGGTTACCATCTACCGGCCTCCTGGTCAAATCACCTAATTTCTCTCTGAGTGGGCAGATCTTTCCTCCTCCCTCCTGGCCTCTACCACTCAACTCCTCCTCCTCTGTGACCTAAATATACATTTAGACTCTCCTTGCTCCTCCTCTGTACTCTTCCGTGACCTCTGCGACTCCCTCTCCCTGTCCATCCTCCCCTCTGGCCCGACTCACTCTGCAGGGCACACACTCGATGTCTTGATCTCCGCTGACCTCCCCCTCTCCATCCCTCTGACCACTCCTCTTGCCTGGAGCGATCACTCCCTCCTCTCATCTCATCTCTCCCTCTCTTCCCCCCAAGCCAAGCCTACCCCACCACTGCCACCTACCTTCTCAGACATCCGGCCCATGAAGTGTGTGTCAGTTGAGGCTTTTACCGCCACTTTCTCCTCCCCCCCCTCCACCTTTGGCTGTCTCTCATCCTGATACAGCCCTGTCTCTGCTCTACTCTTCAATTTCTGATACGCTTGATGTTCTTGCCCCTGTCATGAGGATCCGTTTGAAGTCCAAAGCCAAGTGCAATTCCTGGTATGACTCTGACCTAGCTACACTTAAATGTAAGTGTAGGGCAGCTGAGAGGAAATGGAGGACTTCCTGTTCATCCTCTGACAAACTGGCCTGTCGCCTACTACAAAGGCAATACGGACTCTCTGTCCTCACCAAGAAGAGAGTCCACATTCAAGCTCATGTCTCTGCCGCATCTAACAACTCGGCCGAACTCTTTAAAATCTGCAATGAGCTGGCCAACCCTGCTGCAGTCTCTACCCCTCCTGTTGCCTCCCAGGCTCTTTGCAATGCTCTTGCCTCTCACTTAATTTCAAAAACCCAGGACATCCTGTCCACCCTCTCCACCCACACTCCTCCTCTTCCCTCTCCATCTGTGCTTGCTGACCCTCCTTTAGCCACCCTCCCACCATCCTTCTCATCCTTTCCTCTTTTCACCCCTGATGAGGTTGCTAGACAAGTCTGATCTATGAAAGCCTCTTCATAACAGGTTCATCCCTGTTCCTCTAAAACCATCAAGGACCACATTGACACCTTCGCTCCGGCCCTTGCTGATTTTTGCAACCACTCCTTTGCCTCTGGATCCTTCCCCTCCCCTCTGAAGCACTCCTTTGTGCATCCTCTTCTCAAGAAACCCACAGCTGATCCTTCTTGTCCAGCTAACTATCGCCCAATTTCCATTACTCCCTTTCTTGGCAAACTCCTGGAAAAGTTAGCTATCTCTCAGATTTACCTTCATTCCAATTCTGTTGGCTGTCTCCATGACCACCGGTCTGGCTTCAGAGCTGCCAGAAGCACGGAAACTGCTCTCCTGAACATCCGTGAAGATCTGCTCACCAACCTTGACTCTAACATTCCCTCTGTCCTCATCCTCCTCGATCTCTCTTCTGCCTTCAACACGGTCAACCATGCCATCCTGCTCAATCGTCTCCATGAAAACTTGGGTATCACTGATCAGGCTCTGGCCTGGCTGACCTCTTTCCTCTCAGATCGACCCTCGCAGGTCCAACTTGGATCCTTCCTTTCATCTATCTTCCTCTCTACCTGTGGTGTTCCCCAGGGGTCTAACCTCTCGCCCTGGCTGTTCAAGCAATACCTGGCAACTCTCGCCCACTGCATTGCCATTTTCTACTCAAATTTCCAGTGCTACGCTGACGACACTCAACTAATTTTCAGGCTGCCCTCTGCCACCTCTTCTCCCTCTCTCATCTCTGATTGCCTAACTGCCATTCAAGATTGGTGTGCCGCCAATGATCTTTGTCTGAATGCCAGCAAGACGGAGATCCTCCTCATCGGCACACCTTCACCATCCTTTCCCCTCACTCTCTGGCCGGCCTCCCTTGGCCCTCCTCCTACCCCCACCTGTGAGGCTAAGAACCTCTGGGTCATCTTTGACTCCACCCTTTCCTTCTCTGCCCACATCTCTGAGGTCTCTAAAAAGTCAAATGTCCGACTGCACCTCCTCAGAGGTACTCTGCCTTTCCTCTTCTTCCCCCAGAAGCCCATGGTATCTCAAGCTCTGGTTCTCTCTAGCTTGGACTATTGTAACAGCCTCTTTCTAAATCTACCTGCCTCTACTCTCCGCCCTCTGCAACTAATCCAGAACAGGACTGTGAGACTTGTCCTTGGCCTCAAGCCCTGGGATCGTATCTCTCCAGCTCTGAAATCTCTTCACTGGCTCCCAGTGGATGCAAGGATTAAATTAAAAACCCTCTGCATTGTCCACAAGGCTTTCTGGGGCCTGGGTCCAAAATACCTTCAGCTATCCCTCCGCAACTACCTCCCCTCTCGAGCTCTTCACTCCTCTACCTCCAACTCACTCAGGGTCAGTCGTTTTTCCAAGAAACAAGCTGGGGGTAGATCTCTGTCTTTGGCTGGGGCCTCCCTCTGGAACAGCCTCCCTGCCACTCTAAAACTTGAGGAGAACCATCTCCGGTTCCGGAAGCACCTCAAGACTTTCCTCTTTTCTTCTGCCTTCGCTCCGCCTCTCCCCTGCTGGTCTGTTCACTCTTGGCACCATGCACCTGGCCACCCTCTGTCTTTTGGGCCCAGGTACCTGCTCATCCTGTCACCCTCCCGCACTGCCTCCGGGCCACCCCTTGCACTGGGGTCTGTATCTGTACCCATACAGCCCCCCCTGTTTCTTCCTGCACTTATCGGACCTACACTGTCTGCTGCCTTAAACCTAGCACTTGCAAATTGCTGGCTGCATTACCACTGTTTGTTGCCTTTATTATTTATGTATTATTATTTATCTGTTTCTCCTCTGCTTCGCACTTTCTACCTCTCCCCCTTCCATGCACTTTTCCCCTCCCCCTCTCCCATGCACTTGCGTGTTCTCAATGTCACTGGGCCTAGTAAGATCGCTGTTTTGTTCTCCCCTGTTCGCCTCCCTTGCCTTGTCGCGCTCTGAAACACTTGTGTACGAGCGCGATAGAAATAAAATATCAATCAATCAAAAAACCATTCACATAAATAGTTCTGTATGAAGGGTACCTTCCCTCCTGTATTCTTGGATAATCACAACAGCTTTCAGATTTCCAAATTCTTTAACCAGAGACAAACATTTACCACAACCTGCTTCAAAGAATACCATACAACCCATGACAATACACTGATGCAATTGTGTTCACCAACCCACGATTTTCGGTCAGCTCCTCTTCTGCATCTGCTCTGTGCACCTTCCCAGAGTCTCTAGGGGCTCCAACCAGTTCTCCACCCTGACAGAATTGCCTCTCCTGGGCCAAAGGGGATCACCAGGAGTTGCACTTGGTGAACCTTGGTCTTGGCTGCAAGGCAGCAGGAATCCGTTGTAGCATGCACCAATCACATGGCCCCTATTACTCCCCAATAGCATAGGTTCAAAGTTGGACGAGGGAGTGACAGGTTCTGAGCGAGGACTACATTGTCTATATTCATATTTTTCCTTTTCATTCACCCATTCTCCGGTCTAATCGTACTTCCAGGGAGATGGAAGCGGCCAAAGTCTCTGGGGGGTGGGGGGGCTACCTCTTGACTAATGGTATTCGTAAGGTCGTCTTTGAGCCCACGATAACAAAATGGTGAGCTGTACATCTTCATATTGTTTGTGCTGCCAAATTTCTAACCCTGGCTATATAACTGAGGAGAAATGTATTACCTTGTTTGACTTCCACCAGCTCATTGGAGATAGTTTTGGTAGCATACTATCACATACAGCTCTAAATGCAGAATAGAAATGCTCAAAATTCGTGAGTATCGGATGGTTATTGTCCACATACAGGGTAGCCCATGTTAGCACAGTTCTTTCCAAATTCACGTATTGCAGATAAATAAGACGTACTACACCTCATTTCTCCTGGTGGCCATCTTGGAATAGGGAGCACTTGCTCACTGGTTGCTGATCTACCCACTGCAGCCTGATAAGGGCACATCCAGAGGGGCTGCCATAGGCGACATATAACAAGTAAAGCATGCCACCAATGTGACAGATTCCCAGCAAATGTTTCATGAAATGTCTTGCAACTGGTGATTTAGAGTTTTTGTTCTGGATGTAACTTTTGTGTTCACCAATGGTCGGTATGGCTATTTCTTCAACATATCATTTTCCAAACGGGCATGTGAGGCTGTAAACTGCGAATTTAGAAATGCAAGATGCAGAATGGTTTAATGTTCTTTTGTCCCCTGTTTGAGGATGGTGTGGTGGCTACACCCATGCCTCGGGCTGCCTCACTCCCACGCACACTGGCACTCATACAGAGAGACACGGAGCCATGTCTGCTGCTTGTGAGGTCCCGGCGGCAACTGCCGCCCGGAACGCCTTTATTCAATAAAGCGCATGCACGGCCTAGAACGAGGCTTGCGCATGCGTGCATTTACTTTGCAACGTAACATCCCTCCTTTTCTTTAAACAGAAACAAACACATAACAAGATAACTTTAACCCGACCCAACGTGGGTCACTGATCTGGGCAGACTGCCGGCTCAGTCTCCTGAGTCCATGACATAGTCCTTGAAACGCACGGGTGGTTGGCGTCCATGTCTCGCCGGGTACCGGCTGCTACTCCCTGGGGTCGGCAGCGGTGTAGCACCTATGGGTGGTATGTCCACCGGCCCGTTGGCTTCAGGGGTCTCTGCCCTTCCCTCTGGTCTGGGGGCATCCTCCTGCACTCCTTCCCTGTAGGGTACTTCCACTTTATTGAAGAAGGACTTGTTGCGAGTTATTGTCCCTCGTTTGCTGGCTGCTGTTACCATCGTCCCTTTTACATGGGTGACTAACCAGGGTTGCGGCTCATACGTGAGTGACAATTTCCCTTCCGGTCGACGGTTCCTGATGAGTACGGAGTCCCCTACTGTTACATCTTTATCCAGCAGGCCTCTCCTCACGCTCTCCTTCTCATTTCTGGTTGCTCTCTCCTGTCGAACCCTGTTGTCGTCATTTACACCCGGCTCGCATCCTTCTATTTCCACTATGAGCCCCCTGGGGCATCGTCCAAACATGGCCTCGGCCAGAGCGACCCCGGTCGACTGGTGGGGTGCCGTTCTATATTCTTGTAGGAACTCGAACATGTTTTTCTTCAGCTCGCCTCCCCCATTTGCCGAGATGTGGAATACTTTGTTCAATGTTCTCATGAATCTTTTCCCTTCCCCATTGGCCCGGGGCCAGACTGGTGTCACCTTCCTGTGCTGTATCCCCCTCTCCTTCATGTATTGTGCAAACTGGTTCCCCGTAAACGGTGGCCCATTGTCGGAGCACAGAACCGTTTGGAATCCGTGAGTTGCGAACATCTTTTCAAGTGCTAAAATGGTGTGGTCACTTGCCATTGAACCCACTAGCTCAACTTCAGGGTACCTTAACCACTGGTCGACTACGGCCAAGAAGTACATGCCCCTCCCTGTCAAGCCAAAGTCCGCATGAACTGTGCCCCAGGGACTCTCACTTCTGTCCATTGACTTTATGGGCGGAGCCCTCTCCGCTGGGCTCGCTGCTTGACACGGCAGGCACCGCCGCACATGTCCCTCCACCTGGTTTTCTAGGTCGGGGAACCACACCTTAGGTCTCAGCCGTGCTTTCGTCTTGGCGACACCCTGGTGACCAGTACGCGCTATCTCCAGGACTCGGGATACCAGCGAGTGCGGGATAACAATCTGTCGTCCTCGCAGTAGTAGGCCGTCATCAGAGATAGAAAGTTCATCTCGTACCTTCCACAGAGCCTGTAGATCTCTCTGTGCTCTGTCCTCTCACCGTGTCTTGTTATTTAGCACCTCCTTCCATTCTCTGCTCCGTATGGCAGACTGTATGATCTTGAAGACTTCGTCGTTTGTGGACTCTTTGGCTACGACCTCCCTTGACAGTGCCACTGGCATAGCTCCTTCGACAATGTTGTGAACAAGCTTCTGACATTCCACTAGTTCACCCAGACCTTGCCCCCTTTTGCTGTTCGGGTGGCGGGACAGTTAGTCAGCCAGGTTGTTCATACCGGGTCTGTACACCAGTTTCACTCCATACTCCATGAGAGCAAGCATTCACTGTTCGATGCGTGGTGGGGTTTTCGATGACACACCTGCCAGAATTGGTATCAGTGGCTTATAGTCTGTCACCACCACTACTGGTTTCCCCAGGATATAGAGGCAAAAATGTCGGCACCCCCACAAGATCGCTAGCGCCTCCCTTTCGATTTTTGAATATCGTCTTTCGGTGTCCGTCAGGACCTTACTCGCATAGGCGATAGGGCGCATGTTCCCTCTGGCATCTGCTTGCATGAGTACGGCTCCTAACCCCACCGGGCTAGCGTCCACTACTATCTCTGACTCGGCGGTAGGGTCGAAATAGGCCATGGTGTCCTGGTCCGAGAGTGCTTTCTGTATGTCTTGAAACGCCTCCTGTTCCCTTTTTTCCCATGTCCATGGTACGTCGTTCTTTGTCAGGGCTCGGAGTGGCTCTGACAGTTAGGCGAGACATTTTATAAACCGTCCACAATAATTAACCATTCCGAGGAAGCTGCGCACCTCGGTAGGAGATTGGGGCACAGCGGCCTCCCGGATGTCTCGGACTTTCTCTGGGTCAGGCGATACCCCATTTGCATGGAATATAAATCCAAAGAATCAGATGTGATCCCGAAAGAACTCACACTTTCCGCAATGTAGCGTGAGGCCTAGCTCTCTCAGCCTCTGCAGAGTCATCTCTAGCCGCTTTATGTGTTCCACCTGGGATGCTGCAAATACCAAAATGTCATTGCTCATGTTGAGCACTCCCTTCAGGCCCGCTAGTGCTCCTCTTATGGCATTCTGAAATACTTCAGCAGCAGAGGACACGGCAAAGCTGAGGCGTTTAAATTGGTAGAGCCCTTCATGAGTAGTGAATGTCGTTATGTATCGCGAGTCCGGGTGGAGTTCTAGCTGATGATACCCGGACCGCAGGTCGAGCTTTGAAACAACCTTGGCCCCCTGCAGCTCGCCCACAATGTCGTCCAGTGTCGGCGTGATATGGCGTTCCCATTGTCAGGGCTGGCTGGAGTAGTAATCAGGAAGAGTTTGGCTGGAGTAGTAATCAGGAAGAGTTTGTACATAGAATTAACTGTCAGGGCTGGCTGGAGCAGTAATCAGGAAGAGTTTGGCTGGAGTAGTAATCAGGAAGAGTTTGTACATAGAATTAACATTGTGGTTGCCCAAGTCAAGATGGAGAGAAAGAAACTTAATCTGATTGGTTTAAGGAACAATAGTATGTTTGGTTTGTCTGATTGGTGGATAGGATAATGGGTTGGATTCTTGGGAGGTGAGCAAGATTCTAAACTGCCTTTCATCCATAGTAATTTAGTGGCTGGTTGTGTATTAGTTAAGCTCCTTAAGTAAGGCCTTTCAGAGTTCGGAAGATTTACCAAAGAAGTAAGAACATCGTTTGATGAGCCAGAGTGAACTAGAAGACATCAGGTGGGATCGTTCTTTTTAAAAGCTAAAAGATTTTCACAGTGAACTTTCATCTTTCATACGAAAACTTAAAGAGTTAACGAGTTTTAAAGTTTACTGAGTGAAAAGACGTTTTACAGTTTTATTACTATAAGGAAACACGTGTGAAGACTGTGCGCTCAAGTTTTAAAGTTGTTTACTGCATGAAAAGTGTTTCAAGACTGTTTTAACACATGCGCGAGTCCGCCTGACGTCAGTAACGTTGTTATGGGAGCGCGCGGGTATTCTGAGCGATAGAGCGCATGTCCAAATGAATAGCGCGAGTGGTTTTTGAGCGCGTGCACATTTTTAACGTGCGAGACGTTGCGTAAGAAAGCGCGTGTTGGGTTGCGATAGAGCGCGAGTCCATTTATTAACTAAGCGCGAGTTGTTTTAACGCATGTACAATTTTTATGTGAGTGACGTTGCGTATAACCGCGTGTGTTCGGTAGAGATAGAGCGCGAGTCCATTTTACTAGCGCAAGTTGTTTTTTAGCGCGCATACACTTGTTTTCACGCGTGCGTGTATTTGTTAATATGTGCGTGTGAATTATAAGCGAGGACAATTTTTCACATCTTGTGATTGCGCGTGTTTATCGCAAACGCGTGTCAAGAAAGAAACTATGCGTTCACATGTATAAAAAGAAAAGGTTCACACGCAGAAGGAGAGCAGCATTCAAGAAAGTTTATGAGTTTCTATTTAATGTAATTATTATGCAAAAGGAATATAGTTCTTCAAAGAAAGACTACATTTCACAAAAGCATTTAAAACTCAAACTTCATAGAGTTAAAAGAACTTAGAAAGCTAAGAAGAATATCTAATTCTGTAAGGTGCTTGCAAGGGTCATTACTTTAGGATTCTAAAGAGACTTGAATGGCTTGAGACTATATGCACTAAGCATGATAATTGTTTACAAGATATTCCATACAGATAATTAACCTCTAAGTTTTATACAGGGGTTTAAGAGGTAATGAAGCTAGAGTTTATTTTAAAATAATTTTAGAAAAGAAGTTTATATTAATATATAAGTAACCAAGTGTATTTGTTTACTACAGATACCAGAGCCTACCAGACGGTTGCAGGGCTGCAGTGTCTCAGTTGTTATTTTCTCCAAATTCCCCTTTCCCTTTCTTGGGGTTCTCAGCTCAGCTTATACTTAAGGGTTGAGAGGTGAACTCCTGGTGAGGGTCTGTGGGGCCAGCATCAGCTCCTGTGGAATTCAGTCAAGCCGGACCCTGACAACCGTTTAATGGCAGCATTTGGGAGTCTCATATCCACAAAGATGCGAACGGCACCGGGCTGTTTAGGTTCTGGAGCTACGACAATGGGCGAGACCCAGGGGGTTGGCCCCTCGACTCTTTCAATAATGTCCATCTCGATGAGTTACTGTAGTTCCTTCTCTACTTGTGATCTGAGGTGAAAAGGTATTCTTCGGTGTTTGAGCGCCTTGTGCCTAATAGTCTCATCAATATGTCAACGTTCTGGGGCTGCCTTAGGTTTGCCCACTCCATGGAAGATGTTTGAAAACCTGTCGAGAAATTGGTCAACGTCCGCCTGGTATACTGCCAGTGCAAAATGTACGATATTGAGGGCCTCCGATGCGGCGCAGCTCAGCAGCGAGTGCGGACTAACGTCGGTGACGTAGAAACGCGCTTTAATTGAGTTTGTCCCATGTGTCACAGGCGCAACGAATACACCCTGTATCGGCAGCGGTGTGTCGCCCCCAAAAGTTTAAATTCTGGCCTTGGACTTATCTAACGGCGGTGACCCCAAGATGGCCTTGTAGTGCTCTGTGGCCAACACACACACGGAGGCCCCTGTGTCTATCCGTACTGGTGTGGGGGAGCCCTGAATGTCAACAACACATGTGGGTTGCCTCCTTTTCTTGGCTCCAGTGGCCAGGTTTGAGATAAAGAAGATGTCATTGCCGTCTTCTTCCTCTTCTGCAATATTTAGCCTCTGAGCCTCCTGTTCCAGCGTAGCGACGCTTCGCTGTCTTCTGAAACTGCTTCCACTTGCTCTTGCAGGCCCTCTGTGGGTTGTCACCTAAGCGGCCGCACGGCACATCCTCGCGTTGTGCCCAGGTGTGCTGCACCTCCCACAAACCCTTGTCTTCACCGGACAGTCTTCCGAGTGGGGTAAGTCGTACCCACAGTACTGGCACACTGCTGGGTTGCCCTGTGTAGAAGATGCTTCTTGGCGCTTTTGGCTCCAGCGTGCTTTTGATGGGGTCGATTTCCCTATGGCAAATGCTTCCTCTCCTTTGCACGGGAGCACTGTAGCGTCCATTTTCGCGCCTCTGCTCTCTGCAAGCTCATACACCCTGCCATTGTCCAGTATTTGAGTTAATGTCATCCCTTGCTCTTGCAGGATCTGCCTTCTCAGCTTCCTGGAGCTGCACCCCTGTATGACTTGGTTCCGAATCATTACCTCCTCATTGTCCCACCTGCAGGTGCTCGACAGTTGACACAGACATGCGCTAAACTGGTCCAAGGACTCATCATCGTGTTCTTTCTCACCACACATTACGAATCTGTCGAAATCTACGTTTGATAGTGGGATGAAATGGTTTTGGAGTGCAGTTTTGACCTGAAGGTTCAAAGATTCATATATCCGCAAATCTTCCGCACCTGCCGAGTACAATAACGTCACAACCTTTGCGTCATCATCTTCCTCCCCTGTCGCTCTAAAAAACATGTCTAATTTCTTTATCCACAGGAGCCATTTGGGGCCCAACTTGGAGGGTGGTCCGGAAGTGTCCAACTCTTGCATGGGTGCTAGAGATCCATGCTGTCGCCGGGCCACTCTTGCCGGTAGAGACGCATCGCCGTCGCTGTCGCCCATACTTGCAGGTCGCACAGGCACCTCCCTTCCAGATGGAGGCTGCAAACCTGATCTTCTCCAGCGTAGACGTACCTGGGCGTGTAGGCGGTGGCCTTGTGGTGGACCCCACCTTCAGCATAGTCCAATGGCTGTGTTTCAGGACCTGGCCAGCCTCTCTTCCCCGATGCAGTGAAAGAAAGGTGCCCACGGACCAGAAGCGCTGCCCTCCGGACTGGAGGACCACAAGGGTTCCAAAAATTGAGAATAGGGTGTTCTCCAGCACGTGGGCAGCGCACGAGCACCCTCGCGGGCCGCTACTGCTTCACGAGCTGAAAATCAAAGATGGCCGCCACCTATCGTGTCGGGTCCGGACTGCGTCAGAGGAAAGATATGTGTTTGATGGATACGCGCGCATCAATTAGCTTTCTCGTGGCAGCCGTCCTCATCGCCAATGTGGTGGTTATGCCCATGCCTCGTGCCACCTCACTCACACGCACACTTGCACTCATACAGAGAGACATAGAGCCATGTCTGCTGCTTGTGAGGTCCCGGCGGCAACTGCCGTCCAGAACCCCTTTATTCAATAAAGCGCATGCGCGGCCTAGAGCAAGGCTCGCGCATGCGTGCATTTACTTTGCAACGTAACAGATGGTGCAGTGTGTTCACTGACATTATGTTATTACATTGCGTGGAATTTAGGCATGGAGATGTCCATGTTTTTGGTTGTTGCAAATAAATATGCTTGTCAGATATGTGCACCGCTAGCACGTAGCAAATGTTCTCATACATGGTTTTCTCTTCTGAATGCTGCTTTGCGAAATGTCTTGCACGTGTTCTGTAAATTGGGTTCAGTCTGCTGTATTGTCGGAGGTGTACAAATCAATTTAATGACTTGATTTTTCACAAGCTCGTAAGTATTGGGGAAAACTAGTTCCGGTTTTGCATGTGTGGTTTTAGGTTTATATTGTAATACATCTTCTTGTGAGTTCAAAGTTGCTTTCATGTGTGCTTGTTTCAAGACTGGCGTCTGTGGCCTCTTTCTAGGTTATGTTGCAAGCCTGGTACTCAGAAATACATTATATGATTGCAGTGGTTGCCACATATCTGGCAAATGTCTATCGAACTGTATGAAAACTGTTGGCTTTGCCATTCCTTATTTTTTAAATTTTCACAATTTAGTATTTAACTACTGTTGACTGAAAGCAAATGTTATGTCCATTATCTAATTGCATCAGTCACCTGGAATGTTTTTTGAGCTGACATGTTCGCTTATCTCTGACACAAAACATTCGCCACTACTAAATGCTTTAAATGAAGCATGGCGCTCATGCCCCAATGGGTTTAATGGATGGTAATGCACTCTGCCCATCTAGAGCTAAATGCTCCTCTCAGAATAACATGGGAAACCTTATCTGAACTAATGATATGCAGGTCCTTTTTTAGCTGTCAAAAGCAGAAGTGTATTTCCTAACTAATAGTGTGTTTATGCATGAATAATATAGACGGGGAATTAACATAAACATTTTGACATATCGTAATTAATTTATTCAAGGCTAGCTGGCTTTATTTATGAACCTTACTCTCACAATGTATCATTCTGCCAAGACAGAATTAGTCACTGTTACTGCTGTTTAAGTGAGAGTTTTATATCTTATTAAAGTGTTATTTTCTGTGCATCACATCACTGCCCGCATGCATCATGTCAGTGGACAATCTTGCAAAATCAAATCTGGATAAATGTTTATTTTCATAAAGTCTTATTTCATGAACCACCGAACTCTTAGAGTGGGGTATCTCCCAACACGTACACGGCATGAGTGGGATCAAGTTGTGGACCCTCATTATGAGTTTGCAGGTAACCTGCTAGTACTACTGCAAACTCGCCTCACTATTAGCAGCTCCCGATATCCCAGTGTTACCGGGATATTACGGGTGCCAGCAATGGAGTTACATTTCTATTCCATGGAGTCCAGTAGGACTCCATGGAATGTGATTGCCCCAATCACTGCCATCAGTATTACCAAAGCCAGTGATTGGGGAAATTCTTCGCCGGTAGGAGCCTGAACCCCTGGCAAGTCGGGTCCAGTGGTAGTTCACTGCCCCCTACCGGCAAACTCGGAGCGTGCCGGTCGGGTAAAAATGCCAGATCCAGTATTACTGGCAGTTTTCCCAGCATTTTTACCGTAACGGCAAACTGATAACGAGACCCTATGTCCTCCATGCTTAAACTAGCTTTAGCAACTGAACAAAGCCACTTAATACTGAATCTTCACATCCATGTAGGGCAACCCTTGCCCTGTTGCAATAATGCATTGAAGTGATACTTCATTTCATTTAAGCAATTATGTAAATGCATTTGCTAAAATGCACGGTATCCAGGTGCTTAATGACACCACCATAGCCCCCACAGTTTAGGTGGACTCCACTGATTAGGGCCCCACGTCAGCCCATTACTTCTATAAGTTTAGGGTACAACCAATGGCCACTTACAAAATGTTTAAGAGGGCCATGCACATTTTCGGACATGCACCACTGCAAAGTTTCTCCAATACGGAGCTACAATGGCATCACAAGCATTGTGGTACATTAAAATTAGGAAAATAGGATGTGAGAACAAGGGAAGTTTGAATAGCTAACTTCAAGGTATTAAAGCATCATACTTGTCAAAGTGGTTCTGATTACAGAATGCTTCTCAAAGGGGAGGGGTGTGGAGTGAGGGTGACAGAAGTGTTTTTCTGGGGCCTAAGCTCTTTAATAAACTTTGTGGGTCCTACACTCCCTTACTTGACATCCTAGTCCTCCAAAACAGCCAATGCAACCCCTCTGTGCCCTTTATGCCAAAATGTTAATCTATGCTTTGTCATGATTTATTAGACGGTCACTCTCAACTCAGGGAGTCCCCCGCCCCCAAGCGAGGCGGTATGCAGCAAAGCGTTTTGCAAAATCAACTTTAGTGACGCATCCAACCTATCTCGCACCCTCCAACCAATACCCTCCTTACCACCAATGAGATAAGAACCAGGCCGGTGTATAGTAAGAATATATATCTATTTGAAGTTTGACAAAGAATTATAGAACAACCAAAACATCAGCCACCAACACTGTGACACTAAACAATATCACAATTTAAAATTACTTGCATCAATTGACTGACTTGTATTTCTAATGGAGTTACAGATACTACAACACAAAGGTTGAATTTAAAGACTTTACATCAAAACACACAGAGGATTTCTTGCACATTAACAATTAGGACATTTGAAACAACCCCCAGTGATTGCTTGGGTTATCACAATGCTTTTCTCTCCCAGCAACCCCCAGCCCCCAGGCATCAGTTATATATGACCCCTTAATTTGAAGGCAAGGTACAGGGAGTGAGAATACAGTAGCAACATTGTTTTGGCTTTTTATTAAAAAGGCAGGTATTGGGAAATAAACACAATGAAAAAAATCATTTTGGGCTTTTATTTGAAAGGCAAAGTTAGGAAAGGAACTGAATGTGAAATTTGTTTTGGGCTTTTTATTTGTATGCAATTCAGGGCCTTGGGATTCTGAGTTGGGAGGTAAGTAAATAGATGGGAAATCTCATTTTGCACACTCTACATTCACTGGAATGGCAGAGTTTTAGGGCTACTTATTTTGGGATTATGAACACCCCCTGTCTGTAGAGAAGACCAAGTACTTAATTGTCTATACCGGCTGTAACACACTGGGCATGAACTTTGTTAGTTTCGAACTCTAACAACACTTTGAACCGAATCTAGACCAAAGGGACCCAAACAACCTAAGGCCCATAACCAATTGCAACTTTATACTTAAAATAATGGACAAGATTGCCACCACACAGCTCCAAGAACACGTAGAAAGCTCAGACCTCCTCCACCACCAACAGTCTGGTTTTCGACCAGCGCATAGCACAGAAACAGCTATGCTGGATCTACAGACTAAGATGCTCAACATCATTGATCACGGGAAAGCCGGCTTGCTCGTTATCGTCGACCTGAGCGCTGCTTTCGACCTATTAGATCACAACCTACTCAAGACAGCGCTAAAAAAAACAGCAAACTGCTCAGATGAAGCGATAAGCTGGATCATGTCTTTCCTACAAAACAAAACATCTAGAGGTCATTGGGGAAACCTATTCTCAATAGAAAAAGAAATCACCTGTGGAGTCCCACAGGGTGCCAGCATGTCCCCACTCCTGTTTAACCTATACCTTAGGTTTCTCTGCACATCAACATATTCTTTACCAATTACGCTGACGACACTCAGCTGGTAATTGAACTAAGTGGACACCATCAAAAGGACAACAAAAAGCTAAGCCTAGTTTACAACGCGGTAAAGCAATGGATGGACCAAAACTGGATGTGCCTAAACGGCAACAAAACAGAGCTTAAGGTCTTTGGCTCCAATCTTGTCAGATCTAAGCTCCATCCTGCATACAACACCGTCACCATCAAAAATACCCAAACTAAGGTCCTAAACAAGGTTAAAACCTTGGGGATGATGCTGTCGAAACAGATATAATATTGTTTCATCTCCATTGTATATGTTGGCCTATGCCCAGTCGCTTTGCGAGGCAATCGTATTGCAAGGTCGTGACCTTAAGTTAATCAAGCCTCCATTTTAGGTTAAAGCCGCCATTTTGGTTTGTCGTGCAAAGTCACCCTGTGGCCTAAAATGGCCGACCTGTGTTCTCTTGTTCTTACTTTAACCTCTTCAACCTCTGTAGGTGAGTTAATGTCCATCCTGCATGCACGCTACATGTTATGGTCATGTAGACCTTGTCCTTTGTTGACCTCGGGATCAGGGGATTATTTGAATCGACAATGTTAACCTACAAGTATACAAGAACAATACTGCTATTTAAACATGATATGCAAAACATCTGTTTGACCTGCATTGACGCGAATGTCTAAAGAGTGTAAAGTTAACCCCAGAGAATAATAGTAGTTGTTAGTAAATGTATTAAGAAGTAAACCACAAGCACGAGATATGTACATTAGGAATGAACCTGGCGCGAACCCTAACCCAGTACATGATTAACTCGTACGAGGCTGCACATCTTTACGAAGAAATTGTATAAATATGCTGATGTCCAGCTAGCAATTCCTGTTCACTGCTCACATTGAACCTGCTGGTGGTCTCTCTGAAGTACTGACGGCCAAATAGCTATTTGTGTACTTTGTTTTATAAACTGTTCAGTGTTGCAATAAAGATTCTGGGAATCTTTACAAGCCCGTGTTGGTGTATTTCTCTTTGCATGGTGTAAAAGCCTTAATATTGTATTTTATGATTCCACAATGCTAGAAGCATCCCTGTGATCAGATGCCCAAACCCTTTACGTTAAAAAACGTGTTCATACCACCTGCGCCTACTAAAAGCCATAAGACCCTACTTATCTGAAGAAAATAGCGCCATGGTCGCAAGAGCTACCATCTTATCTCGCCTAGACTATGGCAATGCCCTAATTCTAGGATCTAATAAAAACTGCTACCACAGCTACCAAGTTCTGCAAAACAATGCAGTGAGAATCATTAAGCAAAAAAACAGGAATCAGCACATAAGCAAAGCAAGGAAGGAACTTCACTGGCTAAAAATTGAAGAGAGAGTCCAATTTAAATCCCTCACGCTCACGCATAGATGTATTTTCGGCAAAGCCCCTGCATACCTGAAAACTAAAATCATTCCTTACAAACCTACGAGAGAGCTAAGATGAGCCGAACAAGGTCTGATTGTGGTAGCTCCTTTCAGACTTAAAAACGGGGCAGGTAAATCCTTCCCTATAACCGCAGCAGGCCTTTGGAACAACCTCCCTGGCCAGTTAAGGATGGAAGCCAATTACCAACACTTTCGCAAACAACTGAAAACCCACATCTTCAAGTAATACATATACTACAACCTGCCCACTTACCTATGCAGCTCTAATGTCTCATGCTACGTGTCTTATTGTCTTACTATTTATCTTTGTGTACTTGTCTCTGAGCCCCAAAGCTCGAGAGCTACCGGCGCAATACAAATAAATAAATAAATAAATAGATAAATAAATAAATACTCATCCTGTAATTTTCTATATGGGTATTAATTGATTTAACTTCAATTCAATGGGCTAGGGATCTACACAGTTTTACCCCCTCCCCATAATTTAATTGAAAGCATTGAGGCAGGCAGTTCCCAACACGATTCAATTTAAATGGATAGGGTGATTTTCTATAATGGAATTAATTTGGGTTAGATTTAATAAAATGTGCCAAGGGTCTCCCCAGTTCCACCCCCTACCCACTATGCGGGATGGAGATAAATGCTGGCAGATCCCACCCCCCCCCCCCACGCTTTTGTTGGCATTTAGATTAATCTACTTAGATGGGAGGCCTTGGTTATGGGGCATCCAGGAAAACGGAGGGCTGTTCTTTACTCCACTGGGCAGTTGAGAGTTCATTATTGGCATGGGTTTGGGACCTGGGGACAGCAGTGACCTGGATTTCCCACAACAGGGATTTGGTTTCTATGGGATCCTCGTGAATGGCTCTGGTTTTGGCCAACTGGTCAGCCAAGTCATTTCCAGTTTTGTCTGGTCCCTCTATCTTGGAGCGACCTCTGATCTTTTTCCAATAGATGGTCATCTCATTAGAGGTTACCAGATCATCAATTGATTGAATTAATTTCCCATGCTTTTGCCGTTTATTGTTTGCACAGATCATGCCTTCATTTTTTCCAGCTAATCAGGTGTTTCACCAAACCCATCCCTGACATAGTCAGAGTCAAAAAATATGAACAGTTGTTTGAGTTGGTGGTGAATGCTGCAGTGAGAATGGCTTGATGTACCGCCATCAACTCTTCCACCTGATTACTTTGGGGACCTATATTGCACCCAGCAGAGGGTTCCGGGGCATCATTCATCCAGACATTCCCAATACTAGTTCTTTTTCCCTGTGATTGTCAACATGGTAGGAACACCCATCATCATAAACTGTGGGTTTTCCCTGACACGTGTCTTCCTCATAGACTTTGTGTGGAGAAGTAAGGTACGCCTCCATATTGTCATTGGTCCTTAGACTTTCATCCTCGAGACAGTTTTCTTGAGCACAGTCATGCAGGTCATTCAATCCTTGCACTAGAAGGTTCTTCTTGTTTTGGCCATATCTGATCTCCACAGGGAATCCTTTCATATACAGAATCCAGGAAGTAATTATGGAATTTCTCACGTTCCCTTTTCGGATTCGGTCACTTTGGAGATATTGCAAACGTTGTCGAGGAGTCTCGATGATGATGTGCTCCCCCTGGATGAATGGGCGGTAATTCTTCAATGACCACACCGTTGCCAGGAGTGCCTTTTCGCGATAGTTGAATTTTTTCTCCACAGAGGACAAAACCTTGCTCGTGTACGAGATTACTCTGTTGACCTTGTTGTGCTTTTGGTACAATACCGCTGTTAAGCAAATATCTGAGAACCCTGTCTCTGAGGAAAAACTCCTTATTTCTTGGGGGGTAAGCTAAACCAGGGACTTGGGAAAGGCTTCTCTTTAGTTGTTTTACTGCCTCAGATTGTTCCAGACTCCACTCCCACTGGACCCCAGCCTTTAATAAATGGACCAAGGGTCGAGTGTCCTCTGCGTAGCCTTCAATGAATGTTCTACTATAATTAGTGAGTTCTAGAAGGCTTCTTAGTTCTTGCAGTGTAGTAGGGTCTTGCAATTTCAGTGATGCTTCCACCTTTTCCACCTGGGAACTTAGAATCTCAGTGGGGATTTTGTGCCCTAAGAAGTTCACGCGGGTCTTATACACCTGTGCCTTCTGAAAGGACAGTTTTAGTCTGGCTTTCTGCAACTGGATCAGAACACAGCATATTTTCACTATATGTTCCTCCACAGATGAGCTCTTGATTAAGACATCATCCACAAAGGCCAGGTTTCCCCTTTCATCCAAACCGGGCATGGCCTTATGTAGGAAGATGTTACTTTTTTTGACAGAGTTTATGTATCCAAAGGGGGCTCAGGTCCACGTGTATTGCTGCCCTCAAAGGTAAAGGCAAGATTATGCTGGTCTTCCGTTGGTTAGGTCTATGGCGATGCACACCTTTGACCCTTGGATCTGGGCCAGTCCCTGATCTATGTAGGGAAGGGGCCATCTTGAGATATGGACCCGTTTATTTAACTCCCTAACATCTGCGCAAAGTCTCCATTGGCCATTGGGTTTGAGTATCACCAGTACCGGGTTGTTAAAGCTACTGTGGATTGGACGAATTATCCAACAGGATTCTGTGTTTTTTAAATAATCTCTGTGAGTGACTCCAAGGACGTGAGTGCTTCACAAATACTGGAGCCATCTCAGGGTCCGGGGGTATGGTGGTTGAATGTATCTCTGTGCGTCCACTGTCATATGTATTTCAGCTTCTGTTTTTGTTGTTCAGTCTCACAGGCATCAGCAAGATTGATTTGTTCTTCGACCCTCTGCTTAAAGCCTGGAAAGACCTTGGGCTTGGCTTTTTTTTGGTGGTATCCTCCAGTTGGGTGGGAGATCTCTTGTGATGGTGTTGGCCTGGACGGGAGGTAGTCACTGTTGATTCGGAATACCACTACATCCTACTATATCACAGGTAACCTCTTCAACAATATAAGGGCAGGAAGTGTACACCAAGAAATTCCCACCTTGCCTGGTGAAAATCTTTTCTGGAGGGATTGAAGCAGTCATTTGGAAGTGGTCCAAAGATCTAATTACCTAAATAAATAGAATAATGTTGGGAATTGACCGCCATTCCAATAACGGTGTCTGCGCCCAAAGTGACACTTTGAGGGTCGCTGTTATCCTCCAATATTCAAAGGTTGTCGTGGCCTAGGTCAACTACAGTTATTGGATGTAAATACAAACCTTGTTGTTGGAGATGATAATTCAAATTTGTATAGACGTCCTGTTTTTTGAGGCTCTGTCCTCGCTTAATGTTTTCGGGGAATTGTACATTGTCGCACCTGTCCTGGGATAGTAGCCTCTTCTCTCACTTGAACTTCAACCACATAAGGCAGCAATTCATATGACCGGAATGCTTTCTCAGTATTGTCAAAGTCCATGGGGTTACCACCCAGTCGGGACTAGGCTTTGTTATTAATTAGGTCCAAATTAATTGCGAATCGATTGAGAATGTCACTGCCTAAGTAAAAGGCAGAGGGGACATCTCTCACAACCCAAAAATTATGTTCTATGCTTTTGTCGCCAATGAAAATGTTTTAGCATACACCTACATTTCAGGAGATGTTTGGAATTTGGAGTTTCCACTCCCATTTCCCACTTATCAATCAATTTAAATGTGGGAATGGTCTGATATTTTCAGAGTCTCATAATGCTTTGTTGATGGAGCTTCTTCCGTTATTCCGCATACTCCGGTGAGAGCAAGCACTCCCCCTCATTTATCTGAATGGGGAAAAACAGCTGTTCATCCTTTATCTGGATATCAGTCAAACTTTGAGCTGATTTTTCATCATCTCGTGTCATGGGATTTGGGTTTTCCTCTGATTGTGGATTGGTATAAAACTTCAGAGTATTTCCCTCCAGTGTGGAATACCACTTAAAACTGGGAGGGAGGTTCATTTTCAAGAACGGAGAAGGGTTCCCATTACCAGTTTGTACTCCTAAAGAGATGACAGTGATGTCTGTGACTTGATTGTTCCTAAAATGGAATTCCATTTTGTCTGACCGTTGTTCAATCATGTGCCATTTAAACTCACATCATTTGTGCTTTGTTTGGCCAGTTAGTCGGAGTCCAGAGGACCTTGTTCATGCAGTCAATCAGGGGTGGGAACCTCCAAAGGAAGTCATTCCCCAAGAGACAAGGTGTGCCCTCTGGAGTCACGACTATCACTGGGTATTTCACTCTATGTCGCCCAATTTTTATCTCCAGATCCACAGTCCTTTCGACACCAATATCATTGCCATCAAAGTTTTGGAGTTGCCCAGGAAGAGTTGTGAGGGGAATTTCGTGACTCTCCCACCTTCCTGAATTTAGTTGGTTAAAGGCCTTTTTTGACAGCAGGGTAGCTTGTGATCCAGTATCCACCAGCGCTGATAATGTACACTGACGCTGTATCTTGATAGGAGTGTAAAATCTTCCTCCTTTCTCCTCAAGGGGGCAAAAAAAATGTGCATTATTGGCCAGCTTGGCGGTTAACATTTTCATATTGAACTCGTACACTGTGTGATCTTGGACAGTTTTCAGAGTCCGGGAATCTGTAGAAAAGATTTTGTACCCAGAAACAGGTAGGATTGTGAAGTCCCCTTTTCCCCCCTGATTCTTTTCTGTCCCCCTTTTTCTGGAGACAGTTACCCAAACCTGTTTGGGGGGATGGTACCTCTGTGATTTCTGAATCCTCTGTGTGACATTGTTTGGGTTTAAGAGCTTCTTACTCTGGGTCAGTTTCCATACTTACCCCATCAAAATCAGGGTCACTTGGGACCCATCTTTCCTTGAGATGGATCCCTCCATCCCTGAAAGAGAAGATTTTCTTCCCTAAATCCTCTAGGTATTCTTCTCCTTCGAAAGGGATGATTCAGACTTCCTCCACAAAGTGGGTTATCTTTGGCTTTCGATTTCTCCTACTTAACCTCTGTTCTTTAGGTGGCTAATGGCTGATGCACGCTCTATAAATGCTAATAAATAAATAGGTTCCAGCTTTTCGGGGTAGAAGATTCATGTTCACGCCCAGAGGTGTCCATGGGTTTTGTTCTGGTGGGAAAGGAAGCTTCCTCTAGGGCTTCACATCTCCCTTCCACCCAGGCCCCCTCCTCTGGAACTTGTTGGTTGTCGGAGGTTTCTTCCCGACATTGCTTACCCTGGGCATCACACCCAGGGTTTACGTTATTCTGAGCAGCAGTTTCCAGTTGAGGATTCTGCTGAGCCCTCAACGTGCGACCCAGTTCATGTGCTAATTTTTTTAATTGTCCCTCCAGTTGTGATATTTTTTTCTGGTTGGTAGGGAGGTATAGATTCACACCTTTACTGCTCCCAGAAATGGTTGCTGTGCCTTCCCTCGGAGTAGCTTGGGTATTGGGAGTTTCCCCAATAACCTTCTATCCTAGGTCTCACTTCTCCAAGATTCGGGAATCACTTGTCCTGAAATCGGGGAGAGAGGGGAGGATTATTCTGGAAATTAGGGTTTGAAGGGTATCTGGGAAAGAAGCTTAGCTTGGGGGAGGAGTATTTCTTCCCTCCTGGGGGAAGTTTTGGGGGAAGTTCTGAGGTAAGTTTCCCAGGGTGTAACCTACCTGGTCAGGCCTCCCTTTCTGTGCTGGGGAAGTGTAGACATACCCCAGGATGGGCCTGTTACACTTGTATCTTGGACTGATGTAGGTGGCAGGGACAGATGGAGTGTTGGACTGGTATTCTGCCTGCCTACCACCTGATTGGGTTGGATCTGAGGGTCTCACCTACCTCTCATTCTGCTGATTGGTGGGAGGAGTATTTTTAGGCCTCCTTGTCTACAATATATTTTTCACCTCTGCTACCTTTGCAGCGGCAGGTGTGTTTGATGGATTTTTTTGGGTTGGTTATTCTTACTTTAAGAGGGCTTTTGGACCTCATAGATCCTGGCAGTTTGTTCTATCACCCAATCCAGGGCCCTACGCGCATGGAAATCCCTTACTGTTTGGGCCATTATGTATTTTAGTAGTGTGTGACAATATGGGTTGACGAACTCCCGGCTATTTTTGTTCCCCCCGCCTACAAGTCTTTGCAAATGCTTGTTTCAGCTCCTGCACACACTCTCTAGGCGCTTGGTCTTCCCGACAATGCAGGTTGTATGCCATCTTGTGGACCTCCTGTGGGTTATTATGAATTGAGAAGTATTTAAAAATGGCCACCTTATAGGTAGACTATTTTTGGTGATCTTGGTCCTCCCACCCTGCAAAGAAACTGGAGTATTCAGGGGAGAATGTCCACTTAGGAAATTCATTGCCATTCCTATCATTTGGCCATAAAGCTCTAGATGCTCCCATACTGAGTATTTTGCATTCTTATGATAGGGAGTCATGAAGCTTGTTATGGCCTTTATCTGCCGAATTGGGTCTTTCACCAGACCTTTCTTCTGTTTGGCAGACTTCCCTTTACGCTGCACCTGAGTCCACTCATCCACTGACTCAGAGCTGCTACTGTTGGTGGTCCATTCCCTGTCCTCTAGGTGCTCCCTACCTCTATGAGACTGGGAATACGTCCTAGAATTATGGGGTCTAAACTCTTCTTTCCTGTGGTGCTGTGGGCTCTCAGTGTCATTTCCTTGTACTCCACGTTTTGCAACTGAGAGTACTCATCCTCCTCCTCCCTTCTGCCAGGGATGGTGGAGAATTCCCCCCAACTCCCTGAATGTGTGGAGGTTTTTAAGATGCTCGTTTGAGGCCTAAACTCTGGTTCTTCTTTTTCTGTAAAGCCGACCATGTGGGGCCTTTGTAACTTCATTTTCTGCCAGTCCAACTCCCTCAACTTTTCATTTTAGGAGCTCTCCTGGTCAGAAGTACATGCCAGGGTGTTTTTAAATTCCCAAAGACCACTGGTCTGGCCACCTTCACTTCTACTTGGTAACCCTAAATCCTCATAGATGCCGGATAAGTACTGGCCTTTTGGATCAGTTGGACTAGGCCTGGGTGAGTCCAGCTGCATCTGTGCATATGAGGTGGTAGGTTGGCTTGAGGTCCCTGGTAAGGAGGTCATCTCTTGTAATTGGAGAGCACTTTTCCATACCCTGACTGCTCAGGGTGCTCTTTGAAACACTGCCTGTGTATAGGTGCTTTATAAATAAACAATACCATACCATAGCAAAGCCTGTTTGTGTTTTGCTATTTCTCTTTCTAACCTCTCACATTTGTTTTTCTTAGTCCCTATCTCTTGGTGGTTTGCAGAGGCCTGAGTTTTCCTTTCTGACGCTAGTGCTTGAGTGGTTTCTAGCACTTTACTTTGTGCCATTAATCAGTCTCTTAGTCCTTTGTTCTCATAACAATGGCACTCATTTTCCTTCTGTGAGGCTTGCATCGTCAGTGCATATTCAAAGCATTTCTTTTTCAGGAAACGAATCCCCTCTCCTTGTGCAATTTTGGCCTTCGTTGCCTGCTCTAGGTCAATCTCTGCTTGCCTCACATGTTCAATTAATTGTGCATATTGTAACCTACTGTCAATCAGTTCCTCACTGACTTTTCTCCATGTCCATCCTTAACTGACACACTTCCTGAAACAGGACACTATTCTCTTGACTTAATTTGTTATTTTGTTCCATCAACCGCTCTCTCTGCTGTTTCAAGGTGTTCAGATCTTGGTGCATCTCATCAAACTCACCCTGAGAATCAACCCCTTTAATCATTAACTGGCTGTTTGCCTCTTTCAGTTGTTTTACCTGGGATTGAAATGTGAAAATGTCCTCTAAGCAGGCTCTATAATGAACAACCTGCTCATTTCATTTGTGTTGACTTGCCCTGAGATTTTAACACATTCTTTATACTCCCTCTGCAAATCAGAAAATGAATTCTCTTGCTCTACATTTTCTTTCTGCTGTGTCTTCAACTCATCTTTTAGCTGCTCAATAACATTTCCTATGTTTAACTCTACATTTTGGCTCTCTTGCACTTCTGGTTCTAATTGTTTTAGCTCTTTCTGGGCTTGATTCAAAAGCTCAGCATGGATTTGCCCAGAAGCCACACTATTCTGGTGTTTGTTTGTTTTGTTTTATTCGTATTTATATAGCGCACAACAGCCTGAGAACATCGTGGCACTTGTTACAGTACAAGGCTTAGTTACTTAGTTACATGGTCTTTAGTAATATATAAACAGGTTGAAATATAGTTACATAGTCATTAGCAGTAAATATACAGGTTGCAATATAGTTATATTACATTTGTGTTATATTACAATATACATGGCAGAAGTGGAGGAGGCAGTCCTCCACTTGCTAGTTGAGGAGAGTGGCCTTGAGATGTTGCGGAAGACAGAGATGGAAATTTCAGCTCTAAAGGTGGCAGGGAGTGAGTTCCAGAGTTTCGGTGCAATATAGGAGAAGCCTAGACCTCCCGCTGTGGCTCTCTTTATGCGTGGTATGTGTAGCTGGTTGGTGTACTGAGCTCTGGTGGGGCGAGTGGATGTGGTCCTTGATATTGCTTCAGATAGGTATGCTGGAGCGGTTTTGTTGATGCACCTGTGAGTGAAGGTGAGGATTTCAGAGTAATACAGTCTTTGACCTGGAGCCACCAGGCTTCACGTCTGGTGTGGGATATATGGTCCCTTCTAGGGATACTCATGGCGGCTCTGAGGGCATTGTTTTGTGTGGTTTGCATTCTGTGAATGTTTTTGGCGGAGGTGCCAGCTAGAAGGGCGTTGCAATAATTGAGTTTGGCTCCTATAGTTGCTCTAGCTATGGCCAAGCATTTGGGGTGGATAAGTAGGCATTAATGGCATTGATGAGTTTGGTGCTGAACGCTGATGCAGAGGCTATGCGCTGACTTGTTTGTTCATCGATAGATTTGCATCAATGTGAACACCTAGAGTCTTGACAGAGGATGATAAGGAGATGGTTGAGTTGTCTATGTTGAAGTTGTTGTATTGGGGGCTTAGTTTCGATAATGTGTCTGTCTGACCCAGGATGAGAATTTCCGTCTTCTCCCCGTTAATACAGAGGCCATTGATTGCCATCCAAGCTTGGATAGTGGCATAGATGTTGTGATGGGCTGTGCCGTCTTGGTGATAGAGTCTAGATAGGGGTAAAAGTACTTGAGTGTCATCTGCATAGTTTGTATATGCAACACCCATGGAGTCAAGTAGGTCGAAGAGGGGTTTTGTGAAGAGGTTATAGAGGGTGGGGGCTGTACAAGATCCTTGGGGGACACCGCAGCTTATAGTGGTAGGATCTGCATTAGCTGTGTCGGAGTAGACCTTCATGGCTCTTCCTTCAAGGAAGGAAGTGATCCAGGATGCTGCTTGATTAGAGAAATGGGCTGCATGGGTGAGGTGTGTGGTGAGTGTTTGGTGATCTACCAGTTCAAAAGCAGCTGATAGATCAAGGAGGAGGAGCAAGGCAAGTTTGCCTTTGTCCATGATCTGTGAGATTTGATTTTTTAGGTCTAATAAGGCGGATTCTGTTCCATGCCCGACACGGAAGCCAGATTGTCTTTTGCCTAGTATGGAGTTAGTTTCTATGTATGATTGGATCTGGATGTGAGCTGCTTTGTCCAGGATTTTTAGGAGGAACGGGACTGTCGTTATCGGTCTGTAGTTGTTGGGTTGCGCTGGGTCAAGTGTGGCCTTTTTTTAGAAGTGGCCGCACCCAGGCTTCCTTGAGATTGTTTGGGACAGTTCCTGTTTGGAAAGATGCATTAATGAAGGCAGTAATCAGGGGTGCTAGGTCATTGGCGCATTCCTTGATGATTTTGTGAGGGCAAATTTCTGCTTTGCAGAGGGATGGTTTGAAGTTTTTGATGAGATTAAGGACCTCAGGTTCAGTGACGTTTCTGAAGGAGAATTGAGCGTGATTGAGATTACTACGCTTTTCTTGTGTAGGGCGGTTGGTTTTTGGTTTGGGAGGGCTTTGCAGTGGTTTTGGATGTTGTTCTGGAGAAGTTTTATTTTGTTGAGCATGGCGGACTGAATGCTGGCACACCAGGCTTTGTCTTTAGTTATCTCATCAGCGGTAGCCGGAGGAGTGACTAATTCATTAAAGATTGCGATTAGTTCTTTAGCTTGGGAGTTGGTCTTTGAGATCCTATCATTGAAGGAGTTGTATTTTGCTGCTAAAATGGCTTTTTTGTTATTTTGGAGGGCTATTTGTTTGAAGAGACTCTTATTTAGATCACTCGGATCCGTTTGCCAGTTTTTAAGCGACTGGCGCTTTTGAGCTCGGAGGGTTTGGAGTTCTTGCAAGAACCAAGAGTTGCAGTGAAATGATTTTTTTCCTTCTTGCTTTCAAGTGGGGCTATAGCGTTTATGGCATTGGTGAGAGTATCATTGAAGATAGCTGATAGTATATTTGGGTCCTGAGAGAAAGGTGGTGCTAGGCAGGGCTTTTAAGGTGGGGACGCAAGCTGTCTGCGTTGAGTTTTTTAGAACTTCTTATTGTGGCAGGCGGTGCGTGGGTGAGAGTCTTAGGTTAAGGGTTGGTGGGGATGAGGAATTCAATGCATTTGTGGTCTGTCCAAGGAAGGGCAGTGTTTGAGGTCATGTTTGATGCACAGTTGTGATCCATGACCCAGTCAAGGGTGCAGCCTTTGGAGTGAGTGGGGGTGAGGACTCTTTTGGAGAAACCTAACTCTGCAAGTTCTTTAGCTAGGGTTGCAGCAGATTTATCCTTAGGATCATTGTATCCTAAATTTAAGTCTCCTAATAGAAGGATTTTGGAGGACTTTTTAATGTTGTTGCTGAGTCGATGGGAGAGGTGCTCTTGGAAGTCAGCTGGGAGTCCGGGAGATCTGTATAGGATGTGGATGTTGATTAGATTATTTGGGGAGAGCGTAAGTGGATAAGGGCGACACCCCCTCCAATCTTATCAGATCTATATTGCCTACGGATGGTGTAGCCTGTGGATAGGGCTAGTGCGATGGCTGGGCAGGAGGCATCATTGAGCCAGGATTCGGTTATGCAAAGTAAGTCCAGATTAAGTGTGGATAGTAGATCATTTATCTCGAGGGCATGTGCAGGTAGGGAGCGTACGTTCAGTAGTGCACATTTAAGAGGTGGGTGTTGTGTGCCTTTGATGTTTTTGTTTGCACTAGTATGGGGTGAAGTGTGCTTGTTGTGGTATGTGGTAGTAAGGGGCTTAGTGCGAAGTAGTGTAGAGGCATGTTGGGGTGGTGGGGGGAGAGGGGCAGTGCCTATGCTCATCTTAGTATGGGGTAGTGGTGCAGTGCAGGTGCCTAATCTGGTGTTTCTAGTCGTGATGGGTGTGGGTGAGCAGAGTAAATACCTAGGAAGTGATCGATTTCTGAGATTGCGGAGTCTGGTGACTAGGCTAGGTGGCCGAGACTGTGTGATGTTGTAGTCTGGTGCTGCGGCATGTGAATTTAGTGTCGGGCGCTGGGTGAAGTGTGCTGGGAATATGTGGGGAGGCGTAGAGGCCATTATAGTGAGGGCTATAAGGATGGCTGTTAGGCTGGCTGAGCGGAGTGTGGCAGGGAGGGTGCGGGAGAGTGGAACTATGCTATGATTGAGAGGTGCATTCTTGGGCATCATGATCGTGGAGAGTGGTTGTGTGTGTGTGTGTGTGTGCAGCTGGTGTGTACGGCTGGTATGTGACAGAAATGACAGGGGGATTGTGCGACTAGTGCTAGGTAGTTCAGAGGCAGGTCACAAGTGGGTCACAATTCAACAAAATACAATGGCTAAATTCGATTTTCTAAGTGGGGCAGGCAGAGGCTAAATGCTGGAAGGGCATAATAGGTAGCAGTTCCAAAAATTACAATGCCTAGATTCGATTTTCTAAGTGGTGCAGGCAGAGGCTAAATGGTGGAAGGGCATAATAGGTAGCAGTTCCAAAAATTACAATGCCTAGATTCGATTTTCTAAGTGTGGCAGGCAGAGGCTAAATGGTGACAGGGCATAATAGGTAGCAGTTCCACAAATTACGATGCCTAAATTTGATTTTCTAAGTGGGGCAGGCAGAGGCTATATGGTGGCAGGGCATAATAGGTAGCAGTTCAACAAAATACAATGCCTACATTCGATTTTCTAAGTGGGTGTCATGCCTGCGCATGGGCGCATACATTGGCGATCATTATGGACTAATTGTTATTCATTTATCTACAGAAAACTCTTGGATCAACCTCTATCCACTTTTTGGACCTTATTTCCCATTTGCAAGACTTTGGTGCTTTTTTTATTTAACCCAGCTAACTACAAGTACCACAATGCACTTTGCCATACCTATCTATTTCTGGCCATTGCTATTCGTCATCATCGGAACTACAATCCCCAGAAGCCCTAGGGATCAGCTCTGCTTCCACCAGCTTAGGAGCAGAGAGGGAGGAGGCAGATTGTATTCAGGTGTGCTGATCCAGGTGCGGCCAATTAGCCTGCCTCTGTGCTGGGCAGGGCGGTATAAAAGCTGCTGCCTGCAGGGGCTCAGTCTCTTGCATTAAGAGTCCTTCCAGCACCTTTTTGCTTCGAGCTACGTATTTTTTTATGCTGTTCCTGCTCACACCTGCTTTTGATCCAGTGTCCTGCCGGGCTCTCTGCATTGCAGCCGATCACGCTCTGCTGCCTTCTGCCCTTGCCCTTCTGGGCTCCTGCCTTGCAGCCGATCACGCTCTGCTGCCTTCTACCTTCCGCCCTTGCCCTTCCGGGCTCCTGCCTTGCAGCCGATCACGCTCCGCTGCCTTCTACCTACAGCCTTCGTCCGCTAGGCTTCCAGCCTTGCAGCCTACTTCAGTCCTCAGCAGCCTTTTACAGTCATCGGCCCTACTCCTCTGGGATCACTCCTTGCTGCCTGGCCCTTCTGGCTCCTTGCCGCGCAGCCTGCTTCACTCCGCTGTCAACAGCCCTTGTCCTCAGGGCTTCCTGCCTTGCAGCCGATCATGCTCCGCTGCTTTCTACCTACAGCCTTTGTCCGCTGGGCTTCCAGTCTTGCAGCCTTCTACAGTCAGCTCTGCTCCTCTGGGCTCACTCCTTGCCGTGCAGCCTACTTTACTCCGCTGCCCTAAGCCCTTTCCCTCTGGGCTCCCTTCCTCACAGCCCTACTCCTTTGGGCTTGCTCTTTGCTGTCCTGCTCCTCTGCGCTCTCTACCTTGCGCCCTACAGTCTTCTGCAATCCACAACAGTTTACCTGCATTTATTACTTTCAGTTATTGCAGTCCCCCTGTTTCCTGACTGCTGCTCCCTTGCTTTCTTCCTTGTTTTCAACTCTCTGTTCTTTATCGCTATCCAATCCTGTTATATAGCTTCCCCTTCATTTCCTTCTGCTAGTTTGCTCATCGACTTCCTTTTTCCTGGATTTGTCTGTTATTGTCTTCTCTTGTATCGTTTGTAGACCCCTTTGTACAGAGCTTGTCTGTTGGGTTCTGTCAGGCAACCTCTTCCCCTTCCCTTTTCTCGTTTCTGCGTTACAGACACCCATAGCTGTTTTTCCCAGCCATGAGCAAACAGCCTGGGCCTCTGTTATAGCAATTTGTGCAGAAGGTTGGAGTTTTTCCTAAGGTCCGTGGAACACTCTTTCCCATTTCTGCATACACCCCAAGAGGGATTGCCCTGCTACACTTGCCTACTCTGTGTTCTCTTTTACTTTCTGCTGTGTGTGTACTTATCTGTTCACCTTACTTCAGCACAACCACCCATACCCTATCTGGGTGCCCTGTGCCACTCTTAACAGAGTGCCATCCGTGACAGAATGCAAGAGCCAAAAATGTCTTGTTCCATAGGCAGGAAAGGCACACACAGACCAAGGATGCTTTCCTTTCGGGTTAAGAAACCTTTCCAAAAATCTAAAGTTTCCCTAAAGACAGCAAGAAAAAACCTTAGTTTAAAAGACAGTCTCGCCTTAGTAAACAAAGATTTACAAGCACAGTACTACACTCACTGGCTTGCTGACCCTTCTTCCATGTATAATTATTATGACATTTGCGACTATGATCCGCAGTCCTTATCCGTTGAAGAACTACAGCAAGATAATGAATTCTTACAGATTTTGTTAGCCCAGACAATGAAAAACACTCCTGCGCCTTCTGACATTTCTTCTAACACTGCTACAGCCAAGGATATTGCACTCATTGTGGGAGACTCTCAACGAGAGTACGCTGTTGCCAGAGTCATATGCTCAAGATCAACTTGGCAAGCTCCCCAGACTGCTGGAAACCCTCATTTAACAGGACAAGGCATTCTGTATCCTGAGGTTAGTGCAGCTGGTCCTGGGTACAAAAGACCAATACTGACCATCGGTTGTCTTAATTCTTCCCCACTATCTACTAACCATAATAACTTTAAGGTCAGTCTTCCTATTGCAACACCCGAATCTTCTGCTACACCAGATTCTGAAGCTTTAGATCAGGCTAATGGAACATACCTGTTACAAGAACAACTCTTACGTCTTAAAAGACAAACCGAAGACCTCTATGATGAATTTGTTTATTTGCATAGTAAGAATTTAACAAAGGGACACAATTTACCAGAACATCTGACACTATGTCCAACACCCGACATTCTGTCTTTGGAGATCGACATGATAAGGCCTGGAATTGCTACGCAGAAAAAGATACAGACTTATACCAAGCAGATGGAAGACCTAAATTTAGCATATGCATCCCTTCTAAAGCTTGACACAGCTCTTTCACATTTCAGCCACAGTAACTCAGGTTGTTGTACATATAATAAAAAATTAACTCCTTCAGTGGGCCAAATCACTCACACTGCCATTACACCACAAATCAAGTGTAATCTTCTGATTGGAGATCCTTCTGAGTCAAAGGATTGTTCCGCTCTTACCCTTGACTACTGTCCTATACTCACACTTACAGCCTCTACTGAAGTGACCAAATCAGAAATGTACTCTGCTTCTAAGGGTTTTTGTACACCAGACCATGAGTCAGATTCTGAACAATACCCAGTACCTGTCTGGAATCCAGCCTTTCCAACAGTCAATACCCCAGACCCACCTAGTAATCTGAGCACACCAGACTTTGAAGACCAGCCATCTGAACGCCTACCCTATCCTGACCCCACATCTGTCATGCTGCCTGTTACAGTATCTGCTAGCCCCATCTCTGCTGCTTCTCCTGCTATTACTTCTGAATCTGCTACTAATGCAGCATCTCACGTCACTCTTTCTGCAGTAGAAGCACCCCCTTCCTCTCTGCCTGCAAGGGCAGTACCTGTTGCTAAGCCAGTTAACAGCTTTTCTTTTAAGACTACAGCTCCGGTTGTTCCTGCTGGTGCCTCTGCAGCACTTAAACTACCAGACTCTACTCTACCAGTCTCAGGTGCGTCCCTGCCTGCTGGATCTCCTATGGCACCTACACTCCCAGTTGCTACAGCACCGGAACTATCTACAGCCATTCATGATCTCCCTGCTGCTGTGGCTTCTGAACTTCCTACAAATCATGGAGAACCCGCCACTGTGACTCCTGAATTCTCTGCGGCTAATCTTGACTTTGCCATTGCTGCTTCTGATGCCTTGGAAAACCTTCCTAGAGCAACCAACTCAGCTGTATCTCTGGCTCCACCTTTCAACACTATACTGTTGCCGGCCCTTAGGAAGACCACTACTTTCAAAGCACAATTTGCCATGGATCCTGCAGCAGATTTACACAGTTCCTCAGTTCATGAACACACTGTTGGGTTTTGTGCTCCAAAGACTTTGTCTTTTCTGAATTCTACCTCAAAGGTTCAGAACATTGGTACTGTCTCCTTCCTTCAAGACTCTCACCTTGCAACCTTAAACAGTTTTTGGTGCTTCATGATGTGCCTTTTTGGTATAAGACTCTTTCACGGTGTGACAGACATTCTTCTTGTTGGTCAGTCTTCAGGGAGCTTGGAGAGGGGCCTGGAGAGGGGCATACTGTCATGCCTGCGCCATGGGCGCATACATTGGCGATCATTATGGACTAATTGTTATTCATTTACCTACAGAAAACTCTTGGATCAACCTCTATTCACTTTTTGGACCTTATTTCCCATTTGCGAGACTTTGGTGCTTTTTTATTTTACCCAACTAACTACAAGTACCACAATGCACTTTGCCATAACTATCTATTTCTGGCCATTCCTATTCGTCATCATCGGAACTACAATCCCCAGAAGCCCTAGGGATCAGCTCTGCTTCCACCAGCTCAGAAACAGAGAGGGAGTAGGCAGATTTTATTCAGGTGTGCTGATCCAGGTGCGGCCAATTAGCCTGCCTCTGTGCTGGGCAGGGCGGTATAAAAGCTGCTGCCGGCAGGGGCTCAGTCTCTTGCATTAAGAGTCCTTCCAGCACATTTTTGCTTCGAGCTACGTATTTTTGTATACTGTTCCTGCTCACTCCTGCTTTTGATCCAGTGCCCTGCCAGGTCCTCTGCATTGCAGCCGATCACGCTCTGCTGCCTTCTACCTTCTGCCCTTGCCCTTCCGGGCTCCTGCCTTGCAGCCGATCTCACTCTACTGCCTTCTACCTTCCGCCCTTGCCCTTCCGGGCTCCTGCCTTGCAGCCGATCACGCTCCGCTGCCTTCTACCTACAGCCTTCGTCCGCTGGGCTTCCAGCCTTGCAGCCTACTTCAGTCCTCAGCAGCCTTCTACAGTCATCGGCCCTGCTCCTCTGGGCTCCCTCCTTGCTGCCCGGCCCTTCTGGCTCCTTGCTGCGCAGCCTGCTTCGCTCTGCTGTCAACAGCCCTTGTCCTCGGGGCTTCCTGCCTTGCAGCTGATCACGCTCCGCTGCTTTCTACCTACAGCCTTTGTCCGCTGGGCTTCCAGTCTTGCAGCCCACTACAGTCCTCTGCAGCCTTCTACAGTCAGCCCTGCTCCTCTGGGCTCACTCCTTGCCGTGCAGCCTACTTCACTCCGCTGCCCTAAGCCCTTTCCCTCTGGGCTCCCTTCTTTACAGCCCTGCTCCTTTGGGCTTGCTCTTTGCTGTCCTGCTCCTCTGAGCTCTCTACCTTGCACCCTACAGTCCTCTGCAATCCACAACAGTTTACCTGCATTTATTACTTTCAGTTATTGCAGTCCCCCTGTTTCCTGACTGCTGCTCCCTTGCTTCCTTCCTTGTTTTCAACCCTCTGTTCTTTATCGCTATCCAATCCTGTTATACGGCTTTCCCTTCATTTCCTTCTGCTAGTTTGCTCATCGACTTCCTTTTTCCTGGATTTGTCTGTTATTGTCTTCTCTTGTATCGTTTGTAGACCCCTTTGTACAGAGCTTGTCTGTTGGTCTCTGGCAGGCAACCTCTGCCCCTTCCCGTGTCTCATTTCTGCGTTACAGACACCCATAGCTGTTGTTCCCAGCCATGAGTAAACAGCCTGGGCCTCTGGTATAGCAATTTGTGCAGAAGGTTGGAGTTTTTCCTAAGCTCCGTGGAACACTCTTTCCCATTTCTGCATACACCCCAAGAGGGATTGCCCTGCTACACTTGCCTACTCTGTGTTCTCTTTTACTTTCTGCTGTGTGTGTACTTATCTGTTCACCTTACTTCAGCACAACCACCCATACCCTATCTGGGTGCCCTGTGCCACTCTTAACAGAGTGCCATCCGTGACAGAATGCAAGAGCCAAAAATGTCTTGTTCCATAGGCAGGAAAGGCACACACAGACCAAGGATGCTTTCCTTTCGGGTTAAGAAACCTTTCCAAAAATCTAAAGTTTCCCTAAAGACAGCAAGAAAAAACCTTAGTTTAAAAGACAGTCTCGCCTTAGTAAACAAAGATTTACAAGCACAGTACTACACTCACTGGCTTGCTGACCCTTCTTCCATGTATAATTATTATGACATTTGCGACTATGATCCGCAGTCCTTATCCGTTGAAGAACTACAGCAAGATAATGAATTCTTACAGATTTTGTTAGCCCAGACAATGAAAAACACTCCTGCGCCTTCTGACATTTCTTCTAACACTGCTACAGCCAAGGATATTGCACTCATTGTGGGAGACTCTCAACCAGAGTACGCTGTTGCCAGAGTCATATGCTCAAGATCAACTTGGCAAGCTCCCTAGACTGCTGGAAACCCTCATTTAACAGGACAAGGCATTCTGTATCCTGAGGTTAGTGCAGCTGGTCCTGGGTACAAAAGACCAATACTGACCATCGGTTGTCTTAATTCTTCCCCACTATCTACTAACCATAATAACTTTAAGGTCAGTCTTCCTATTGCAACACCCGTATCTTCTGCTACACCAGATTCTGAAGCTTTAGATCAGGCTAATGGAACATACCTGTTACAAGAACAACTCTTACGTCTTAAAAGACAAACCGAAGACCTCTATGATGAATTTGTTTATTTGCATAGTAAGAATTTAACAAAGGGACACAATTTACCAGAACATCTGACACTATGTCCAACACCCGACATTCTGTCTTTGGAGATCGACATGATAAGGCCTGGAATTGCTACGCAGAAAAAGATACAGACTTATACCAAGCAGATGGAAGACCTAAATTTAGCATATGCATCCCTTCTAAAGCTTGACACAGCTCTTTCACATTTCAGCCACAGTAACTCAGGTTGTTGTACATATAATAAAAAATTAACTCCTTCAGTGGGCCAAATCACTCACACTGCCATTACACCACAAATCAAGTGTAATCTTCTGATTGGAGATCCTTCTGAGTCAAAGGATTGTTCCGCTCTTACCCTTGACTACTGTCCTATACTCACACTTACAGCCTCTACTGAAGTGACCAAATCAGAAATGTACTCTGCTTCTAAGGGTTTTTGTACACCAGACCATGAGTCAGATTCTGAACAATACCCAGTACCTGTCTGGAATCCAGCCTTTCAAACAGTCAATACCCCAGACCCACCTAGTAATCTGAGCACACCAGACTTTGAAGACCAGCCATCTGAACGCCTACCCTATCCTGACCCCACATCTGTCATGCTGCCTGTTACAGTATCTGCTAGCCCCATCTCTGCTGCTTCTCCTGCTATTACTTCTGAATCTGCTACTAATGCAGCATCTCACGTCACTCTTTCTGCAGTAGAAGCACCCCCTTCCTCTCTGCCTGCAAGGGCAGTACCTGTTGCTAAGCCAGTTAACAGCTTTTCTTTTAAGACTACAGCTCCGGTTGTTCCTGCTGGTGCCTCTGCAGCACTTAAACTACCAGACTCTACTCTACCAGTCTCAGGTGCGTCCCTGCCTGCTGGATCTCCTATGGCACCTACACTCCCAGTTGCTACAGCACCGGAACTATCTACAGCCATTCATGATCTCCCTGCTGCTGTGGCTTCTGAACTTCCTACAAATCATGGAGAACCCGCCACTGTGACTCCTGAATTCTCTGCGGCTAATCTTGACTTTGCCATTGCTGCTTCTGATGCCTTGGAAAACCTTCCTAGAGCAACCAACTCAGCTGTATCTCTGGCTCCACCTTTCAACACTATACTGTTGCCGGCCCTTAGGAAGACCACTACTTTCAAAGCACAATTTGCCATGGATCCTGCAGCAGATTTACACAGTTCCTCAGTTCATGAACACACTGTTGGGTTTTGTGCTCCAAAGACTTTGTCTTTTCTGAATTCTACCTCAAAGGTTCAGAACATTGGTACTGTCTCCTTCCTTCAAGACTCTCACCTTGCAACCTTAAACAGTTTTTGGTGCTTCATGATGTGCCTTTTTGGTATAAGACTCTTTCACGGTGTGACAGACATTCTTCTTGTTGGTCAGTCTTCAGGGAGCTTGGAGAGGGGCCTGGAGAGGGGCATACTGTCATGCCTGCGCCATGGGCGCATACATTGGCGATCATTATGGACTAATTGTTATTCATTTACCTACAGAAAACTCTTGGATCAACCTCTATTCACTTTTTGGACCTTATTTCCCATTTGCGAGACTTTGGTGCTTTTTTATTTTACCCAACTAACTACAAGTACCACAATGCACTTTGCCATAACTATCTATTTCTGGCCATTCCTATTCGTCATCATCGGAACTACAATCCCCAGAAGCCCTAGGGATCAGCTCTGCTTCCACCAGCTCAGAAACAGAGAGGGAGTAGGCAGATTTTATTCAGGTGTGCTGATCCAGGTGCGGCCAATTAGCCTGCCTCTGTGCTGGGCAGGGCGGTATAAAAGCTGCTGCCGGCAGGGGCTCAGTCTCTTGCATTAAGAGTCCTTCCAGCACATTTTTGCTTCGAGCTACGTATTTTTGTATACTGTTCCTGCTCACTCCTGCTTTTGATCCAGTGCCCTGCCAGGTCCTCTGCATTGCAGCCGATCACGCTCTGCTGCCTTCTACCTTCTGCCCTTGCCCTTCCGGGCTCCTGCCTTGCAGCCGATCTCACTCTACTGCCTTCTACCTTCCGCCCTTGCCCTTCCGGGCTCCTGCCTTGCAGCCGATCACGCTCCGCTGCCTTCTACCTACAGCCTTCGTCCGCTGGGCTTCCAGCCTTGCAGCCTACTTCAGTCCTCAGCAGCCTTCTACAGTCATCGGCCCTGCTCCTCTGGGCTCCCTCCTTGCTGCCCGGCCCTTCTGGCTCCTTGCTGCGCAGCCTGCTTCGCTCTGCTGTCAACAGCCCTTGTCCTCGGGGCTTCCTGCCTTGCAGCTGATCACGCTCCGCTGCTTTCTACCTACAGCCTTTGTCCGCTGGGCTTCCAGTCTTGCAGCCCACTACAGTCCTCTGCAGCCTTCTACAGTCAGCCCTGCTCCTCTGGGCTCACTCCTTGCCGTGCAGCCTACTTCACTCCGCTGCCCTAAGCCCTTTCCCTCTGGGCTCCCTTCTTTACAGCCCTGCTCCTTTGGGCTTGCTCTTTGCTGTCCTGCTCCTCTGAGCTCTCTACCTTGCACCCTACAGTCCTCTGCAATCCACAACAGTTTACCTGCATTTATTACTTTCAGTTATTGCAGTCCCCCTGTTTCCTGACTGCTGCTCCCTTGCTTCCTTCCTTGTTTTCAACCCTCTGTTCTTTATCGCTATCCAATCCTGTTATACGGCTTTCCCTTCATTTCCTTCTGCTAGTTTGCACATCGACTTCCTTTTTCCTGGATTTGTCTGTTATTGTCTTCTCTTGTATCGTTTGTAGACCCCTTTGTACAGAGCTTGTCTGTTGGTCACTGGCAGGCAACCTCTGCCCCTTCCCGTGTCTCGTTTCTGCGTTACAGACACCCATAGCTGTTGTTCCCAGCCATGAGTAAACAGCCTGGGCCTCTGTTATAGCAATTTGTGCAGAAGGTTGGAGTTTTTCCTAAGCTCCGTGGAACACTCTTTCCCATTTCTGCATACACCCCAAGAGGGATTCCCTCTCTACTCTTTGTTCTCTTTTACTTTCTGCTATGTGTGTACTTATCTGTCCACCTTACTTCAGCACAACCACCCATACCCTGTCTGGGTGCCCTGTGACACTCTTAACAGAGTGCCATCCGTGACAGTGGGGCAGGCAGAGGCTAAATGGTGGCAGGGCATAATAGGTAGCAGTTCAACAAAATACAATGCCTAAATTCGATTTTTTAAGTGGGACAGGCAGAGGCTAAATGGTGGCAGGGCATAATAGGTAAAAACAAAGAGGTGATGGCTGGAAGGTTTAGAATTAATCTTAACCACTGGCAATGCTCTGGGCAACCCTCCAGACCACCGTTCTTCGCCTGCCAAGGCATAATAGGTAGCAGTTGGCTGCACAAGAGGATACATTACAATCGGATAAGCGATACTGGTAAATGCACTAAATAGTATAGTGAGTATAGTGAGATATTATATATCAACAATGGACCAGGTGATAGCAAGCAATTGTCAAAAGTCAGTGAAAAGCAGAGGCACCCACGAGGTGTACTGCTGGGGAGGTGTGGGCAAGCTGCAGGGTCAGGGCAGGCTTACCAGAAAATGGGCAGAGTCCTTGGCCCAGGCCTCAGGTGCCTCCGGACAGGCTCCAGACAGGAAAAGTTCCTTGTGATGGGGATCCTTTGGATGAGGGGGCCGGTGTTTGCCTGCCGGCGGCTGATTGGCCTTCTGTAGTTGCAGTTGGCCATTGGGGGCTCTCCTGGATGTCATGTGGTTGCCTTCTTGGCAAGGAGGAGGTCAGCGGCCATGTTGAAGCAGGGACACCTCATGTGTTCCAATAGAGGCACAGGAAAAACAATCAAAATGCGCTTTTTAGGTTGTTTTTTCAATATAAATATGATTTACACTGCTCATGTGTAATTATGGGGCTAGGAGGAGCACTTTTCAGTGGGTGGGATTTTTGAGCACAGGGGGCTAAAAATAGGCAGGGAGCCTACCTTAGGGTGGATGCACTCTGGTGGAGGGCCAGCCCACTGCTCCTGTAGTGTTGAGGGCTCCTGCACCTCGGTGGTCCTCTCAAATAAGGTCTTTCTTCCATGATCAGCATATGGAAATACATGCATGCTGTGAGCTGAGCCATTTACATTTGCTCATCTTTGCTGGTTTGTGTCATGTAAAAGACTGTCAGGGCCTGATGTAACAACCCATTATCCTGCCACATGTCAAAATATGTGGGGGTAACCTCCTGCACCATTGTGGCTTGCCACATTTCATGTTATTGTTCTACCCATTCACCTTTAATAAATAATTTGAATAGGAGGTGCTTTGTGGCCATATTGATTTCTACGGTGCTCATTCTGAAATGTGTTCTGCACCTTATACACTCTCTATGCAAGCACAAACATCTTAACCCTGATCCTGCTTAGTTACCACTCCCAATGACAACTTAAAATCCACACTGCTTTATCTATACAGCGCCCTGGCTCCCAGTGTACAGGTCTGAATGGCATCTTAATATTGCAACACAACTTTCCATCCACTGCAATGCAATTACACCAAAATGAATAGGCTGCTGCCACTGCACTGTTACATGTGAAGACTCTCTGTAAATCCCACCCATGAGCCCCCAGCTTTGTCATGATATATTAGGCGGTCACTCTCAACTCAGGGAGTTCCTTCCCCCCCAAACCAGGCAGTGCGCAACAAATTGCTTTGCAGATTTAAAGCTAGTGAGACCTCCAACCTATCTCACACCCTCCAACCAATACCCTCCTTACCACCAATGAGCTAGGAACCAGGCCGGTGTATAGTAAGAATATATATTTATTTAGGTTTGGCAAAAAATATTAGAACAACCAAAACATTAGCCACCAATGCTGTGGCACTAAACAAAATCACAATTTCAAATTACTTGCACCAATTGGCTGACTTATATTTCTAATGGACTTACAGATACTACAACACACAGGTTGAATTTAAAGATTTTACATCAAAACACACTGCGGATTTATTGAACATTAACACTTAGGAAATAACCCCAGTGATTGCTTGGGTTATCACAATGTTCTTCATCCCAGCAACCGCCAACCCCCAGGCATCAGTTATATATGATCCCTTCATTTGTAGGCAAGGTACAGGAAGTGGGAATACAGTAGCAAAATCGTTTTGCCTTTTTATTAAAAAGGCAGTTTTTGGGAAAGAGAAACAATGAAAAAAAAACATTTTGGGCTTTTATTTGAAAGGCAAATTTAAGAAAGGAACTGAATGTGAAAATCGTTTTGAGCTTTTTATTTGCATGAAATGCAGGGCCTTGGGGTTCTGATTTGGGAGGCAAATAAATAGATGGGAAATGTTGTTTTGCACATGCTACATTCACTGGAATGGCAGAGATTTAGGGTTACTTAGTTTGGGATTATGAACACCCCTTTCTGTGCAGAAGACAGAGTTTTCAGAAAGGTAGAGTCACCCAAGTACTTTATTGTCTATACCAGCTCTAACACACTGGGCATGATCTTTGTTAGTTTCGAACTCTAACAACACTCATCCCGTGATTTTCTATATGGGAATTAATTGATTTAACATCAAATCAATGCGCTAAGGCTCTACACAGTTTTACCCCCTCCCCCCAATTTATTGGAAAGGATTAAGGCAGGCAGTTCCCAACACAATGCAATTTAAATGGATAGGGCAATTTTCTATAGTGGAATTAATGTGAGTTAGATTTAATGAAATGTGCCTTCCCAGTTCCACCCCCTACCTGTAATTGAAGATGGAGGCTGGCAGATCCCCCCCACACTTTTGATGGCTTTTGGATAATCTACTTACATGGGAGACCTTGGTTATGGGACATCCAGAGAAACAGCAGGGCTCCTTGAAGACAGCACAGATCTGGTCAAAGGCTTCGGTCAAGGGTAGTCCCCAGCACCCAGACTTCCTCTGTCTCCTCAAACGGCATGGTGAGCTAGCGTCTAGATTTCACAGTCTCGGTCTCCCATGCAATGTTTAAGGCCCTGGTAGCTCTCCCAGTCTCTCTGCTAGTTGTTCCGAGCAAGAGTCCATAAGTAGACTACATTCAGCAATAGAGTGGAAAAGTCAAGGGAAAAGTCCAAAAGTCCAAAGAGAAGGCAAATAGTCAAAAAGCCAAGCCCCCTCTCAGATTGAAAACTGATCTATTATAGGGCTTATTTATTTATTTATGTATGCATTTGTTACAGTGCACATAACACTTGGGTATCTCAGCGCTAATTTCATTGGGGTGCATTATTTAGGTACATTAGTTACATTGGGTTGCAAGGTTACAGCTTACATTACTTGAAAATAGGTGCATGAAAAGTTCCACTCCAATGGTGACATTCCATTATCATCATAATTCTCAGGCTACGGATTAGCCAGCTCTCCTCCCACCCACCCCCAATATGCCCACTGCCTGCAGACAGGAAAAGGAGTTGGGAGGTGTAGATGATGGAGGCGAAAAATTCATCATCCCAAAATGACAAGTAGGTTTAACTTTTTAGTGTCCTTGAAACTCACAACATGGCAGCTACCTTACCCTTTCAGTTAAATGCAGGCACATATATATATTTGAGTTCCATATTTTATGGTGAGTCGGAAAATACTAATCATATCTCGGCATGCCCTTCCTAGGAGGAGATACCATTTTTATCGATTTACTCCTGAGCCGAAATAGTCACAAATCGGATCCTTCAAGATTCAAACCTTGCTTCCATAACCTATCACCACACACAGTTTCCATTCCCTTAGAATTATGAGAAGGCCGGAATCATAATTGTCATCATAACTAAAATTGTATACATCACACAAAATGCATATTTACATGGTACCGACAGCCTTCTTATCCCCTTTAATATGAGTCCAGGATGAACACACTGGGACATAGGATTCTCTTTTAATTAAAGAAAAGGTGGCCCAATGTTAATCATGTGGCAAGGCATCACATGTGCCCCTCAACTCCCCAATAGGCCCAACCTTTTTTTAAAGATTTGCTTCTGTTCTTGGTACCTGGCATGAACATCTACTTATCAGCAGGGTCTACTTCTTACATAATGTTTGCAGATCCATTAGTGGCTCTGAAGCCATTTCTTGAGGTTGAGTAAGCCCTATGAAGGTCATTTCTATTGGCAACAAATGCACAGTTAATAGCGAGACCTGACCTTAAGGTGATTTCTTCTGGCTGTGTTATCTGCAACTCCTATAATTTTGATCTAATTCTCTGTTATTTGTTTGTATTTCTAATGGAGCCAGACCTAGTTTTCCTGGGGGGGCCTGCACACTGGTCTTATTTTCAAAGTTTCAAAGTTTCAAAGGCATAGACCTTTCAGTTCAGTGGGGAAAACACCAGCTGCATTCATACTTCAGAGAATACAGCAAGACAGATATAAGTTAACTTTTGGTATTATTCATACATAGGCCACAGTTACATAAAACATTCATGTTCACTTCTCCAACAAGTAACCCTCGCACATTTAAATGTCCGTTTATTTGTAAAAAAATAAGTGTCTTTCTCTGAAATATTGATACTTGGGTTCACTTTTAAATGTAAGACACAATTCCTCCTTGGTATTGTTCACATGCCTAGCATTTCAATGTACCTTTTCCCAGATGTACTGCTTCAGTTTTGAATCTGTCAAAAAGTGCCTTTTCCCAGTTTACACAAAGTCAGCATCTGCAGTACCACATGTTATTTCCCATTTATTGGGCATATCAAGCAGTTGTAAACTCCCGGGCAGATTCCCTTTCACTTGCACACTTGTCCATTTTAGTATAATTGCAATAGGCCCATTTCTTTTCATTTCACTAGCCGTAATGTTGGAAATCACTGCTTTGTACTGACTTCTATATATCAATGAGACTCCACATTAGCCAGCTTCACTCTAACAATAGGGGCCTAGCATGGCCTCTCCATCTCAGTCACTCTGGGGCTGTATTTTCAATCAACACATTTGACAACTTTGTAACTTCCTCTCTTAATTTGGGCTCATTGGCATTGCTGTTTTAGAGTCTGCACTCACATAGTACCTTCTCCTACTACAATGGTCTGAACATCTTAACTAGGCACATGTACTTAGATGCTGAAAAAGTTAGATCTTTTTATCTTGAACCAATAGCGTTGACCAATTCCCATAGCCATATTTGTAAGCCAATTTCTATTTTGGATGAGTGTCTCAACTAATCCTCATCCTAACTTTGTAAAAGTGTCAGCCACCACAGCTGAATACAACTTGTTGCCTAATCATGCGAGGCTTAGCCACCTGCTTTCTTGTTTCTCACTGGATTGCTGCATAATGGAAGCAACGCCCTTTGCAGCTCTGCCTTGCTTCCCCTTTGTACCAGCTCTCAGGCCCATGATTAATAACCCGGGGGCTGCTTTGGGCAATGTCTTGTCTATCTAAATGACACAAATAGCTTGATAGCCCTTCCAAATAGTCTGCACCAGCGTTAAAGGCTCTCAGCCCATGTTAAATTGGGCTCCTAAGCCATTACCACCTATTGTATCCTGTGGAGGTTGGCTGTACATATATATCAGCAGTCGGCAGGTTAACTGAGCAATCAGGTTGCCCAAAATGTCAGCTATATCCATCGGTACAAGCCTGACCTCAAGCAAGCTGGTGGCTGTTTACAGTGCTCCTACTATTTTCTTTCCATGCCCACGTAAATAAAAGTTGGATGTTTACTTGACTGATTTGTGGTGTCAGTTGCAAGGCTTCCGCTACCACATTGTGGTCAGAGAAATAGAAGGTTTTCTTTGTTCAACTCCTGGCCATTTTTCTCATCGGCCATTCTGGAATAGTTTCGATTCAATTTTGGAATCAAGTATGCATTCACAGATGAAAAAGCTCCCAAAGGACATGACATGGAAAGGCTGTTCAGGTGAGATAATTGCATATTCATATCATATCCTCAGCCCCAGGCTAGGTTCAAAAGTATTAACTTGGGCAGGAACCTGTTACCAGCCTGCAGCCTCGAGGATTATTGCATATTAGTACCCTGGAAGTGATGTCATTGTGCATCTCAGCATATTTTAGGGCTTGTAAAACAGGGCTTATTTCCTGGTATGGGTCAGTCAATTCCAGCCCCAGGATGTCCTATAGGGCACCACCCAACATAGCCCGTCATCTTTTCGATCCCCACTGCTTGGCACCATACCTGCCCATCCCGATCACCCTCAGCCTTCCAACCTCTTGCTTACTTGCCTTAGCCCCTAGTCACACCAAAAGTTACCTGACACCAGACCTGCCCAGTTCATCTCTTGGCCCATTAACTCTGCTGCTTATGAAAACACCGAAGTGACTTTCTGTAGTTCCCATCTCTATGTCCATTCTGGCCATATTTTGTTCTATTTTCTTAACTTGTGAAATGGTCACTGTGCTGTGTTTCAACCTAAAATAGAAGTGCTACTAGCACACACTTACAGGCTATCTTTACAAGTTGGTTCAGGCACTTGGAACCACGTTAAATGCCCTTGTTTCCCTCAGGACTTTATGTTGTTCTCCAGGTCATTATCTTATGTAAAGGCAACCTGTATGGGTTTTATTGCTTGATTAGTGCGCTGTCGCTGATGTCATGGCGTGTCCCAGCCAATCACAGGGATTTGAATGCAGCCTTACCTCATGGCAAGGGGCCTGAAATCTAACCTCCTTGATGGCCTAGACTCCTTGACATCACAGCGAGAGTGCTGAAATGCAACCTGGTTTCTCCGGGCATTTAGCTCCTGGAAAAGCCACCCTGTGCAGGAATTACTGTGGTAAAATTAGGCAGTAAAATCTGAGTGACCAGGATCCAACTACTGGTAGCGCTCCAGAGCCCAAATTACAGGCCAAAGTCTGGTAGGCCGATGGCAGGTGATGATATTTGTAGTGGTCTGCTTAGGTGTCCTGATGTCATAGTGGACAGTGGAATGTTTGTGCCTGGTGGCTTGGGGGTTCTGAGAGGTACTGTTGAGAGTTGAGAGCTGAGAGAGAGAGCTGATGGGTGTGGGTATCCCAGTGTTCATTTCTTCCTTTCTTCTATACTTGTCTCTGTGTCTTCCCTACCATCCTGTGTGGCCCTAAGAGGTATACAGGACTGGACAATAAAAGGTGTTCACACTTACCTGTCGTACGGACCCAGATTATTACACTGGCGATGAGGATGGGATGGTAGGGAGGCCAACTTGCTACATCATGGCTGCTGGGTAGGTGGTGCAGCTGGTGGAGGACACTGCCCCCATTGTGTGTCCTCACACCCAGAGGGACGTTTGCTGGCTGGCGAGCCAGGGTTGTTGGGAGGCGGGGTCTGGACACAGTGCTGGGACCTGGGAGCAGCCAAGACATGAAGTCCAGCGAGTCCCTGTGCTGTTGGAGTCGTGTCAACTGCTGGATGAGTCACATACGGCAGGGTGGCTGTGGCTGGTTTTTCTGTGGTAGTTCCAGCACACTGTGCCGTGTCGAGCATGGTGAGGTGTGTCCTGGAGGGGTGCAGCTGGTCCCGGTTGGGGATGTGCCCCGCGGCAGCAGCACGGGGCGCGTTTTGTCAATCTTCTTTGGTGCTGCATCACTGGTGGTCAAATGGTGAAGGTGATGCCGAGGGAGTCAGTTGCTGTGTCCTCATCAAGGGTCCAAGGACAGAGGTCTCTGGTCAGACCAATCGAAGAATCAGCAGATGCCACAGCGGGCGAGGCTGTCTGCTGTTCCCAGCAGGACTGTGAGGCTTTGTGCCCTGGAGATGGGTTGCCTTCGGTGTCGGTGGTATGGTGACGTCAGAGCCCTGCGCAGCATGGGGACGCTGTCTCATGGTTGGCAGTTGGAGCGCCAGCCCGTGGAGCGCCGCGCACGTTGTTGATCGAGTGGCGTTGTGTGTCAGCAGGAAGGTTTCAGTGAAGGCGACCTGGAAGGCGTCATCAGTGGTTTACCACAGTGTTTGTGAAATGGTGAATAGTGATGGAGGCGCAGCACGGCCTGCAGTTGGTCCAGTAGGAAGGCGGATCAACGTTGGGGACATGGAAGGTTCCGGGAGTGCCATGGGCTGCCATGAGAGGTTGGCAGATAGCATTTGCAGGCTAGAGATTGCCTGCCTGTTGAAAGGATAGGACGTTGCGTTGGCGTCTTTTCTGGGCCCGTGGAATCGCGATGCTGGGTAGAATCGTGAAGAAGCTAAGTGTTTTGGGTCTGAGTGTTGTTGTCTGTATGTTGTGGCCCAAATGTTTAGAGGTGTAGGGTATGTCCACGGGTTGGTCTGTAGGGGTTGATGTTGTCACAGGCCGTTGTCTGTTCTGTGTGGCGTGTTGTGTCGTGGCCTCTGTTTTCCCTTAGGTCCCTTTTTGTTCAGCCTGTAATGTTAGGGGTCGTAGCGAGTATACCCTGGTTAGGGGGGGTGTTATTTCTGTTTCTGCAATGTCATTTTGCCATTTGGAAATGTGGCAGAGTTTGAACGTTCCTGGCAGAGTTTTATTAGGAACTCTGTAGATTTCGAGTATTGAATTTGGGACTCGACGGTGTGGGGTAGAGGTGACTTGCACTAAGAACTTGATAGTGCGGGGAAGAGAAGAATTACATTTTGAACTCGAGTGTCGGGGGGAAATTCTGCCGGGGTCGGCCGGGCCGTCCGCAGACCTCCGGGCAGGGAGGCCCCAACTCCTCCCGTATATCCCAGGCGAGATAGAGTATGAGACACACACAAGAAGCAAGGTGACTCTGCTGTTTATTTAGACAAAACGGCAGGGATGGGTCAAGGATCGTACGCGTCCGTCCTGACACACACACAATCGTGGGGCTCGCAGGCCCTTTTTACTGCATTATGACGCGCTACTTGCGTCACTTCAGAAAGTTAAGAAAAAACCTATCGCCACTCTTAATTGGTTGCTCGAGTGGTAGGGTTAGTATAGTACACATATAGAGAATGATATTAGTGGACAAGGTGTAGTCAGGTGGTATATCTGGGTTGTCCCTACAATTAGATACATAAGAATTGTTACATGAAGACTCCTGAGGATTGGCTAGTATTACTGACGTCTGAGATAAGAGCCCCATGTTCTGATTGGTGCATCCGTGAGCTTCCCAGCCTGGGACCACCGTTGTTCCCAGCTCTCGGTGTACCTGTGTTTGCAACAATGTTTCAATATGGGTACGTGCAGACAATGTGAGGATTTATTCATAGGTGGAAGGCTGACCGCTCCCACTGTAGCAGATGTCCATTGAGCCTTTCAAGTGTATCGGCCTGTGTCTCGTAGTGAGGGACCCAGATGCCTTTTCTCTCCTGGGTTTTGGCATCTCGTCAGGTTCGGCTTGGTCACGTGGGGAGGGACCGTGAAAGAGGCAGAATTCTGCACAATTAATATTGTTTTTTCTACTGCGCGTCTGGTTTAATTTGTCGGCGTGCCTTTATCGTTGAGGCGCGGAGTGTGAGGTTGCAACATCGTGCCTTTGATGATTTGTTCTTGGATGTGGGTTTGCAACATTGCGACCTTGGCTGGTTGCTCCACCGGGTTCTTTCTGCAGGATCAGCAACCTGACTCTTGCTTTGTTAATGTCCACGGGAGCTCTTGTTTGAGGCCTACTCGGGCCTGGTGCTTAAGTTGTCTGTTTGGTGCATAGGTGCTTTTGGGTTATAATGGCATATATTTCCATGACCAGTATCGTGTTTCCATTATACCTCTCATGGTGGTAACGGGTTTCAAGAGAAGCGTGAGCAAGCGTTATAGATGAGTTCATGATGCGTCTTGCGTTTCTGCGTTCTGAAAGCCTATGTAAAGATAATAAAGATGCACGTCCGTGAATATGCCTGTCGCCTACGTCAGAGCACTGAGTATGTTCTTCGTGTAGATTGGTGTGGAAATGTTAAGTGTGTATATTTGTACAGATGTGCTTCCCGTTGTCTAGGTCGTCATGGCATCTCTAACGACGTGTGGTTTTTAGTCTAGCTGATCCGAGCCGCAGGTGTCGGCATGGCCAGTGCGGGCTGCTGGGCAGGCAGGTGGACACATCCGTATGTTCCTGTACCAGGGTACCTGGTCGTCTGGTAAATGGACAAACTCTTCTCGCGGCGGGTGTCTGGGCCGTGACCCTCTAGGCCAAGCGCGAGAGGTGAAGGACGGGAGCCTGGTCTTCCATTCTCCCACTTCAGTCCCCCCTCTGGTCGACTTGTCGACCACAAACATATCCTTCTCGTTATCTCCTCTTACCCTGCATATCTTAGTTATCCCTCCGAGATGTCCATAATGGTTTACATGATCTTCAAATGACCAATACATATATTCACATGTTCCTCCAGGAGTACAGTATACCCATCTTCCTATGTAGCTCCTGGGGTTCCTTGGGTTCTCGATCTTCACTGATGGTGGGTCTAGATGATTGGTGATGATTTGGGTGCGCAACTTCTCCCTTTCTTGTATTATCACACCTGTATGCTGGCCGTCATCTGCTGGCATTAAGGGGTGCATTCCCACCATTTCCAGCAACTCGTCAGTCGTGCGTGCCTTCCGGGCCTTCCAAAATCTAATTATGATCAGGGTAGCTCCAGCCAAAATAGTACACCCCACTATTATTTTCAGTCCATCTGACAGCCAAGATGGCATCCATGACCATAATAGTGAAAACCAGCTCTTATCCTTGTCTACACCGTTACTTTCATCCATCATTTTGGAGTGCATCTGGGCCAATTGTGAAACTGCTTCTGTCAGTGTACCATTGTCAGCATCGTTGGCAGGTATGAACGTGCAGCAAGATTGTCCTATCTTTGCACAAACTCCTCCTTCCATTGCTGTGAGAAGGTCCAGTACATATCTGTTCTGGAGTGCTACCATCCTTACAGCTCGCAGCTCCTCTTTAATTGCGTTGAACCCATTTACTGTTGAATTGATGGTCATCATTAGTTCCCATCTGGTTATTTGGAGCCATTTTGCGTTTGCGTATGCCTGCAGTCCCGGATGTATTATTGAGGAGAAGAACATTGCTGCTCTGCTGAATAGTCTGTGTTCTGGCGGTATTGATGTTAGTTCCGTTTCCGACCTTCCCCACGGGTAATTTCCTGTCAGTGGCTCTCCTTGTCTTTTTTTCCTATTTAGGACAGTATCATTGCTGTTGGTCCTGTTCTCTTGCTCCTTCTGAAGTGGTGCAGATCTCTTTCTTCTCCTATCCCCTTCATCCATTTTAGGAAATTTCGCCACATCGACATTCTTCTTAGGTACCACTAGTGATGGTACATTGACGTGTACCATTGTGCACACACCATTCCACAGGGGAGGCAGTGTATGATATGCCTTTTCTCCGCAGGCCCAATAATGGTCCATTATTACTGCTGTTCCCGCTCCCCCCTCAGGTAACTCCATCACGCTTGCACAATTGGTGTTATATCCTACGTCCACCTCTCCTTTATGCTGGTAGCATACTTTGGGCGCAGTCAATGGTAGTATAGTTATTGGGTCTTCATCTTCTTCTACCCACGTGAGCATTGGTACATACTTGATCCACGTCGTCCAACATCGATGATTGTGTGTCTCGATAGTTGAGATAGTTTCTTTTGTTACCATGTTGCTGCCAATCACTCCTATCTCCCAGCTGTTGCCCAGATACACCTTTCCTGTTATCGTCAGTAGCGGCCTCTCCCAGCATCCTTGTTTACCCGGAACTTCAGTGGCGTACCAATCACATGGTAGATACTGCAGTGTTACCTTCTTTGTTTCTCCTTTTGCAGGGCCACTTGTTATGTACCTGAATGCTTCAGCATGTAAACTGGTCTTGTGATAACTCAGATAGGTCTTGAGGAAGTTGTTTTCATATGGGTATGAGTCTCGTGTTTTCCATGTCATGTGCACTACTGTTCCTTGAAATCTTCCTTTCGTTTGGAACAGGGCCAAATAGATTATGCACTGTGCTGTTTTTTCATCTATTTCTGTGGCAACAAATGTTCGTGAAGCGCTCATGGCGTATGGTACTAATGAGCAAACATAACAGCTATCCTCGGTTGTCTGCTTACCAATGCGGGTCATGTGCTGGTACCATATGTTGTTTGCGACGTGTGCTGAATCTTGTACATAATTATCAATACCTTTATTGTCTGAGTATGTGCTGCGTTTAACTCTATTTTGCTTGGGTGCAAAAAAAACACCTGTTGCAGCAGGGAACGGGGGTATATTAGGTTTGGGTGCAGCAATAAAATCGATAGCATAGCTGTACTGCCAGACAGAGGCAGCCAAGAACCCGGTGATCATAAAAATCCCTATTATTTTTATTACATATGCTAATCTCACCGGCATTTTGCTCTTACCTTGCTGCAGTCCTGGCAGCGTATTCTTGCGACGTTAAAGTTGCCCGCCTAAAAATTCTCAAAAGTGCTCGTTATTAAATGTTAGTTTTGTTTCCTTTAAGCTCTCCCTATCAAGTAGTCATTCAGTGCCCAGGCGAAGAGCTGCTCCCACGCTACTCTAAGTGATCGGTCTCTTAGGACCGGCAAGTACGGGCGGAGGTGGGGCATGGAATATTCTATGGCCAGGAGGAAGGCTGTGTAGTAGACACGTACCCTTCTCCTTTTTAGGTATGTTGGCCTTTTTATTTCGTATACAAATTGGTGTGACAATTCTTCTGGGTAGTTATCGTCTGGGAGTACCATCTACGCCTGTACACTGAACTTGTTAATTAGCTTTTTCTTAACAATACAATATTACGCAGTTCCTGTATGTGCGAGAGAAAAAAGAGAACATTCACGTGTTTACATGTGTATTGGTGCAAGCAATGTCCTTCAGTTTTAGTTACAACTGTACTTAGGAGTCAATGGGCGGGGGGGGTTTGCGCTCAGATGGCGGAAGTATTTTTACTCTTTGAGCGTGTGACCATGGGGTGGGCAGTATGGGGATCACCCCCTTCTTCGTCAGTTATTGTCTCCGAGGGAACAATTGGGTCGTTGTCTGTGGTGGAACTTTCTTCCGCTGTCGGGGATGTTGTTGCTGTTCTTCCAATGGACCTGTCGTTGGCGCTGGGGCGGGTCTGCAGTTTGTAGATCTTTACGTCATGTAGGTGGTTCCAGGCACGCTTATCCTTTAGTTTTACTGCTCTTGTTGATACGTCCTCTACCAGATGGGGGCCAGTGAACCTCTTCTCGTTCCACTTTCTATTGAAATTGCGAAGTAGCACGTGGTCACCTTTGGCAAGTTTGCACAAGTTCTCCTTTCCCAATTCTGTACTTGCGCCTTTTTCTTGATTGCTGGTAGACCCGCCCCGTGTGCGCTCGAGCTGTTGAGACACAAACACGACACTAGTAATCAAAGAAGACACATATTGATACATTTCATCACCTAACACACTCGCTGAACTTTCGTGGTCGGTGAATGCCCTTGACGTTGGGGTTAGGGGAAGGCGCATTTGACGTCCAGTAACCACTTCGTGAGGGGTGAGGTGGTGGTCGGACCCTGGCCTATTTCTAAGTTCAAATAAAGCTAACGGAAGGCAATACAACCAACTTTTCTTTGTTGTTTGTTGTATTTTTGCAATTGCCTCCTTCAATAAGCCATTCAGGCGTTCACATACGCCATTAGCCTGTGGGTGGTATGCACATGCAAATTTGTGTTTAATGTTCAGCAGGGATGTGATATGTTGGAACATTTCGTTTGCGAAATGTGGGCCGTTGTCTGATCTTAACACCTCGCACACTCCCCACCTGGGGAAGACCTCCCTTACTATGAATTTGGCTGCTCTAAACGCATCAGGGTGTGAACAGGGCCCTGTTTCAATCCACCTAGAAAATGGGCATACTACTACAATCATATACCTATTACCTTGACATATGTTGATCATATCAACATAGTCAATGTGAAGGTGCCGAAAAGGTCCTTCTGGCCGGGGTATGGTACCTCTTATCACTTTTAAAGTATGACCGGCCGTAAACTGTTGACATGTGAGGCAATTGCTGATAAAATTTGACACATGAGAGTTTAACTCAGGACAAAACCAATCTTCTCTAATTCGTGCTGCGATTATTTCCTTGCCTGTATGGGCAGGGTGATGTAATTGGCTCAGGGCGGTATTTAACAGTGCCAACGGTATTACAACTTTCCCCGTGCCACCCTGGCGCCATAGTGCGTCGGTTGGGGACATTGTACATCCTCTTTTTACCCATACTTCTTTTTCGGCCATTGGTGCAGCCGCTTGTAGTTCCATAATCTGTGTGGCTGGGAGATGGGTGTACCCTTCTTTTATTAACATCTCCCTAGCTATTCCCCTCCCTCTCCCTCTCTGTGAGTCTGTGGGGTTCCATATCTCACCAAAGTATGCAGCATATTTCGCATGTGCGTCTGCTGCTGCATTCCCTTTTGAGACATGGTCTTCACCATTGGTGTGTGCGGTGCATTTTACTAGGGCTAGCTCTTGGGGGTCGTTTATTACTTCAATTAATTCAGCCAACAAGAGGGCATGTTGCACCTGAGTGCCGTCAGCTCTCCTAAACCCTCTTCTCCTCCATTTTGTTAGCCCTGAGTGGACAGTGGATGTAACATATGCACTGTCGGAATATATTGTTACACGTTTGTTAAAACTTTCTTTCAGTGCCAATATTAGTGCAACTAGTTCAGCGGCTTGAGCAGAGTAATGCTGTGGTAACTGTACACATTTCATAGCCACACACACCGGAGCCTCCATCATTTTTACCACTGCTGCCCCAGTTCTCCGTATCCCATCTCCTTGATCAATAGTTGATGACCCATCAATAAACAAAAGCTCACCTCCCTCTAGTGCATTCTCTTCAACTTTTCTAGTACATGAATATATTTCATTTAGTTGGGTGCAGTCGTGGGCGTAATCTCCCTCCTCAATTATTTCTGCTAGAAATCTTGCAGGGTTAACAGTGCTACATCTAACAATCGCTAGTTCAGCCCTAGACAAAATGATCTCATAACCTGATGCCCTTTGTGTCGTTAGTGTGGACTTGGGTTTATTCAATATTGCAAATAATGCATGTTCCACAAACAGTGTAGTTGGACACCCCATAGTTATTGCTGATGCTTTTTCTACTGCAAAGGCAGCTGCAGCGAGACCTTGTTCACAAGGGAAGTGGCCTAACATCACAGGGTCTAAGTGTCCGCTGTAAAATGCTACTGGTTTATATCCCATGCTCGTTTTTTGTGCCAATACTGCCTTCATCACTGCTGAGTCGCAATGTGAAAATATAAAAAAGCGTCGCTCATAGTCTGGGGATGCCAGTACTGGAGCAGTTGATATCGCGTCTTTCAATTAGTCAAATGCCTCCCTCATTTCCATAGTCCATCCCAACTTTTTCTCCCCTTTATTTGCTTCCTTCAAACCCTCAAGCAGGGGTCCTATGTATGAGCTGTAATCAAATACCCATGCTCTACAGTAGTTGCACAGCCCCAGAAATTGCTGCAGTTCTCTCACAGTCTGTGGCACGGGAGTGCTTGAGATGGCCTGTGCTCTTTGTGGTGCAATCCTTCTTCCATGTTGGGATATCAGTTGGCCAATGTAAAGTACCTGTTCCTGACAGTATTGTATCTTTTCCATGTCTACCTTGTACCCCTTTTCAGCCAATACTGTCAACATCTTTAAGGAGTCCTCTCTACATTTACTTTCGTTTGTACTGCAAATTATTATGTCATCCACATACTGTAACACTGTGCTTTCCACCTCAACGTTACCCAAATCCATCTGTATTACTCTATTGAAAATTGAGGGTGATTCACAATACCCCTGTGGTAATCTGGTATGTTTCCACTTTGTATTTCGGTAAGTGAAGCTTGTCAAATCTTGTGAGTCTGGGTGTAATGGTATTGAGAAAAAAGCATTTTTAAGGTCAATCACTGTAAATCGTGATGCTTCTGCTGGAATGCCACACAATATTGTGGCCGGGTTTGCTGTTACTGGATACTCTGCTTCTACTATGTTGTTCAAGGGTCTGAGGTCCTGTATGAAGCGCCAAGACCCCCCTTTAGCCTTGCGCACCGGGTACACAGCTGTGTTACATGGTGATTCTGAGGGGACCAATATGCCATTGTTTATAAGGGCCGTTATGGTTTCATATATGCTTTCATCTGCCTCTTTTGACAATGGGTACTGTTTCACTCTTGGTAGTATGGCACCTTTTTTCAATTTTATCCTTACACCCCCTATGCTTTTTATACATCCCACGTCATAAGGGCTAATAGTCCATAATGATTTGGGCACCTTTGACATATCCTCCTTAAAAAATGGGACTGGGGTGCCTGCGGGTGCCTCAAGTGCCATTGCAATTTTCTGTGCTACTTGTTTGTGAGCCACTCTTAGCCATATTTCTACACTCATCATGAACACCATTTCATCTTCTTCCTTTTCTTCTGAGAACAGCTCTTCATCTGACACCTGGGTCAGCCTACATCCTTCTGCTAGTGCTATCACCGCCCTCCATGCTCTCCCTTCTTTATCTTGGGCGTGCACAGCAACATAATCAGCTGTTGCAATAATGCTCTCAATGTCCATTACAAACACCTTCCCTTCCAGTTCATTAACTGGTGTTTCTGGTCGGAACAGATAGGCTGCTGGCCTCCTCCATATTTTCCCTTCTATCCCTGGCATCCATGCAAATGCCATGTCTGTGCCATACTGGAATAGCTCGCCATCTACTGGCTCCGCCCTAATCGCTGTCTGTCCACAGTATGCTTGCAAAATCTGTCGTGCTGCGAGCATGTTAATCCCTGGAGTAGAGCAAATTATGCCATCCTCTGTAAAGGAGATCGTCATATTCAACCTGTTCATTATGTCTCTCCCCAGTATATTTACTGCTGAGGCACTATAATACAAAAGTGGAACTGACAGATCACAATCTCCAATAGATAAGGGAACGTTATCAGTAAATGGAACCAACCCTTTAGCCCCAGAAAATCCTTGGGTGTTCATGGCTTCGCCTGACATCTTAAATTTACCTTCCCTTATGCAAGACCGGGTTGCCCCGGTGTCAACAAGAAATGATAATTTTTTGTCACCTATCGTTACCTCTATGCGTGGTTCCTCCGCACTATTAGGTGTTACTGACAGGATGGGACACACCAAGGCCGTCTGTGGGCTGACCTATTGGGGGTACAATGATTGGCCATTCCCTGTGTAAGGGTTGTGTCCCAACACCGTCACCCTACCCAATTGCGTTTGTTGAGTTTGGGGTGGTGGTTGTATTAACACTACTTGTTGTTGTGGCAGTGGCAGTTGCTGTGTTATTTGTTGTTGTGGCAGTGAATAGGTTTGTGGCTGTTGTGTTGTTTGTTGTTGTGGGTCACTCCATTTTTGTGACATCTGCTGTTGTTGTATGCCCTGCTGTTCTTGTGAGGTCCTAGGTTGTGCTTGTTCATTCCATGCTGGTGTTCCTGGCCTGACCCTACATGTACGTGACATGTGTCCTAATAGTCCGCAGCTCCAACACACGGGTGGTTCCCTGCTTTGCCATGGGAAGCTCCCTGTGTTGTCCTGGTATACGGGTTGCCCTGTGGGGTAGTAATTTCTAAGTCCCCCAGCCTGTTGTTGGGTATTATATCCGTATCCTCTCCCCCTCATAAACCCTCCTCTCCCTCTGTTATAACTATAATACCCAGTTCCTTGCATTGGGTACCCTCCTCCCATGTTTGGTGCGTGTAATTGCAGAGGCGGCACTTGCTGTATTACACCTTGTGGAGGCGCTATTTGGGCGGGATCTTGTGCAGCCACTACTTGCGTTGGGCTTTGGGCCATTGGTGTGGGCGTAGTTATTAGTGCCCCTTCCATTGTGTATTTAGTAAGTTTTTTCTGTACTAGTTTGGCCTCTTCTGTTTTCCTATCCTCTTCCTTTTGTTTCATTTTTCCTTGCCATGTCCTGCAGTGATGCACTATAGTCAGTTGTATTTCTGGCCATGGTTTTGCTTCCATCCCCACTACTTTCTTTAGTTGTTTCTGAACCCCTTCTGGGAGCCCTTGTACTAGTATATGATAAAATATGGCTGGTGTTTTGTCCCATTGTTCTCTAGTTTCCATGCGCCACTTCTCTTGAATATCCTGGATATAATCAACAGGGTCCTCATTTTCACCCATCTTACGGGAAGTAATGGCTCCTATGTCTGATGTGTCTGGGTACTGCACTCTCAGTGCCTGCCATAGCGCATGTCTACAGTTTGCAAATGGTGCCCCATCATGCGATGTGTTCGTTATTGTTACCCCATGGAATCCCGCTCTTTTCCAAATGTCATCCGCTCTATCCCCTAATATTGATATTAACAGGCCCTTCACATCTCCTACTGCTAGTTTTTGTCCTGCGGTGTGTTTTTCCATTTCATATATCCACTTACCCGCACCTCCACTTAGTGATGGGAGCCTACATTTTATATTTTCTTTATCCGTATGTTTCCAAGGTACATACTGTGGTCTAACCCCTCCTCTCTCCAACAGTGGCATTAAATTCTGTCTTGTGTCACCCTTTACGCTCCATAATATTGAGTCTTCACACCCCTCCTCTTCCCCCGTTTCCTTTACTACTTCAAATTCTTCCTTACTACCTCTGATCCTACCTCCCTCTTCTTCCTTTCCCCTTTTTTCGTCATTTCCTGTGTTCAATATGGGTATGTCTATTTGTCTGTCTTGCCTGCGACTAGGGAGGTCCCTAAGCCGACATGCATAAGGTGTAATTTCGTTCATGAAGGGCGCGAGCTTTATTCTGTGCAGTGAGCGTGCGGTGGTTGAACATGTATGGTGTGACGTGGGAGGGTGTGATGGAGATGTGGGTGGCGTGGTTTCATGGGTTTGTGTTTCCCCTATTCTTTTCACTCCCTCCTTACTTCTCTCCAGCTCCTCCCATCTTCTACTCATCCAGGGCGAATCTATGTTTGTTCTAGTGAGGTATAGCTTATCTAAGCTTTCCCTTTCACTCTTTCTTCCATCCTTCTCCACTCCTTCTTCCTCCTCACTGCAAAAGTCATTCATAAATGGCACCCCCCACTCTGCCTTTTTTCCTTTTATTGTTACTGTTTTTAAGTCTATTAAGTCTCTTTCTCCCCTTTCGTTGTTACCAACTGTTCCCCCTAGTGCTGATGTTGTTGCTACCTCTCTACTTTTATATACATCTCCCCATCTTTCACTCTCCCTACTCCTCCCTTCTCTCCCCCCTTCACTTCTCTCCTCCATTTCCCTACTATTTTCCTCCCTTTTTCTTTTCAATTCCTCCATTACTTCGTTGCTCATCTGTTCCAATATTCTTTCATCCTCTTTCTTCCTTTCCCATTTCACCCTTTCTCTTTCTACTATACTCTCTATTACCTTCCCCTCTTCATATTTCTTAGCTGTCTCTGATAGTACCCTCCTCCTCCATATTTCCATTTCCTTTTCCTTTTCTTCTTCTTCCTTCTTCTTCTCCCTCAGCACTACTCTTGATACCCTATCTGCTGCTGCTTTTACCCTTTCAGCTTCTCTCTTTTGCTCCTCATTTCGTTCCCTTAATTTTTCCAATTCGTTCTTACCTTCTTTCCTTTTCCTCACTCTCTCTCTTTCCTCCCTCTCAAGTTGTTTGATCAATTCATTCTGCTCATCCCTTAGTTTTGCTAATTTTTCCTCCAAAATCTCTTCCTTCTGCCATAGTAGCTCCTCTCCCCTCATTTCACTCTCTCTGGCACTATCCTCGTCTGTTCTCCTTACCGCCTCCCTTTCTTCTCCAGTTAGTGAGCCTCGTAATTTCAATAATATCTGTGCAGCTACCCACTCATCGTTTCCTATCTCTACAGTCTGCTCTTCTCCAATCCTTTCTTCCCCATTGGTATCTTCCTATGAGCCACATATGGTGGAGGGCTGTATGCCGGGTTCGAGTATCCTTCAGCCGCCCTGAACTGTCCTTCTATTTCTCCTAATTCTCTTAAAGGGTACAACCCTCCTCCCTCTGTTTTCACTCCCGGTGTTATGGGTGTCTCATTGTTCCGTTCCTTCTTTATGTCGTTTGATTTATCAATCTTTTCTCCTCCCTGTCCTCCGTTCCCCGTATTCTTTGTGCTTTCGCACCCCTTTTCCCCATCCGTTCCTTCTTTCTTAATCTCCTTTTCTTCCGGTGTTTCCCCCATAGTGAACATTCCATTTGGTCCTGGTCGGGACCCCTGGAACATCCTCCATAAGTTAAACACCTCCACATGGTTTGCCAACTTCTTCCCCTTGTATGTATTGTGCAGATGGTTTAGTAGTGAATGTTGGGCATATGGATCGAAACTACCATTAGGCGGCCATGGTGTTAACATTTTGTTGTCCGTCCCCTGGGTCCACTCTATGCTGTACTTAATTAATTTCTCCCTATGTGGTGGCAGTGTGGTGCATATGTGTTGTAATGGGGTAGTGAGGGTGTTCCCCCACCCTCCCGACCCTCTCCCGTATGACATATTTGCCCTCCCCTTGTTACCCTTCTCTTTACCAGCAGTTTACAATATACAACCTCGTATTGCTTACCTTGCCCCGCAAGTGTGGGGACTTACGACAATCCCTTGACAGATTATGCAATAATAATAAATATGATGTTATATTATATTCCTTCCCCTACGGCCCCCTGCGGCCGAAGCGCACGCAGCCCCCTGCGGCTGCGTACCCCTTACGACGATCTTATACAGTCGTCCTGTTTCTCCGTTCTCTCCCCCTTTTACATTTGCCGTGGCCGGCGTTCTCCGTGCGCAGCCACGCCCCTTTCCCCTTCTCCTTTTCCGATCCTCTAGTCTATCCGTTATCTCCGTGTCTGCTCCCTTATCATCTTTCTCTTCCTCACCACTCTCAACCCAAAGTTCCTTATGCACGCGATATCCTATTAAAACCCTATTGGTGACGTCACCGATTTCTTCGAGCTACTGGTATATTCTTGTTATGTTCTTTAAGTTCAAAATACACTTGCAATCTACCCCGCTAACCCTACAGCTGTCTTCCTGTCTCTCCTGGAACAAGGTAATCTCATCAATAATATAACCGGACTGCGCACGCTGCGTCGCCTCGCGTGTGATACGCCCCTCAACAGGAGGGCTTAACCAGCCAATTATCTTCCGTTTTGGGCAACTATGTAACTAGCTACCGCCCACAGGGAAACGTCATCTACCTATCGAGTTTCTTGCTCGAACAATAGGAAACCTCATCTACTCATTGATCAATAAATGTCAAGTCGTAGGAAACCACACACACCCACCCTCACACGTAGTCGCAATTTAGGCCATCAGTGTCTTACGAGCGGCTGCACGTGATGTTTTCGTGCCCCGCCCCCCTCTTTCGCGTAACGTTAGCCGACTATTCTCGCACTCGTTTCACTACCATTCATTCCATTGGCAACACTCAGTTAAACCTTCGCCGCACATCTGTACAATACCTCCCTCCTCCCTTATTTACTTCCTCCCCCTCCCTCACAATTTCGCATTGCTTGTTGTGCGTGTCATGCTCACCAAGTTCTCTCGATGCAGGGCCGCTCGACTGCGTGCACCCCTCCAAGCGGCTCGCCACCTCCCCTCGTCTGGACCACGTCTGGACACTCGCCGACCGCGGGCGGGATACTTCTCAACCGGCTCCCGAGGGCCAATATCCGGATTGCGCTGTCCGGTCTTCTCGCAGCTCCGCGATGGTCCTGTAGTCCTCAGAAGGGGGCAACGGCAGAGGGGGCCGCGCCGCCGGGCCTCCTCGCAACGGGAGTGCCTGGAAAAACTAAAAATAAAAGTCGATCTTAAACAGATCTCAGCAGTGCCTCCAACTTGTCGGGGGGAAATTCTGCCGGGGTCGGCCGGGTCGTCCGCAGACCTCCGGGCAGGGAGGCCCCAACTCCTCCCGTATATCCCAGGCGAGATAGAGTATGAGACACACACAAGAAGCAAGGTGACTCTGCTGTTTATTTAGACAAAACGGCAGGGATGGGTCAAGGATCGTACGCGTCCGTCCTGACACACACACAATCGTGGGGCTCGCAGGCCCTTTTTACTGCATTATGACGCGCTACTTGCGTCACTTCAGAAAGTTAACAAAAAACCTATCGCCACTCTTAATTGGTTGCTCGAGTGGTAGGGTTAGTATAGTACACATATAGAGAATGATATTAGTGGACAAGGTGTAGTCAGGTGGTATATCTGGGTTGTCCCTACAATTAGATACATAAGAATTGTTACATGAAGACTCCTGAGGATTGGCTAGTATTACTGACGTCTGAGATAAGAGCCCCATGTTCTGATTGGTGCATCCGTGAGCTTCCCAGCCTGGGACCACCGTTGTTCCCAGCTCTCGGTGTACCTGTGTTTGCAACAATGTTTCAATATGGGTACGTGCAGACAATGTGAGGATTTATTCATAGGTGGAAGGCTGACCGCTCCCACTGTAGCAGATGTCCATTGAGCCTTTCAAGTGTATCGGCCTGTGTCTCGTAGTGAGGGACCCAGACGCCTTTTCTCTCCTGGGTTTTGGCATCTCGTCAGGTTCGGCTTGGTCACGTGGGGAGGGACCGTGAAAGAGGCAGAATTCTGCGCAATTAATATTGTTTTTTCTACTGCGCGTCTGGTTTAATTTGTCGGCGTGCCTTTATCGTTGAGGCGCGGAGTGTGAGGTTGCAACATCGTGCCTTTGATGATTTGTTCTTGGATGTGGGTTTGCAACATTGCGACCTTGGCTGGTTGCTCCACCGGGTCCTTTCTGCAGGATCAGCAACCTGACTCTTGCTTTGTTAATGTCCACGGGAGCTCTTGTTTGAGGCCTACTCGGGCCTGGTGCTTAAGTTGTCTGTTTGGTGCATAGGTGCTTTTGGGTTATAATGGCATATATTTCCATGACCAGTATCGTGTTTCCATTATACCTCTCATGGTGGTAACGGGTTTCAAGAGAAGCGTGAGCAAGCGTTATAGATGAGTTCATGATGCGTCTTGCGTTTCTGCGTTCTGAAAGCCTATGTAAAAATAATAAAGATGCACGTCCGTGAATATGCCTGTCGCCTACGTCAGAGCACTGAGTATGTTCTTCGTGTAGATTGGTGTGGAAATGTTAAGTGTGTATATTTGTACAGATGTGCTTCCCGTTGTCTAGGTCGTCATGGCATCTCTAACGACGTGTGGTTTTTAGTCTAGCTGATCCGAGCCGCAGGTGTCGGCATGGCCAGTGCGGGCTGCTGGGCAGGCAGGTGGACACATCCGTATGTTCCTGTACCAGGGTACCTGGTCGTCTGGTAAATGGACAAACTCTTCTCGCGGCGGGTGTCTGGGCCGTGACCCTCTAGGCCAAGCGCGAGAGGTGAAGGACGGGAGCCTGGTCTTCCATTCTCCCACTTCACGAGGATGCAGGGAAGTGGTTGGACGTGTAGCTGGTGGTACATGGACCTCTTCATGATGAACTGTGGTTGAGACATGTGGCCGGGTGGTGCACGTATTTCTCCAGTTTTTATGTTTTCAAACAATTTTTATGTTTTCAATGGCAGCACCCGTTTATTGTGTAAGGGTGCGGTGAGTGGTGTTGGGACATATGACCGGGTGTTCCAGAGGAAACGTTAATGACATAGGAAAGTTGATGAATTGTTTTCACATTGTTTGTATATGTTTGTGAAATGTTTGTTGATGTTTCATAACGTTAACACTCTGGGTGAGCATGGGGCGCGTTAGTGTTCCAGGTGGAATTGCGCAGTGGGTCAGGTGGGGTGCCTGTGTCGTATTTGTATTTGGTGTTTGGAAGTTTGTCTCCTGGGTGTGAGTGTGTGGTGGAGAGCATGTGGGAGTGGCGCAACATAGGTGATGTGTATTTCGAACTATTGTACTCTAATGGGAGAGTAGGATGCTCGCAGTGCTGGCAGTGCTGTGGGTTCTATGGTGGCATCTAATTATGATAGCGGTTAAGGGTTATGCCTTAGTCTAGCAGTTGTGGTTTTGTTCAGGGTGTCCTACATTGGGGTTGTTCCCCATTAGGGTTCTTCCCCATTATTTACTTTCCATGTATTGGAGATGTGATCATGGTGGGAAGGTGGGTTAAAGGTTGCCAGGTGTCAGTAGTGGGGCAGGGTCAGGTGTAGCTGTGTGTGCCGCAATGGTTAGTGGTGGTGATTGTGTAAGAGTGTAGATGTAGTGATGTTTTTGGATTTGCCTTCCCCAACTGGTGTTGGGCATTGTTGTTACTCAGAGTTGAGCTGGGTTTGTGCTCAGATGTGGGCGATCTGAGGCTTTGGGGTGGCAGCCCGGCGCGGAAGGTGTGATGGGCCATGATGGTTTGGTAGTTAGTTTTGGTGAGCATTTCCTGGGATGTTCTAGTAGTGCTCGGTGTGAAGTTCTGAGGTGGCAGCTTGGGACAGGCTTGTTTTGTTGTTTTCTGTCCTGGAGGATTGCAGATTGGGGATGGTTGTGATGTGGCAGGGTCCTTTTTACATGTCGGTGGACTCTGCAGTTGTGTTGGGTTTCTGTGCACGTGTAGCATGTTTGGACGTTTTGTAGGTTGATTGTATGTTGCAGAGTTTGTTTTAGGATGCTGGCATTTGGGCGGTCCAATGTCCTGTGGAGGAGTTTCCTAATGTATTGTGCTGTGTTTCCCGTCACATGGTAGGCTGCTATGTGGTGATGACGTGGCATGTGTCTTTGTGATGTTCGGTAGAATTTGTGTGGGTCACATTTTCTTCTTTTCTTGTGTGTTCCCAAGGTAGGGAGATGTGTAGTGGTCTGTTTAGGTGTGGTGATATCACGGTGTTGAGTGTTCTAGGGAGGGAGATGTGTAGTGGTCTGCTTACATGTGGTGATGTCATAGTGGGCAGTGCAATGTTTGTGCCTGGAGGCTTGGGGGTTCTGAGAGGAACCGTTGAGAGTTGAGAGCTGACAGAGAGAGTTGATGTGTGTGGGGATTCCGGTGTTTGTTCCTTCCTTTCTTCTATTCTTGTCTCTGTGTCTTCCCTACCATCCCCTGTGGTCGTAAGAGGTATACAGGACTGGACAATAAAAGGTGTTGACACTTACCTGGCGTACGGACCCAGATTATTACAGTATTTCAGGATAGAATGTTTGGCCAATGCTATCATGTGCAGGGTAAAACGACAGTTTGGAAATTGCCGTTATCTGTAAGAATACTTATTGCAAGTAAATGTTCTCCAGTTTAGTCTTATGTAAGACCCCAACAGCACTTGAGTCTCTTACAGGCAACAACAATATCCCAACTGTCGTTTTACCCTGTGAGTGATGGCATTGGCCCAGAATTCTACCCTGGAATGCCATTACACTGCACGAGCTTAACACACCAAGCAAAGGTAATCATCAGGCTCTACTATACAGTAGTTGTCCTGACCCCAAGGGACAGACTCAAGTCAAGACTGGGCATTTACTCATGCCCTGTTACCAACCGGTGAAGCCCGGTGAAAAGAGTACTATGCCCAATAGCACCCCAGCCTGTTGTGACATTTTTATTTTTTATTTTATTTGCACTTTAAAGTCGCTCACATGGCCAGGGGGCATCAAGGCCCTGTTACAGGAATATGACTTAGTTGCATATTTATAATGTGCTTAATACCCAGAGGTTTCTAAGCGCGGGTCCGGGGATCGAAATGGCACAGTAGTCATCACCCAAGTTAAAATAAAGAGCTAAAATATAAGATGGCCACCTAGGACGGAACCTGTAGTCCCTTCTCATTTCCCTGGCAACCATGAGCAGGACGAGGGAGTGACAAATTGAAATAGTGGAGTGATGCAGGTAAGAGAAGGAAGCAGGGGCGAAGATCGTCAGAGGTCAATATATGGGGGCAGGAGGGATCGCGGAAGAAGGCACCAGCAATCGGCTGCGTATGTAGGTTTCCCTTTGTTATGACCTCCCACTTTGTCAATGGTGTGTAGCTCAACTTGCACCTGAACCCAGGTCTGTAACACCACAGTCAACTGCATCCACTATATGTACTATTGCGTGTCAATTACCCAAAGTGAAATATGGCAACCTAACACAATTGTCTATGCAATCCAATGTCATTATGGAAACTGTAAATGTGTGTCTTTTTATCATAAATCACACACTTGTCTACGTTTTGTTGGGCTTCTTCCTAGCACCAAATAGGCTCTGCTTCTGATGTTCTTACAAAGTAATCTGAAAGTGAATCAAGTTCCGATAGCAAGAAGCACTTGTCATAAAGAGTTACTGTTGTTGGTTGCTAGGTGACCATTTTGCATGCTGGCCTGTTGCCCGAGTAACTGAGCATTGTCATTAAAGCTGTCAGATTGCTCTTGTTTGATTCAGTGTGGCATTTTGTCCTTTTGTGCTCTGCTAGAGGTTACTATGACAAAGATTCACGGCTCCCGGCTGGGCACATCAACATGTATGTGTGATACAAAGACAAGCACGGAGTCAGACTAGACAGACATGCACAGAGCGGGCGGGCTGCTAAATTAATGGGATTTCTTCTCTCTGTCTTTAACACAAATGTTGATCTGAAGGTTTCTAGTCTGATTTGCTGAGTAAAAGGAGTTCATAATAAAAAGGATTGAGGATATCAATTTCTCTAATGGCCAAAGGCATGATGTGATTATTGTAATTAAACTAAAACACAGCACCTGGGCTTGTTTAGCTGAGTGACACATCAGTCGCCAGCTGCTGCGCCTCCTGAGGGTCTCAGGTTAATATCCTGCCCAGATGCCTTCCGTGTTTCAACGCTAGATAAGGCAATCACCAAATGATAGAGGCTAATAGGATTTTCTCGCATTGCCATTCTGCCCCCATACTGTTACACTGAGCTGGTTCTGCATCCCCAGAATGCTATGTACTACTTGCATTTTAAATTCATACGATAGATGCACAGTATTTTGCTACCATCCTATCTACATTAGTCACACTGCACCGCCGCCTTACAAGACTCAAATAGCATTGATGTGAACTACCTAATTTTTAAAGCAAGTGTTGTGAAGTATTGGTGCAGAATGAATGAAGGTTTATTCTATAGGGCGATTGACTTTGTTCGTATTAGGGAAGCACTTCAGCTGGCATGAGTATTTGTCCTTTAACATTGACGTTCACACCCTTTTTCACCTCTAGATGTGCCTTTGCACCTTATCCTTGATATTCCCAAGACGGCTGTCCAGTCATTTGGTCGACAGACAAATGGTCGACGCAATTTGGTCGAAAGACAGATGGTCGAATTTTTTTATTTATTTATATATATATTTTTCAGGTTTTCGTTTAGGGAAAAAAAGGGTTTTTTAGCAAAAAAAGGGGGTTGGGGGGGACCCCCCCCAAAAAAAAAGAAAAAAAAAGTGAAAATACAAAAAAAAACATTCGACCATTTGTCTTTCGACCAAATTGCGTCGACCATTTGTCCTGTCGACCATTTATTTTCGACCAAATGACCTGTTACCTCCCAGACGGTGTAGACTTTACTTCTTTATAGGTAGCAATGTACATCTTTTCAAAATTATTGATTTCCTTTTTTTATTTCTTTGGTTGGTTGTGAGTGCCTTTGTATGTGTGTGCTCATGAGTTTCTGTTTGTGTGTACATGCATGTGTGCGTTTACCAATGTTTATAGTTAGTGCTTTTAGCACACTAGGTGTCTAGGTGGTGCCTGGGCCATGGCCATGGGCCAAGGGCCAGCCAAAGTTATTTCTGGACATGGTCTAAGGGCATGCTGAGTGACCCTGTTGTTGACCCTTTTGTTGATATGGGAGGATCCCAAGGCCTGGCCTCAGGTTAAGCACAGAGGGCCTCATTTATTTAAAAAACATTCTTTATTTACATTTTCAGAGAAAAATATACACCAAATACAAGAGATGAAAAACATTAACTAATGCAATAAAAAGCCTACACAAACATGTTTCAAAAGTTCCCCCACAGACAAAACAATGGAACTAGTACAAATCCAAGAACTTCTCCCAGATTTTATCAAAACTCACCAACTTCCTCAATCTCCTGTAAAGTGTCCTCTCCATGCCCCGAAGCTTATACATTTCATCAATCCAGTCATTTTCCAACGGTGCAACCCGGGACTTCCATCCACGCAAGATTAACCTCGTACTTGTTATAGCCCCTCTAAGGAGCCATTTCTTCTGAGATGTCAAGATCAATTTCTCTCCCTAGAACGTTCACACACATTGTGCATACTTCCAACCAGAAACCATGCACACAAGTGCAACTCCAAAGCATATGTTCCAAAGTACCAAATTCATGTATGCAGCCCCAACATCCATCTGAATCAGACATACCCCTCTTTTTCAAACACTCAGGACTCCAATACACTCTGTTTAGTATTTTGATTTGCCTCGATCTTTTGCCCAAATTCACTGAACAAAGATTCACATTTGTACACATAATTTCCCACATTTCAGATGTAATAGTACAGCCCAATCTGTTGCCTCATTCCTCCCCCAAACTATCATTCTCCCAGTATTTTGCGACAATATGCTTGTAAATCCTACTAGCTATTGCTCCTTCTCTCTTTTTTGTCTTCTTAGTAAAAAGATCAATATCCAGAGCATTAGTCCATTCTACTTTCCCGATTATTCTTTTCAACCGCCTTTAATGTGTCAGAAAAATCAGAGATATCCCATTTCGCTATTAGATCCTCTCATGAAAGCCATTTCCCGTCTTTCCCAAGGTCACTTATCCATTTCACCCCTCCAAGAACCCATTCTGACTAAAACAAAGTCTTCCCGTTGTCCTTAATTCTGGGATTAAATCAGATAGAAGCGTTTGGTGATATCAAAGCATCAGCACCCAGTAGGTCAGACAAGTTTTTCCAAGTATGTCGTATAAATTCGGTAACAGGGCTTTCTTCCCAGCCATATTTGTCGTCAACAAGATCGCTCTGGGGCTCAGTGGGCCAGTAAGGCCCGTCTAGGTGATTGTCCATTCATCTGGTTGATCATTCAAAAATTGCACAAGGAATTTTGCAGAAAAAGACAAATGGTATGCGCGAAAATTGGGTGTTCCAAGTACGCCTTTATGTAATGGAAGTTTAAGCCTGGGAGGCTTTTGGACCCAAATAAAGGTCTGCATCAGACTGTCTAGTTCTTTCCAATAATGTGGACTAATCCTCAAAGGTAGAATAGTAAGTATATCATTTATTTTTGGGGCCAAGGTCACCTTAAGGGCATTAACTTTGCCCCAGATTGACAAAATTCAAAAGTGTCGATCGATCCAAATCCATCTTGAAGTCTCTGCAAAGCGCCCTCAAGATTTCATCCACCATATTGTTGACCACAGGAGTTAACCAAACACCCAAATAGCGTAGTCTATTCTCGCACCATTGAAAGCCTAAGGCCGTAACTGAAAATTTATTGCAGGCAAATGATAAAGGCATGACTTCAGACTCCTCCCAATTTATTTTGTAACCAGCAGCCTCATTAATCTTGGTCAAAAGATCCATCAAAGTGGGCAAAGAAAGAGTTCTCTAGACCCCGCAAGACCAACAGGAGATCATCAGCATAAAACCAAATCCGCTGCTCTGATCCATGGTAGCTCACACCGCTCAATCCTTGTTCGCATCTAAGCACGATGGCCAAAGGTTCTATAGTGATACCGACTAAGAGCGGCGAAATAGGGCACCCTGTCTGGTTCCCCTCTCCAATTTAAATGGTTCTGATCTCACTCCGTTGGTTTTGACGTCAGCTGTTGGTTCCGCATATAGTAGAGCTATCCATGAAGTATAACTCTCACTTAGGTTCACCTCACTCAAGACCGAGAATAGATACTCCCAATTTACCCGTCAAAAGTCTTCTCGGCGTCAAGTGAAAAGACTGCAATAGCAACACAATCCTGGGCCTGAAACATTGTTTCAATTAATTTAAGCACGTTGCTTTAAGTCCTCCTATTGGTTGCAAACCCGGACTGGTTATCATGAATTAATGTCGGCAGTAGATGTTCAAGCCTCATAGCCAAGATTTTTGCCAGAATTTTGTTGTCAGTGTTGATCAGGATAATCAGACCCTAGCTAGAGGGTAAGTTTCCATCTTTCCCCTTTTTAAGGAACACTGAAATAGTGACATGATTAGTTGTTTGTGGCAATAGGCCTTCTCTTTTTGATGCAATGAGCATACCTTTCATCAATACAAGTGCGCATTCCGTCAACATTCTATACAATTCCAATGGGATGCTGTCTGGACCCGGCATTTGCCTGTATTCAGCTTGCTGATCGCATACCTCAGTTCATCAATCAATAAATCCTTGTCAAGAGATAAATGGTCTACATTAGAAATTTTAGGGATTTCGAGGTTCTGAAAGAAGGTTTTCCCGACGGCCGTTATACCAGGCTCATTGCGATATAGGTTAACATGTATTCTTTAAAAACATCATTGATCTCTTTTGGATTAAATGTGGTCGAGCCATGTGAGTCTTTGATCGATGTGCTTGCTCCTTCATACTTTATCATTCTAAGCCTATACGCCAACCATCAATCACATTTGTCACCCTTCTCAAAATAAGAGAATTTTACTCGATATAGATCTCTCTCATTCCTCTCGGTCAGAATCATATCCATTTCCTTTCTCAATCTCCGTAACGCTTTTTTTCTTATCCTGATTCCTATCATCTGTCATCAGATCTCTAGTAAGATCCAGAAATTTTCAAATCTAATTCTGGCACTTACCGATTCATATGACATACATGGCCCACGAGGCAATAGGGAAGTTAGGGGCTCCTCATCCTCACAGTGAGCACCAATGAATGAGCCAACAGCCTGCAGCGATGGAGTGTGGTGCCGGGAGGCAGCAGTGAATTAGGATGCTCCCCTCCCGCTCACCAGGAGCACCTCTCAACTGGAGACAGACGTGGCTGTGATGTATCGTGCCATAAAGGCGGCTGTGTTATTGGGCACTCCCCTCCCTCTCACGGGGAGTGCCACATGTTTGAGCCTAGATGCGGCAATGAACGAGGCACCCCTCCTAGCCATGGGATACTGCCACACAGGCAGGATAAAGCAGCATTTGTTCATTGCGCTGAGAGATGCGACTGTCAAACCCTCCAATTTGAGGGTTGGGATTCAACTGTTTTGATGTTAATCTGCGCACACTGCAAGCCACATTCTTTTTTATTCTTCATTGAAAGCATCCCCTGCATGCCATCACACACTGGGAGATCCTTCATTATTTTTTTTCTTTTCTTCTGTTTCTTTTTTGTTTCTTCTCCTCTCAGGGGGATACACACGGACTAAATTTGGGGTTGCAGCCTCTACACCTGCTGTCTCCCTTGCTACCCCTGGCATGCCCTCTGCGACCCCGTTTGAAAACAATTAGAAAAAAAAGAAACCAGAGAAAAACCAAAGCTCCATGCCTGCTGGCGCTACTGGGTCTCGTCTCATGCTGCCAAGAGTTCTGTAACTTCAGTAGTTCCATGGCAACCAGGAAAAGTTACAGACCACTTCAACACACAAGTCTGTGTTTTCACCCAGCCTGCTACTTAACTCGTTAGGTCCTCTATAAACTCATTAGACAAGGCCTTCCTCAGACCGTTTTTTTATTCTCTGCAAGAAGCTTCTCGTGTGTCAGAGTGAAATGAGAGGATTGCAGTCGAGGAAAAGCCAGCCAAAGGGACCTCCCGAAGCCACTGATACTGAGGCACTGGCTCTGCCCTCTCTGTCTCATCCTCGCCCTTCCTCTCACACACTTACGGCAGGATACAGACAGCGCACAGGCATGGGGGCCTGGGACAGCTATAAAATTACTTTGGTGTAGACACACAATGGGCCGTGTCTGCCCGAGAGTCTTCCTTCTTCATTGGGGCCAGGTAATGTGTAATGACTTGAGTTGGTCTGTGTTTCAGACGGTCCAGGGGGTGTGATATCATGGTCCAGGGGGTGTGATATCATTGTGGTGGAATGTTGGGTGGAACGTGAGGCTGGAGAGGTTTGAACTGCAGAGGCAGTTGGGGGCCAGCCTACGCTGGGGCTGGTGGATGTCTTCTTGTAATGGGCTCGCACTGATGAATACATATTATACCGTGTTCTCTTAGAATCATTAAACTAGAGAACCTCAGACCTGCCTCCGACTTTTCTTGTGTCCCAGAGCTTTACATTGGCAACGAGGATTGTGAAATCGTGCCCGTTCGGAGGAAGACTGTGAGGATGGTAGCAACACAACAAGCTGAAAGGTGCTGTTATTTACGTGGTCAGGACACTGAGGGCTGCAGCAGTAAACGTGGAGGAAGGAGTTTGCTGGAGGTGTCCCGAAGAAGTGCAGCTTGAAGGAGCGCCGCGCTACTGACGGCCTCAGTGGGGTGACAGCAGGAGACATCCACCAGCCCCGACGCCGAGACCCGGGACCTGTGTACCTAAGGTGAGATACCCCACACGGGGTTAGGTGCAAGTGGGCCGGAATTTAAGGGGTGTAGCGGAGGTGCATCAGGCAGCGTTTTGGAGCTTTCACGTACGCGGCCGCACTACAGCTGTAGTGCTGTGGGCGGATCGTGCTGCATGGAAGGCCAGTGACTGTGTTATAACTGGGAAAATGAGCTCTCAGAGGGCGGGTGAACGCCTGTGACTTTTTGGGAAGGCCAGTGTCATTCACGTTACCAGTGTGGTGAGCCTCTGAACGTGAGAGCTTGTTGACCGCCTGCAAAAGGACTGATCACCAAGCGGGACTAACGGCGTCAGTGCTGGACTAAATACGTCAGCTCAAGGGGCTGTTGTACTAGGACCTGGTATCGTGGGTTCTGATCTTTTTGAGAGCTGTTAACAAATGATGACGTTGTACAGAGATGTAATGGCCACCCAGTCTGTGTCGTGTGGGTCACTTGGGTCAACGTTCGGTGGAGCATCGAGTTCTGGCGCAGCTGGGAAGGCCGCGTAGTACAGTTAACAGAGATCTGGAACCGGAGGTGGCGAAGCAGCGCATATTTGACCAGTGTGGAAAACGGAATTCTTCTAAAGGGGAGATGGAATCGGTGGCAACGCGGGGTATGCTAAGGGAGCATGGTGATGTGCAGTATGGTAAAAGGCGGAGGCGGGCAGATGACCTTGTCCGTACGGAGAGGCCAGTCACTGGATTTGACAGATACTGTAAGGAGTATTGCCCACCAAGAGCTGTGCGCATGCCATGGAAGAGACACAGGAAGAGCATTTGTTGGACTGGAGGGTCGAAAGCAGTATCGAGGCCTTGAAGGAACTGGATCCGGCTTTTCTATCTTTCTTCAGGGATTTGGCGTGCTATGTTCGGGAATATTAGTGAGGTGATGTGAGGACGGTATGGTTGAGTGGTTAGGCATGATTTGTCGTGGCCTCTGGTTGAGAGTGACTGGTGCAGAGAAGGTTCCTGCTTATTAATGCAATTAGTGTTACGATTCCAGACGATTTTACTTGTACCTCTTGGGCTCAGAGAGTTATGCGATGAGCTGTCAGGTTATAGGCCCCTGTTTATCTGTGTTGGAGTTCCGAGGAGTTAATGGTTTGAGCTCAGAGTGTTAAACGATGAGCTTTTAGGACTTGGGGGATTGAGGCTTGGTGTTGGCCAGAGAGTTATGCGATGGGTAATGTGTGCCAATAGGGTATGTGTTGTTTTGATTTTGTTTCCGTCAGGTTATGTGTTTTGGAAGACCAGCTGTGAGCTGGGTATATAGCATGGCGCTGTGTGACTGGAATGTTGGGTTACGTGTGGTAGAGACCAGCATTAGGCTGTGTCGGAGTTATGTTAGGTTGGTGTTGCCCAGAGAGTTATGCGATGGGTGATGTGTACCAATAGGAGACGTGTGGCCTGAATTTGTTTCTGTTCAGGTTATGGCATTGTAAGATCAGCTTTGTGCTGGGTACACAGCATGGTGCTGTGTGGAAATCAGTTTTCGTCATGTGTTTTGGAAGACCAGCTTTGTGTTGGGTACACAGCGTGGCGCTGTGTGGAAATTAGATTAGGTTATGTGTTTTGGAAGACCAGCTTTGTGCTGGGTACACCGCATGGTGCTGTGTGGAAATTATTTTAGGTTATTCATTTTTGGAGACCAATTTTGCTGGGCGCACACTATGGCGCTCGGCCGGTGAGATAGGTGTTTGGTCGTTCAGCAAGTGTGCTAGGTGTTTTATAGGTGTTGGTGATCACCTGTGGTGGGTACTTAGCATGGTGCCAGTCTGGAACAGTGTTGTGCTGGGAGACTAGGTGGAGCGTAGTAGCGCAACCGTTTGGTCTTCCATTTTAGAGGTTGCTGCCTTTCTGGGGGGCAGTGGTTTTGGAGTTGAATCGGTGTTAATGGAGGGTCGGTGATTTGTGGGATATTTGTCATGCGGTTGATAGGTAGGGGCTGGTTCATTTTTTTTTGGGTCTGACTGTTTGGGCTGCAGTCAGTGTGGAGGGTCACGTTAGGGGGAGTGCATTTTGTTGGCATGGTGTGTTGGTTGGATGGGTTTGGATTTCTTTAGGTTGTGGTGATTGGAGGCGTTCTTGTGATTTTTAGCTATATCTTATTCTGGTTGATATGGTTGTCTGCAGCGCGATGTGTAGTGACTTGGGTTGGTCTGTGTTGTAGTTGGTCCAGGGGGTGTGATATCATTGTGGTGGAACGTGAGGCTGGAGAGGTTTGAACTGCAGAGGCAGTTGGGGGCCAGCATACGCTGGGGCTGGTGGATGTCTTCTTGTAATGGGCTGGCACTGATGAATACATATTATACCGTGTTCTCTTAGAATCATTAAACTAGAGAACCTCAGACCTTCCTCTGACCTTTCTTGTGTCCCAGAGCTTTACATAATGCACACAAAAGTGTCACGTGAGCACCCATTTTTGGAGGGGTGCAGAATGGCATGATTCTGTCTCATTTTAGTTTTGATAATCTCTCCTGCCGTGTTTGCGTTTGCAAGGCCCAACGGCAAGCACCTCCAGATAGAGTAATCTTTGTGCCACAGATATTTTTCTGCCACTTGACTTTGGGTGGTCTCGAAAAATAGACGACCAAATACCCTCTCATGATATGTAGCTCTTTTTGCTATTTCTCTTGTTTTCTTCTTTAATCCCCACCCACCACTGTAATAAGTATTTTATTTCTCTCGTTCAAGTTCACTTTTTCCACATTTGCATGAATAAATATAGATCACTAGCCATCCCTATTGCCTTCTGATTTAGCATGCCGGAGTGGCAGGCCTTTTTATGTATTTTGAACGCAGATCAAAGGCCAGCCATGCAGTATGAAGCACTCTGAAGCAGCCCGTCTGCGCCAAAAGCACTGCACAATAGTGGCTCGTGTGTGGTGTTCGAATTTCCGAAGAGCATGGATTCTGCCTTTGTGCAGTTGATCTTAGCTACTGATGCTTTACTAAAGTCCTTGCAGGTATTCATCAGGGTCCTCATGGTGCTTCCATCTGCCCAGAAGTTGGAGACTCAGGCCCTCATTTCAAGGTTGGTGGCATCTGCCGGTAATTCTGGCGGGATGCCACCAAAATAGAATCAGCATTCCTGCCACCTGATATCCCGGTACTACCGGAATATTACGCTCTGCGGGAACGCAGGTAACTCCCCATTCAAGGTAATTCCAGCATTTCTTTGCCAGTGGGGGAATGATCTCCCGGCAAGTCAGGCTTGGAGGTAGATCTGTGGTCCCCACTGGTAAACTTGTGTTTCCCCAGTCCAGTAAAAATGCTGGTGCTGGAATTACCGGTAATTTTACAAGCATTTTTTCCAGACCGGGGACACTGTAATGAGCCTCTTAGTCCATGTCAAGGAAGCACTTCACTTTGCCTTTGAAGTCACTTCCTGGCACCTTGATCCCTCTGATGTCACAGTTCTGTCTGATGTGTTCCACCAGGAGCTCTATAACCTAAACAAACAGAAAAGGGGACAGCCTTGTCTGACCACTGACTCTACTGTGAAGGAGGTGGTCTTTCAACCGTTATCCATAGCATAGAAAACATGGACTAAAGAGTTGGGTTGGGAGATTACTGAGGAGGAATGGTCCACCATATGGAAACATAATAAGAATGCTTCATCGTCAGCCTAACTTAAAGAAATGGCATATAGGATAACCTACAGATGGTAACTGGCACCTACGCACCTACACAAAACTAATAGAGACGTCCCTGAGCAATGTTGGAGGGAATGCAGGGAAAGAGGCTCACTCTTCCCCATTTGGTGGGCTTGTGGATTGTCCAAAGATCTGACCCTTCTGGGAGGAAATCGTGGGGTTTGCAGCGCAGGTGGCAGAAAGGGATTTGCCGTTTGACACAGGGGTGGTGTTGTTGGGGATACATGTGAAGGGAACTTATCCGCTTTACTCTATGCTTGGGAGAGTCATTAAAACTATGTTCTTGGCGACCAAGCTGGTGATAGATGTACATTGAAAGAAGAGAGATCCTCCTGGCATCGGAGCTTGGTGGGCCAGGCTATGGGCGATACTGGTAATGGAAAAAATGTTGGCAAATTTATCTGAGATCACTAACACATTCGCCGGGATGTGGGGTCTATTGTTGCCATTTTTGGCATCTAATTACAGGATAAATACATGCCGGCAAAGGTCTGTCTGAATTATATAATGATATTTCTTAGACAAATCTTCTTTGAAGATGAAGTCGAACTGATGTAACATTTTAATAGCACTCACCCGGACATGCCTTGATTTTGAGATATAAAAACATTGGTTAGGGGTCAGAGGGCAGGGCACATCATCAATACATGCTGTAAGGGTTTTGCTATTGACACAAACAGCTTTGTAGTGTTCTGTGGTTGGAAATTCGGAATTCATCAAACACGGGCGGCAGCTATGAATCCACCATGAAATGGCTTCTCCCTAACACCTGGTCCAGACACCCTCCACTCTGCACTTAACTAGACACTGGACAATTTGCTCCTCCTTGTTACCTCTCCTGATTGTGTGTAGATCGCTTTCTGCAGAATTGGCGACCCCCCTCCATTGTCATCTCATCACTCTCTTGTACTTCCCCCGTGACTTGTAAAGTGATCCATTGCTTTGCAGGGCTAGGTCTACACTAAGTAAATATAATAATAATAACAATAATGATAATAATAATAATAATAATAAGAAGAAGAAGAAGAAGATGACGAAGAAGAAGAAGACGAAGAAGACGAAGAAGAATGAGACATCGCAAACATGTATTTTGTGTCAGCATGATCTCGGCTAGTCTTGTTCGCCTCCACTTTGCATAATGTACATACATTTCTCTGGCTCGGTTTGGAATAAAATGGTTGTTTATGAATATAATATTCTCTCACTCTGTATATAAACAATTCAATAAGTGAGTAAATCTCCCTCGTTCTGAAAATAAATCTCCTATGGGAAAGAAAATTTGGATAAATGTAAGAATAGATCTTGGCTGCTTTGCATAAAATCAAGGAACATTTAGGGAAGGTAAAAATGGACAAAGATGTTTACACTTTACAAATATGTCTGTGATAATGAAGGGAGGATGCAACTATTTAGAGCACACAATGCAAAGGGGGCTTGGTTTAAATTGTCACAATACCCATCCCAGCAATAACATTTCTGCAGAATATGACTCATATGTACGAATTTGGACATGTTGTTTTTTGGCTGTGAGGCTTTCACTGGGTTGAAAATAACTTCTCATTTTGCTCGCTGCATTAGTTGGGCATGGAAATAATGTTTCTGGTGGCATTTGTGCAGGAAACCAGCGTGTTGCTTTGGTCTCTTTTAGGGACCCTCTGGGCACTGGGGCAATCCAGTTTGCAGGGGCCCCTGCAATGCCAGTGTCCTTGGGTCACTCCTCAGAGCCTAATTCAACTGGTAAGAGTGCTTTCCACACACAGTGCTCCCTGTCCTGTCAGCCCTGGGTTGAACATCTCCAGGGCTGTATTGTGAGTAACAACCACCTGGTCGCCATCTAGTCTCACACTGGTCAAGGAGCATTACCCAAACTGAAAGAGCCCAATGGATGGACCAACGCATTCTCCTTCAGAGTGTCCTCAGCTGTCCCTACTTTGGTGACCACAGAGATGATTTGATGCAAAAGCCTGTAGCTGTTCTGAGGAAAGTGGCCATTAGCCAACAGGCATGGGGTTTCCCTCCTCCCTCTTTCTTCATGCAGTGCTGCAATCTCCAGTTGCAACTCTGAGGCACAGATCTGAGAGGAGAGCTTGCTGCCACAGGACCTGGTGAAAGTCAACCTAACGTGGGTCTTCTACACTACTGCAACTAAGCCAAATCAGACAACACCCCCGGAGCTGAACTTTGAGGTGGTAGGGCCCGCTCAAATTCCTTACATTTTAGAAAAAATTTAAGCCACTAACTCCAGTGCCTCATCTCAGGCTTCTTTGAGCCATACCTGAACATTTCTGTCAATTCTGTTATTTGGTTTTTATAGAGAAAACACATCCGCCGCTAAGCCTCTTAGCTCTGTAGAAACATGAAACGGTACTTAGTTGTGCATGTCAGAGATAGTTTAGGAGCTGAATGTAGCTGGGATAAACTCAAGACTTAAAGAGGGAGGTATTCAAGCCTTAGCTTTTTCTAGAAATATGAGTGCTTTTTCATTGTATAATGATGCAGGAAAGACCCTGCAATGCATACCTGTATGTATGCATACTTGCATACATTGCACCTCGGTTTCAATAATGGTGAACGTCAGAGTGAGAGAGGAGATATACAAGCCACCAGAAAAGGATAATGTTCAAAGAAGTAAGGATACTGCTCTATACATGAACATTGCTACGACACCCACAAACATGAAGGCAATAGGCGTGCCAGTGCTACATTTGTCATTCAGTGCTACTGTTTGGCTCTAAACGGAAGCACTAGCTGAAGTGTTAACAATTCAGACATATGCTCTATTCAAATAGATGCCTATAAATGTGCACTTTTGAAGACTCCAGCTCAGTAGAGATACCACACACCATAGGCAACATTAAAGTCTCGGATGAAAATGTCGCCACTCAAGCGCCAGTCTGGAATGAATAGCCCCTGAAGAAAATCCTGTTATCAACGTAGGGGGTTGAAACATGTAGGACCAAGGCGGGGAGCTAAATAGACAATAAAGATAATAACTTTTACTTGTTTTTCAAGACATGTCAAAATTGCTCTTTTAGGATTGGTGCAACAATTAATGTGTTGGTTGTTGTACATGTATTTTGGCGACTGGGATTGAATCATAACATCTGTCATTGCACATTTGCACTTTATTGTTTTGGGTACTGTGAGAGACCTGAGGGTGTACTCACATTTACTCCCCTTGGATCCTCTATGCAGGTGGCCAGGGAAAGGCCATTGCTTTTGGAGCCTGCCCCTGCGGGTGGACAAGTGAGGTAGGACCACCTGGATGGAGGGTCCTTAGGGATTGGAAGTGGGATGCCCTTAGGTAAGTCACAATATTCAAAATCCTCCTTTCAGGAAGTAACCCCTATCCCAGAAGTAGTTATGGGATATTGTTCACAATGTTGCCTTGTCTCTGAGAAGGAAAGGAGATATCATCAACCAAGACATGTTAGAAAGAGGAGAAGGATTGGGGATGAGGTACCTTGGTACAACACACAGTATCCCCTTTATTCTGGCGACAACTGACCAAACCCTCCCCCAACCTGTATGGGTCGTTGTAATGCAATTTCCCTTTACTCCCCTCTTGGGGTACATAACAGTACTGAGACGAGAAAGAAGCAACTCAGAGTTATGAACATTACACACTTTCCCCCACTCTAGTACTGAGATGAGGAAGAAGCAACTGAGAGTAATAGACACCACTTACTCTCACCACTTTGGTACTGGGACAAAGAAGATGAATGAAAGTCAGACACATTCTTGTAATCAGATCCAGGCAGCATTCATTAATGGAATTCACCTGCATCCCACTAAAGGACCACAGGTGTGTAAGAGGTGGAATGAAGAAGCATAAGAGAGCAGCAGGGGAAAAGGAAGACACAGCAGAAAGAGCAGCGTGAGAGTGCGAGAAACCACAATACCTAGACGCAGACCCAGATCCCAGGAATCCTGCTGGTGGGACAGTGCAGGGCAGAGAACCCTTGGAAGGGAAGGCGGGCAGTAGGCACTGCCGTGGAGCGGAGGTGGAACTGCACATGAAATCCAGCGTGTGCTGAATGAAGCACCCAGCGTACAGGCTTTCCCGCTTGGGCAGAAGCCTTCAAGAGGAGCTGCCAGGTTCGGGTAAGTGTGAGGGACACTGGAACCACCCGGGCATGCCAAAGGATAATGGCTATAGTAGCGGTCCATGAAAGTAAAGCAAAGATGCATTTATTGGGGTATCCGTGAATTGATTGAACCCGAAATGTCCAAAGAAGAAAAAAAAGAAAGTTATTTGAACCAAAATAACTTTCAGTTTCCTTTCCTGTGGACATTTCGGACAACCCGCATCCCCCACTCCCTTACATACCTTCGGCAGCCTACTTTGCAGTATGCTGCCACCATCGCCATCCCTTTGCGATGCCGGTTCCCTTCACTTGCGTGCATGGGAACCGGCGCTCCGGTGCTGCAGGGAGCTTTTTTTTACTTTTTATTGGTTTTAAACTTTATTATGTGGATTGCGGGGGATCCCCCGCAATGGCCATTGCGATTACAGTGAACACGGGTGCGTGGGACACCCCCACATCCCCTGCTCCCCTTGTTCACTGTAATTAAACCGAACCGTGGATATTTTTGACATTTTTGACTGTATGTAGTTTTCGTACAGCCGAAATTTGAACATATCTACCATTTGCTTTTTTTTTAATGGATACTCATTTATTGACTACCGAATTGAATGAAACAGACACAGTTGCATTTATTGAATACAGAATTGAATGAAACAAGCAAAGTTGCATTTTCTGAATACCGAATTGAATGAAACAAGCAAAGCAGCATTTATTGAATACTGAATTGAATGAAACAAGCAACGATGCATTTATTGAATATTGAATTGAATGAAATAAGCTAATCTGCATTTATTTAAACCCGAACTGAATGAAATAAGCAAAACCAACACATATTGAATACTGAAGTGAAAGGAAAGGCAAGACTACTTGTTTTGAATATTATACTGCATGAAACAGCACAATTGCTAACACTGAATACGAAAGGGAATGCAAATAACAAACCTGCTGAATACTGAATAACGAACTAGAAGCAAATAGGCAACTAAGTTGAATGAAGGACTCTGAGTGAAGAGTTGGAATCAAGGTTGAGAAACCACTTGTATATTAAAGTTGTGGAGCTACATTTGAGAAACCACTTGGTTTGGCTGAATATTGAACTACTCAAGGACTTGGAGTTTCTAATTGCGTGAACTGCAATGGGTGGATCATGCGATACAACAACTGCGCCTAGACCAGAGAACCCCTATATGCTAACAAGGACGTTTGCTGTTGTGTCAAAAGAAAAACAACCATTGGTGCACAGTAAACTTGGGAAAGGGAACACTGAGTTGTAAAGAATTGTTGATAAGTCTTTTCATGTCATCTTTTGATATTTTACTTGGGGAAAGGAACCCTGAGGTCTAACATTGATCAAGTCCAGAAGAAGGTAAATTGAACATTGTGATAAACTTGTTGACATCAGGGAAAAAAAGCTGAAGAGTAAGCCTGAGCTGGAAATAGCACAGAACGTAACTTTTGGAACACTGTTTAATTAATGGTTGAGATCCATGAACACATTGTTTTGTCTTAGTTGTGAGGGCAAACATAGGTTTTGGACACAACCAGATTTTTCAGTTAAATCCCACATTTGCATAGGGCAAGTTAGGCCTTGCACCATCCTAACATTTTTTTGAATAAACGCCTTTTGTTGTACATTGAATCTGTTGTCTGTGTCGCCTTCCATGATGCTAAACTCATAGTACCAATTTTTGTGATGTATAGGCTTTTTATTAGTTGCATTAACTTCAGTTATTATGTGTTTTTAAGAAATAAAATATAATTCATAGAAAAATCACAACTTAGACCCTGATTCACAGAACATTTTCCTATGGGATTGCACCATTATACAACATTTCCATGAATCAGGCCCTTAGTGTCTTACCGTGTATTGTATTTGTTTTTCCGAAGACACAGTATTATAAAGGTGGTAGGCTGTTCACACAAGGATCATTAGATGGTTTTGAGTACATACTTGCCTACATACATGTGTAATGGCGTGAAACCTTCTGTAGCTAGAAATACTGGCACACTACTTCTTGAGTACATCTATATAGCAGGTGAGGTGGTCAGGGAGTGACGAGCAATGAGAGCATCATCATAAGTGTCTTCTTAGCATCTCTCTTCTGCCTTTGACACGGTCAACCATGCCATCCTGCTCAACCGTCTCTGTGTTAACCTGCCTTTGACACGGTCAACCATGCCATCCTGCTCAACCGTCTCTGTGTTAACATGGGTATCACCGATCAGGCACTAGCTTGGCTGACCTCCTTCCTCTCTGACCGACCCTCTTAGGTCCAACTTGGGTCCTTCATCTCCTCTATCTCTAGCTCTACCGGTGGCTTTCCGCAGGGGTCTAACCACTCTCCCTGGCTGTTCAACCAATACCTGGTGCTTCTTGCCAATCGCATTGCCACTCTTTGTCCCAACTTTCAGTGCTTTGCGGATGACACCCACCTCATTTTCAGGCTGCCATCCGCCACTTCCTCTCCTTCTCTCATCTCTGACTGTCTTTCTGCTATCCAGGAGTGGTGTACCCCCAATGATCTCAGCCTCAATGCCAGTAAGACCGAGATTCTCCTCATCAGCACACCTGCCCCCTCCTTTCCTGTCACTCTCAGGCCGGCCTCCCTTGGACCTCTTCCCGCTCCCACCTGTGAGGCTAAAAACCTTGGGGTCATCTTCGACTCCACACTTTCCTTCTCTCCTCATATCTTTGACGTCTCTAAGAAGTCACACTACCAGCTGCACCTCCTCAGAGGTATTCTTCCTTTCCTCTCCTTCCCCCAGAAGCTCATTGTCTCTTTCTAGGCTGGACTACTGCAACAGCCTCTTTCTAAATCTGCCTGCCTCTTACTCTCCGCTCTCTGCAACTCATCCAAACAGGACTGCGAGACCTTGTCCTTGGCCTCAAGCCCAGGGATCGCATCTCTCCAGGACTAAAATCTCTGCACTGGCTTCCAGTGGCGGCGAGGATTAAGTTCAAAACCCCCTGCATTGGCCACAAGGCCTTCTGGGATTTGGGACCTCAATACCTTCAACTCACTCTTCCTAAATATCATCACTCAGTGAGGTGCTCCTTGAAACGGTGTGCCCTCAGTTTCTTCTGGAGATTGAAGGAGTGAACTTGATATGTATAGATATGTTGCTCCAGAGCATGGAAGTGTAGTATGTGAATCCATTCTGTTTACTGGATTCTAATCTGGAGATGTCCCAAATCCTGTTTTTTGTTGGCATCCTTGAACTGATCGTTTTTCTAAGTAGAAAAGTGTCTTGGCCAACAGTGCATGATGCAAGCCAACTTGTAGGAGATGTAGGCCTGGAGGGGTAGCGAGTGAAGATCATTATGTGTAGAGGTGAAATCTGGTGAGGTGGATGGGACAATGAACTCTTGGCCTCAGATATGACAACATGAATCTCTCACCCTGAACGGAAACCCACTCGGCCAACACTGATGGAAATCCTAGTTGCCCAGTTACAAATGGTTTTCCACTGAATTTGCTGGCAGTTTGTGGGCTTTGGTGTATCTGACTCTATAATCCTGTAGCGAGGCAGATGTACACGTCATTCATAGTGCCCACCCCCTCACCTCTGTCAAATTGGAAGAACAGCAAGAAAGTACTGTGCATAACACCTGTGATTGTCCCAATACTGCATTGAAGATATGAGAGACGTTATGTGCTCAGACAACCGTACCAAATGTACCCTCGAACTAATGTGGTAGAAGGATGTCTGAAAACATAATTGAACATTGAAGAGCTACAAGTGAAATCTGACAAGAGTAAAGTGATGTAAAGTGATGTAAAGTGATGTCAGAAAGAGGAGACATGAGGACACATTGAAAAGATAAACGAATACTTAAAGAATACAGATGTAACTGAAGTAACAAAGTAACTGAACATGCAAACACGAAGAAATCATATGCACTAAGAAGATACGTGAGAAGAGATGCAGTAGATGAGACATATAGAACTAGCTGCAGTAGAAAATATAACACGGGTAAAGCGGCAATGATGAAAATATGGACATCGGTTTCATATAATGGTAAGATAAAAAACCCCAAGGAGAGAGACTAAGGGAGCTGTCAGGCACTGGAAAACAGCTTTGCGCAAGGAATAACACAATATATTTCTCTTAGATTAAGTAAAGGAGTGAACATTTGCAGGTGCCAAGTATTAAACAATCAAAGCTGCAGAAAAAATGTGCAAGACGGAGCAACTAAGCCTCCAGAGGCCAAGAGGAGTAATAGCACCAAGTATAATTGAATCAAATAGCACTAAATAACATTAAGCTCCAGACGAAACTAGCAATGTACATTCACTCCCTTAAAAGTCCAGAGGAAGAGAATAGTCAGCAAGGTCAACTACAAAGAAGAAGCCTTGTACTAGGGCCTAACTGATGGGGGATGGTAGGCTAATTGTCCAAGTGGCGGTGGTCTGACGTTGTTCCCCGCACCTGGGTTTCGCTTTGCTTAAGTGCTGCTATCGAGCCGAATGTCCAAGGTTTGGAGAGAATGCCAATCAATCATGAATGCCTATGTAGAAATGGAACAAAGAAATGTTAGTGCACACTTCTCTCTAACCTGAAGTAGTAAATAAATAACTGAAGACAATCTTTACGTATTGTAAGTTGCTGGGGAGGCACTGTGATCCTGGCACAAGACCACCACAATATGCAAAAGTAAAGGTGATCCAAAATTAGGATCATACCGTCCCCTGCTAACTTTACTTTACTGTACAAAACAGTCAATATTTTCAAAATAATGTAGACCAAATACAATTACATCACTGGTGAATCAAGAGCAATTCAATTCGGTTTATACAATGAAAAGAAAATGTAATGACAATAATTATCACAGATATTGGGCCTCATTACGACCCAGGCGGTAAGTTACCGCCTGGGCCGTGACTTTACCACCATGGCGTAAACTACGTTTACGCCATGGTGGTTGGCGGATTTACCGCCCCATTCCAACCTTGGCGGGGTGGTAAATCCCCATTTTCCCATTTACCCTTCCCCATTCCCATTTTGCCCCATAGGGCATAATGGGAGTGGGGAAGGCGTTAAATACGCCACCGTAAATTACGGTGGCGTAATTAACTCCATGGTCCCTTAGCGCCATGGATTTTAACACCTGCTAAAAGCAGGTGTTAAAACCTCCATGGCGCTAAGGGACCTCGTACTCAGGCGGTAAGGGTCGGCGCTGTTTACGCCGCCGTAAACCCCTTACCGCCTGAGTCGTAATGAGGCCCATTGTATTCAAGTCTGCTTTTGGCTGATGCGTTTTGATGTTATGACCCATTCTTCTTGAGCCTAACGGACTGCAAATAACCTATTGCCTAAAACTAAATCATTATAATCAGTCTCCTGAACGTTTTACACAAAAATCTCGAAATCACATTCTCAAATCAGAATTTGTTTCACAAACTGTTTACATAAAATATACAACTCATGTTCTCATCTCTTAATGAGGTCACTTTCAATCAAACCCCCGAATCATCAATGTGTCTTTATACATATACAGTTGATCCGATATATGAGCCAACTAGATGTAATCCCATCTGAGATATAATTGCTTTTTAAGACCCCAACTCCCCAAGTAGACATAGTAAAGCCATTGTGAATCAATAAGTGTGTGGCATGGTGTTGCCCTCATGCTCACACACCATCAAGTGATATAAGATTTCAAGGGACAATGTTGCTCACTGTAAATATCATCATGAAAGGTACCAGGTTCTCTGGTTAGTTATCGTACATCATTGTCGATTATTACAAGAGAAGAATAAAAAGAAAACTGAGAGTTGAAAGCAGGAGGAAGCAAAATTAGTTCAGAACAAATTGTTAACATTTGCCTTAGAAGAAGCAGTATTGGCAAGTGGTGAAAGTGTGGCAATACAAGAGTTACATCCAGCGAAGAAAAGCAGCGTAGGGTATCCTATAGATCAAGGTGGGTACCACTTTTGGCCATGAGGTAGAGGGAATGGACCAACAGGACGAAGCTGATTTCAAAACCCTCCAAGGGGAGCAGGATTTAATAGAGGACAGCCACAACAATGTTGGAATTGTGGGACAATAGGACATATGGCCCAAATGTGCAGAAATAGATGAGGCATGCAGTAGAACTGGCAAGCTCCTAGAGGGGGATGCGCTATTCTCCACAGCATAATACAGACTCACAGGAATACTATGCCCAAGATCACATGCAGAATCGGACATGTGTGCCGCAAATACAGCAAGTGCAACACGTTCCTTTCCAATCACAATCTCTACAAGGGCAACCAAAGCAAGCACCTATGCAGACACAACAAGTACAGACTCAGCAAGCACACAACAAGCAATGGTGCCACAATGGAACAGAGAGTGTGATCGTGGTAGGAGGAAATCCTTTCATGGGTACAGGGATGAATGTATATCCACAATAGTAAAGCTCACAGAGTAACCTGATGTGTTCAGTGCTATCAGTGACACCAGACCCCCAAGAGAAACCAAGGATCAGGGTAACGATAGAATGCAAGACATTTTTGTTTCTTGCAGACACTGGAGCGACTCTTTCCTGTGTTCGAGAAGGAAAGTACCCAATGTCTGGCATTGCCATGAAAGCGTAGGGATTCTCTGGGGCTGTGAATTTTGTTCCTTTTGCTGATGAATTACCAATCTCTATAGGAGTGCATGACATGTCTATGCCACTATTGTATTCTCGGCAGACACCAGTTAACATATTAGGATGTGACTTGATGACAAACCTAAACAAAACGATATCTTCCACTGACGATGGATAGTGTGTTCCACTCCAGGGATACATTACATGTATGTAAGAGAATTAATATTAGAATGCACAGGCCAAAAGGCATTACGAAGTGTCCTTTTAGACCCCGAATTATTTTTTTATGGAGTAAATATCTCGTTGACATGTCGTACTAGACTGGTAGGTGAATTATTGAGAATACCTGACGAATTTCTGTTCAGGCCAGAAATACCTATGGATGATGAAGGCGGACAGGTTATTTTTTTAGAACAAGAAGCAGCAGTAGTAAGGGAGGAAATGGTGGTTGTTCATGGGACACATGATGAGGGAAGAGAATGGAGAAAAGTAATAGCTCTTGGTGAAGGAAACAGACTAACAGACTAACAGACGTGACAGATGAAGAATTGTTCACAGATGATTATTCAGAAGATGAATCAATATTTTTCATAAGTGTATTTTATTGGATTAAAGTTGAGACTAGAGAAATACTGCAGAAAATGGCATTGGTGAAAAAGAAACCGTAATTTTTCCAGGAAGATTTAGAAAAGGTGCCCAACGTCTTATGGATCAGTAGTCCATATGACGTGGGTCTATTGAGTGGAGCAGGAGCATTTAAAATGAAGCTCAAGCCTGAGCAAATTTGCCACAAGCAAAGCAGTTTCCCATGTCCAGAGAAGCAGATCAAGGTATATTTGAAACCATTTATTCTTTAGTAGAGCAGAGAATATTGGTGCCATCAGAATCCCTATGTAACACGGCTGTGTACTCAGTGAAGAAATCAACAGGGAGGTTGTAGACATTTATTCAGGACCTACGTCCCCTAAACAATATTGTCAAAACAGAGATTCCTCTGGTTCCAAATCCAGCTACGATATCATGCAACATCCCAGTCAAATATTTTACAGTCATATATTTCAAAAATGCCTTCTTTTCAATTCCCCTTCATGAGGACTCACAACATTTGACCTTGTTTGTATATAGAGACCAGCACTGAAAACACACAAGATTAGTTAAGGGGTACTTTGAGTCCCCCTCAATCTTTAATAGGGTCCTTCAGATGGATCTAGGCAACATACAACTTGAGAGTACAATAATTCAGTATGTAGATGATATACTAGTGTGTAGCGAGATAGAAGAATAGTGCAGGAAAGATTCAGTTCAACTAATGACTATAATTGCAGAGAAAGGATATGAGGTAGACAAAGTGAAATTCCAGTACTGTCAGGAAGAGGCCCTGTAGACAGCACAGCTGATATCTCAATAAGGGATAAAAGTGACACCTGAGAGAGCAGAAGCAGTCATAAAAACTCATGAGACAGTCAGAGAAATGCAACCATTGTGATTGTTGGGTTTTTGATTACAGTATATATATGTTAACACCTTTAAAATGACTCAAGGAAGCACAGATAGGTAAAAGGAAGATAACATGGACAGACAAGATGATTGAATGATTTGAAGAATTAAAAAGGGCGATTTGTACAGCCCCTGTGTTAGGATTCCAGATTATAACGAAGAGGTTTACTTATTCTCACATTCAAATGGAGAAGTAATGACAGCAGTCCTTGCACAGAACACGACATTAGGACATGGACATAAACCATGATCCTACACCATGATCCTACTATAGTGGGATTTTAGACCCAGTAATGGAAGGGCATTATCCTTGCAAACAAGTGTTAGCTGCTGCTGCTTTTGCGATTGAAAAAGCTGCAAGTATTACAATGGGTTGCTCAATGACATTATTCATCGAACATTCCCTATTCGCCATTTTAGAGAAGCCCAAAAGTACATTGACTACACAAAGAGCATACAGGTATGAAGTCATTATTTCAAACCCAGCTAGCAAAATTGTTAGATGTAGAGCAATGAATCCAGCGACATTCATAGCAGAACCAGTAGGGAAGGCGGCCTATGTACATGATTGCACAAAGTATACTGAATCCTATGGTGATATTCCCCATTTTACAGATAATTCTCTCGCAGGGGGGGAAATTCTATTTATTGATGGTTCTTCAAATATTTACCAAATGACAGGAGAAAGACATATTGGATCAGCAGAAGTTAAGTTAAAACGTGATGGTGAATTTGAAGTGCAGAGGAGCAGCTGAATGCCTCTTCAGGAAGTCCTGCACCATACTTCCTATATGCTGGAAACCAGAAATTGCGCCATGCACGACACTAGTGATTGTGTCGATTCCACAAAGAGATTTCGAGAAAAGGTATCCATATATGATATATACCCGTAGAGATAGGAATATCAAGGTGGGAAAAAAGAAGCTGCTGATGTCACAAGAAGCAAGTGTGACGCATTGAGAAGAGTGGCTATAGAAGAGGATGTATAGAATTTATAGAATCTGATGACAAAATAAAGAATTGAGTTAACTTTCACATGCAGAATGAAGATTGCACGTGTGAAGTGCACTGCAGAAAATGCAAGCCATTTAATAACTGTACAGATGCAGCAACGCAAGTAGACTAAGTAATCTTAAAAGCTAGCCATACATAGTGAATAAACTGCAGTCGGTGCCACCATTATATAGAAGCTGGACATTGGTATCACATATTTAGTAAGCTCAGACCCACAGAGAAAGAGGGATCGTAAAGTTGTGTCGCAGCAACATGAAGCAAAGAGCACAGAAAGGCCTGAAAGAGCTGTCTGGCTTGTTGTCAAAGGATGGAGTGGCCAAGAACTGGTTATCTATCCTTGAAGAACAGTAACCATGGGACACTGAATCATCTCGTGTTAAGGTACAAAGAAAGAACACCATGAGTACCAAGTTTGTTAATTAAAAATTAAAGACAATTAAATGCTGCAAAACAGGCCGAAATACGGTCCCCTGTCACGTGACATCTTGGATACTAACTTACGTGCTGTCAGTGAACCGAATGTTCCAGAAGGGTACAAGCGTGCCAACCAATTATAGAAGACAATATGACAAAGGGCTTTATATTTTGAGAGCCAATGATATACTGTGTATCTAATAACTGATGAAGATGACTTGCACTAGGGGTGGGTATAAGTTGTCCACCTGACAGTAGAGACCCAATCACAACTGATCCCTGTATAGAGTGTATACTTAGATGCTCCCCTTGAGCGTATCACAACACCCCGCAAGTTTCTCTTACTTGCCACGTAGTATGACGTCATGTATGACACATCTTTTGTATATAAATGTGTTTTTTTATGTTTACGAGAGAACTCGAGCAAACATCCGTTGATGTCCGTTGCAACTACATGTTTTGGAATTTGATAATAAAACAGTTGGATGATACTTTTGCCAACTTCCTGAATCAGTCTTATTATTTTGTGTAAGAGTTATTCTGCATCCCATCCATGCACGACATGTTACTGGTATAGAGACCCCTGGGTTCATAAGTAGTGACACATGCAAAACTATCATCACATTGCTCAGCACAGGCTGCAGAATTAATGGCACTATGTGACGTGAACCGTACATGCAGGATTGTCATGCTGGAAAAGGAGGGGTTTCCTCCACGCAGTTGGCACACCAGTGTTACATGCGTCTCTATTGGATAAACTCAGTAAGGCCCTAAAGCTCCCATTTGCTATGGCTGTGGTGAAATGTGCAGCCTATACTAAGAGGGCAGACATGATTTCTCATGTTAATGATGCCGCAGGTGTTGAAGCGAAAAGGTCAGCATATTTCCCAAACATTTCTGATTTTGAAGTAGAAAGTGTTATGCAAATGTTAGGGCGATGTATGATGGTGAAGGAAGGTTTCAATATGTTGTCCATTATACAGTTAATTGAGCTACAAGGCCGAGCACTACAAGAAGAACAGGATTCATGGAAGAGACAGGGGGATTCTTTATCCCTCACTGAGGCTATATGGAGACACGACAGTACTGGAAAGCCAGTTATGCCTGTAGCCTTATTGAAGGTGGCGCAGGAGCAACTTCACTACCCCGCGCACACAACTAGAGTCTTGCTGCCTTGATTGCAGAAGATTGTTTCTTTACCAAATTTGTTAGAACACTAAGCACAGTTTATTTTGAACTGCATTGTATGCCAGAAGTTTACAGTAGGACACACTTTGCAAACAGTGAAAGGAGCAATCCCTAGACCCAATGGTGGTTTTTAGCATCTACATATAGATTATGTGAATATGCTGCATACATGCAATGGTTACGGATACATATTAGTGGTGGTATGTCCCTTTCCAGATGGTTTGAGGCAGGTCCATGTATGCACCCCGATGCCACATGTGCTGCCAAGTTTCACATACGTGAGGTGTTTCCTAGATGGGGTCGGTACAAAGTCCCACGGTCTGCTGATGGGCCGCATTTTGTAAATTAGATGTTTGAGCAGATAACTCTTTTACTATGCATAAAGCACAAGATTTAATATGCCTATCACCCACAGGTGAGTGGTATTTGTGAGACATTAAACTGACACTTTAAAGAAAGGATAGCCAAGATTTAAGTAACCCTGAAGAAAGGATGGCTACATTGCCTACCCCTTGCTCTGTTTGCCCTGAGAAATCAGCCTGGCTCATATCACCTTCTGACTCCTCATGAGTTGCTGACTAGAATCTGTATGCTAATACCCCTGGCTCCTCACACTTGAATAGAAATTGATGCCCACAGTGTAGAAAAAACATTAGGGGATGAGGTCCATGCTTATTTAACAAATATGATGTAACGCTCACCTGACTCCCACGGAGGCGCTGGCCTGGTTCGCGCTGCTGTGACCTCTTCTAAGGTGATGCGCAGGGTTCGGAAGATGGACTGGTCCGGGCCCCCAAATCTGGCTTGTCTGGCTCGCAGAAGTATCCTTCTGTAGGCGAAAATAGGGGATTAACTGTCTGCGGGGTAATGCAATCAGCCTCCCACTTTCCCCTCTCACCCTCCTCGAAACCCTTCTGTGATTCCTCGTAGCGTCTCAACTTAGGGTCTTGAAGGACGAGCTCTACATCCTGCTTCTGATGCAGGGGCGCGTTGGTATCTAGTTACTTCACTGGATTTTCGGATTGGTGAGAACCAAACTTGCTTGGCTTCCAGGTAAGTTTTTTGATAAGAGGTTCCCCTTGTGTCCATGCATTAATGTACTAATGCTAGTGTCTTTTTCCCCATAGGGGCCGGGGTATGGAATGCCGGGGAACAGGCACCAACCCGAGATGAGAGGTGAAATCCTTGTAGAAATCAGGTAAGTCTTTAATGAGCGTTTTTAGGTAATGTCTTTTCATTCGCTCATTAACGCTGATGTCTCTTTTTCCCCTTAGGGGCCGGGGTCCGGAAATGCCAGGATGCGGCGCGGACCCGAAATGAAGAGGGAATGAATCAACACGTAAGTCTTAACATGGAGATTTAGCTTTCCTTATTCCCTTCTCTCTCTCACCTTTTGTTCTGGTCTTTTTCTCCCTAGGTGCTGGAGCGTGACTGCGAATCCGTATAATCGCTGCTGAACATGGAGGCACCCAGTAAGGTGAGTGTAATGCGGCGCTGCAGCGATCGACGCGATGAGCTTTTAAATAAAAGTCTTCCTTTTCAGGATGGTCGGCGAGATTCTCCGGGATGCGGATTTAGCAGGTAAGGACTTTTCCTTCTTCTGTTCTCTTCTTCTCTTCCTTTGCAGGTGATCCTGGATGCTGGCAGGCGTGGCAGAAGTCAGGATGCAGAAGCAGACACGGTGAGCGTCCAGCTGCTAGATGCAGGACAACGCGAAGCACGTGTGGCTGTTCGGGTGGGGTTTAAATAGCCTTGGAAGAAGTTCCAGGTATGTATCCTTCCTCCAATCAGGTATGTATCCTTCCCCGACCACGCCCGGATGGTAAATTAGTCCCACAGGTAAAGTAGTTCCTTTCAGGCCTCAAGGAGGCCGGGATCCTGCAGCATGGTCTGCATCAGGTAAGTGCACCCAAGCACATCCATAATGAGCCTGGCGCATATGGCGCCTGGATTGATGTCTTTTATGAGCCTGGCACCATAGGCGCCAGGACACTGCCCAAAGGGCCCCTATATGGGGTTGCTGGGTCCTTCCGTGGGGACTGGATGTCCACTTTCCGGGATGCAGGGCTTGAGCCGGCTCCCCGGGAGCGGGCATCATGACATATGACCGCTAGTGTTTCTTTTGTTTCTCAACAGGTCAAAATTCCGAGGGAAGGATCAAAGAATGTTGATGAAGACAGGCAAACAGTTGATTGTATTGATTTGCTAATGCAACCAAGTTTGTACCCGGGGGATCAAGTGTGTGTTGGGGGTTTTGTACACATTTGGAATAAGCCCCGCTTTGAAGGGCGGTACTTAGTAGAGGAGGTCGCTCCCACTGCAGTGAAAATTATAGGAAGATGAGCTTGGTTACACTTGAATGATGTAAAACTCTACAAAGGAGAGACCTTCACCTCTCCTTCACCCAGTGACAGTGAAGCAAGAGAAGAAGTTCCACCAATGATGACGAGATGGGCTACCAAGAGCCAAAACAAAGACTTGTCTGTTTTTTGTGCCTTTAGTCATACATAGACTTTTTACACAGTTCTCATCTAATAAAATAAAAAAGACAAACATCAATTTGTTACACTGCCATTTAAAAATATTTTCATGTATTGTTTCTGTATAAAGCCATTTTTATCAAAAGCATTTCATTTAGTAATTTCAGGAGCTCTATTGATAAGAATGAACTGGGGGTCACAGACCTTCATATGCTTTGACATCTGTGGATCAGACAGCAGAGACAGGACACTGGGAAAGGAGGCAGACGGACGTTCGGGCTAGTTCAAAAATCAGTTTTATTACAGTTTCAAAGACATCAGAAGTGGCAGCACTGAGATCCTGAATCCGCTGCTTTTTATACCTTTCTCAGGCTGATGTGCCTCTCTCCTCTTCCCTTTCTCTTCTCCTGCAGAACTCCAAAGGTTAACGCCCTCACCTTAGGTAAGTGAACGCCGAGCTCTCCATCTGCCTCGGGGTAGGGTGCCGTAACCAGTTTCTTCACTGGATAAGGGTGCAGGCCTCTTGACCTCAGAGGACTGCTGTCCGTTGTTAACTGCACGAACGGTAAGTTCTGGGCACTTCAAATGTCTTAAAAGTCTTTTGTAATGATATCTCTTGTTTTGCAGGGTTCCGGCGATGGCGGATGGCGGGCTGATGAGAGTTGAGGATCGAACCCGCGTGAGGAATAGAAGCGCCTGGAAGCACGTAAGTAAGCGCTTGTAGCCTGCTTCACGATGCGCACTAACTGTCCCTTTTATCTTGCAGGTACAAGTTCGGAGCTTTAGAGAAGCTGAAGGGTGCTGGAATACCCACTGGATTCGGCGTGGGAAGGAGGAATGGCACGTGAGTAATAAAGTTGCCCAATGTCTTTAAACACACCTTCTTTTGTCTTTCAGATGCGGGATGCAGCGCCGAAGGCCTCCGGAGCGTGCGAAGAGCTGGTAAGCTTTTGTCTTTCAGATGCCGGAATGCAGTGCGAAGACCTCCGGAGCATGCGAAGAGTAGGTAAGCCTTTGTCTTTCAGATGCCGGAATGCAGCGCAAGGCGTTGGTGACAGCCGATGGACCAGGTAAGAGATGCGCTGCCACTGAAGACCGTAGTGCTAACCTGTTCTTTCTTTGTCTTTACAGGTGCTGCTGAAGACTGGATTCCAGGATGGTAAGCCTTTGTTCCCTTAGGCCCAGGATCAGAAGCAGAAGACACGATGAGCGTTCTGCTGCAGAGAATGCAGAATAACGCAAAGCAAGATTCATCCATCGGGTGTGGTTTAAATAGCCTCCTGTAGTGCTTAGGTGTTTCCTTCCACAGCCACGCCTAGGTAAGAAAAGAGTTCCTGCTTTCCAGAAGAGTTCCAGTGTTCTGAACCTAGGGAGTGGCTCCTGCCCCACCCAACAGGAAAAGTAGTCCCAAACAGAAGAGGATCAGGGGTTCAACTGGCAGGTAAGTAAGCAGCATGGTCTGCTGCAGGTAAGTCCACCCAAGCATTATGAGCCCGGCGCTTCCAGCGCTGGGACTGGGCATCTTTATGAGCCTGGTGCCACTGGCGCCAGGACAGGGTCCAAAAGGTCCGAATTGGGACTGACTCGGAACCGGGGTTATGGGTCTGCTTCCAAGGGAGTCGGGCAAGTCCTGATCTTTTGGAAGCAGAGATCATGACAGTTCCGCATGAATGTTCTGTTCAGCTACCAATGGGGAGTTTGTTATTTACTTTTGTGCATAACTCAGTTTATGTTCAGTTCTCAGACCATATTTTTAGATATTCATGATCTATATATAATACATGAGATGCCCTTCATGCTCTGCAACATTCTGACCCCAAAAATATATATCTCCCTAAAACACTATGATTCTGCTTTTTGCAATACTGGAGCCATTGATCAACTTATTAGGTTTGCTACATTCTGTTTGAGAGGGGGAGGGGTCTAGTACATCCACTACAGACCCCCCTCTGCTCTGTAATCAAATACCTATTCAATACACGACCACTACACCCAATGTCCACCCTCCCCCATGTTCAGTGTACCTATGCATCCCTGTCCCAATCACCCCCCTCACTGCTCATTTCGTTTATCCAAAGTCAGATAGTCAATAGGTGGGCATTCAAATACTTCTGGGGAATACAAGGATGGGGGTGTCTTTGCAGGAAAAAATTTGTAAACACTCAGAGCATACAATAACTGTGACTGAGCATCTGGCCGGGTTCCTCAATCTTTTTCTCTCTGCTCGTATGGTCGGGTGCGGCCAATCTCCTCATTAATAGGTCTCTCCCGTCCATCTGTAATATAAAACTGAATAATAAGTATTTCTCTATTGTCAGTACTTCCTGGTTAAATCCACCCCTTAAAAAGCTATTTGTGTGTTTCTTTCAAACATTCCTGCCTCCTACACAATCTTGACTGCATCTTTCTTTAATTCTAATATAACAAGATTTCTTTTCACAGATCTTTAACTTATATTTAAATACATTTTGGCTGATATCAGAAACTGGCTTATTATCTGACTTTGTGCAATAAATACATCCACCTGTGTCTGGCATTGCCCTATTTTCATATGGGCTTTTATTCTCAAAAACTTCATATCCTTTTAAATGACACATTTTTCCCCTAAGGTCGACATTCTCAGACCAAAGAGTCCGTTTTGGTCTCCTTTTTTATAATAAAAATAATAAACAACAAACAGACAGCCTAACAAATTCACAACACTTAAAAAAAAAGATGTCTTCTTAAATTGTCCCTATTCTGTCTTCTTGGCACATCCGTAGCTGAAGAAGACAATGCTGGTGTGGGTTCTTGCTTTCTTGCTCTCTGTAGAAAACCTAAAAAGAGACAAAGTCATTTGAGTCTGGCAAGGTGATCTGGTTTTTCCCTAGCATAGACCCTTTCTCCTTGCTGTTAGTCATAAAAAAGAAACTGCTGTCATTTCTTGACACTCTCAGCCCACTGACATGTAGGCCTACTTTTCTGTCCCCAAACCCCGTTGGTGCACATAAAAAACTATTGTATTAATTAGTGTAGCACTCAGGCTTGTCTTTATTTTTCCCTGCTCTGCTGAAAGTTCTTCTCTGTATCTTTCGTAGTCTTCCTTCGGCTTGCGTGGGACCGCGGTCTTCTCCTTTCTTTTGCTGTGCCTTTTATTCTGTTGAGACATAATTGACATATTTTGTCACGTGCTGTTTCCGGCTCACCTCTTGCTGCTTCACCTACACTAATCTTAACTACCCATGTTATTTGGAACCCAGCACTGTTCCTATTAAATGTATGCTAATGTGCCATATAAGAAATACATTGTTTTGCATATTCTAAATATTACATATATTTTACCAAATGTACCCAGTTGGCATCTCGCCAGTTGCCAGAATTTTAAAACGGTAACTCCACCTTTTATCCAAATTCTTCTGTATCCTTGCTGTTAGATTTGGCCATACTTGCATATACACGCTACTCTATACTCACACCTGTTTGCACCTATCTTGGGAAAATGCTATTTATTTGAAAGACTGTATCCCTTACAGCCTTTTTTCTGTAGTCACCTGGGTCCTCTTACTCCAAATAATGATCAACATTGTGTCCACTCACTGCAGTGTTAACCAATACTCACCTCTTTCGTCTCTGTCTGTTCACTAAATACTCACCTTTGTCATAATATAACGTTTCTTCTGACTATATTTGCTATTCTCTGATAAGGCCATGTAGACATTCCTCCCATGCTCAAGGATGACAATATCTTCACCTGTAAAATATAAGTCAACACCATCATATACATTCAAATAATGTGTTTGTTACATATGTTCTTTTGTGCAGTTCTACAAAAGGTTTTCTTGTACTTCTAGACCAATCTCGGCCATCCATACCCATTTGGCCTTTCACTAATCATTTCTTTTTTATTACAATACACTACATTATTCAATTATAGCTAACACTATCCATTGTGCTCCTTACTGCTTTAATATCCATTAATTCATTCATTTTTATATATTTATTTATTTTACTTCCTTAAATTCTTATCACTCTCTTTTAGTTTTGAGTTCCTTATTCCTGTGCTGTTAGGGTCAACTGTTTATTATTATCTTACACTAATTAGTTTAATCATAACACAAACATTCATATTTGTCATATTATAATCCCTTGAATGCATATATTTTTATTTTCCCCTATTCATTTCACTAGAACCATGCCATAAGGGCCTGTGGTTCACAGGACACTTTGCACTCTCTCCAAGCTTTCCGGAATGTATGGTGAGTGCTGCTATGTTATTGCCACATGCTACACTATTTTCCCTTTTCTTTCTCAATGTGTGATGTTCCTAAAGAAACACCTCTTCATCTTTTGTTTAGTCTTGTCTAAATATGTTATCATCAGTGACATCAATCAACCTAGAACCTTCCTTGAGAACCGTCACTGTCCTCCATGGTCGCCTCTTATTATCCCTTCCTTTGAGCAAGGTCATTTTCTTTCGCACTATGGCTGCTTTCAATTCCATAGGGATTAACTGTCCCCCCACCCCTTTATCCATAGGTGTCCATGGTCTGAACAAAAATTAATAAAATATTCTCACCATTTTCTCCACTAAGCCGAATAACCATGTTTAACAAAATGCTCACCTCACAATAAGAAACACCTGTGGCTTTACTAAAACACCTCAAAGAGCCACTTGCCTCTTTGCATGCCAATATAAATCCACCTGCGTTCAAATGCTGTATCCCAAGAGTGGAACACACAATCCCTTGATTAAATAAATGCAATCATCATGTTAAGCTTTGCCATCCAATCTCTTCCCAAAGATACTTAACTATTGTCTGTCACAAATATAACAAAGATCAATGATGCCACACTTTCCGACAAAGACTGAAAATTCATCACTACAAAGGAACTCGACTTATAGTTCCAAAGAACTGAAAGTGAGTAGTCCCCCAAAATGCAATTCAAACTCCCCAATGAGAGTCAATAATGGACACACCCCAGAAGGGAATGAGACCAAGACCAAGCGCGGGTGAAAGTAAAAGTAAAGTTTATCTAAAACCAAAATAGGACAAGCAGAGAACTCTGCAAACTCTGAGAGCGCTCTGCTCAATATCACTCTAACAGTACTTTAAAAAGGGCTACAGCATCATAAATGATGATATTCTATAAGTTACCGAAGTTACATTTTCATTGGTAGAATCACAGATCCAGTATAGCTGTGTAGGCGCCGCCTCCAGTTGATTGGATAGTTGCTTGACGGGAAGGCTGACATCACGTACATCAGCTGGGCTGTTCAGTGTGAGGTGAAGGTTACTTGCCTCCGGATAAGGTGATTGATACTAACTCTCTAATCTAAACACCACTTCAAAGTATGCAATAAAAAACACTCACAAAAAATAACCATTGACATCATGACAGTTGGGGGAACCATATATTTCACACGTTATGTATACATACATTTGTCTTGTGTCCCTAAGAGGGGAGAAGGACTGGGGGTCATCTTGTGTCATTGTGTCAGGGAAGGTGGGTGAACATTCTGTGCGGGCCTAGTGGAAGTAGGAGTGGATACATTTGTTGCATTAATGCATCAGTGAGATATGGGCCTTTTGCCGCAGCACTATCATGGGGAGGAGAAAAGGCGGGGGCTGTGTGCTCGTTGTGCGCAGGTGCTGCTGGAGAGGGGAGAGAAGACTGTTTGGTTTGTCAAGTTTGGCCCGGTTTGATTAGTGGAATTATAAGAAAACCATTGGGATGGGTTTCGAACATGTTTACTGTCACTTCATTTACAACAAGTAGAAAGCAGGTTCTGACTATATTGTGGGCTCTGTCTTTAAATATTCCATGGTCACCATGCTACAGAATTGTTCTTATTTACATTAGTTTCGTGGCCGCACCTTTTATACTGTATACGTGAACCTTCAAACATCTCAATACATTAACGAGTATACCCAGTACTGAAAAACAATTGAGCATGTGGGCCATACATTTTACATCATAACATATGAGTCAACTAGCATCTAATACATTTGCAAGAGCATCTGGTACTGAAAGACACAGAACCCGTATCATAAAACACCAACATGTGGATCATGATATTGCATTCATTGCAATCAATTTAGATGGAGTAATTGTTGATTGTTCTGTTACATCTCATAGGGACAGCTCCCTTACACGTTAACACATGAGAAAATGTATAGCCTCAGATGGGATTAGCGTTGTGGGTGAAGCAAGGTGGCACACAGTCGTGGGGCATGCATCTGCCACATCAAAAGGGGTGTGAGGTTGGGGGTTAGACACATTATATATCTTAAGGGTAGAGTCCACAAATAATGAGGCATGTTTGTGGAGATTAATGGTTTTTTGCAGGCCCAGGCTCTTGCCCGGTCATTCACAGGGCAGTGATGTAAGGAGGAAGGTGAGAGATACAGTGTTCAACTTGTAGCTGTTCGCGCCCATTCTTCCATGAGAACAGGGCAGCTGCAAGGACACCAGAGGGGAGGAGGTGGGGGAGTAGCTGGATAACTGTGCGTGGCGCCAGGGAAGAGCTGCAGGCCTACAGGCTGGCTTTTCTGTGAGGCCTCCTTTGGCATATACAAAATGGAGTCAGGGTACAGTACAAAATGGAGTCAGTAATCAGCCGTCTTCAGCCCTCTTATGGACGTTGCACCCACATGTGTCACCCCGAGGCTGTCTGGCACCTCTGGCCACAGGCACATGGGCAGCCGTGGGATGAGCATAGTGTGCCTGCGTGAGAGGGAATGGAGGGTAGGGGGCCAGAACGACCTTTCCTCCCATACATTTCGCTCTTTCATTACTTAAGTAACGAATATTGTAATTCACTTAATCTTTTGCGCTCTTCTTCTTCTGCTACTGCCTCATCCCATGCGGGTGTTCCCTTTCGTGGCACCCAGCCTCTGCATACTGCCCTCAGGCTCTCTCCTGCCCGGGCATACTTGTCCGGGGTGAAGGTCATGTAAATGCAACCCCCATCCCCTTCCAGGTGAACCCACACTTCTTCGTACCATGCTAATTCACGGGGTTTCTTTAATTGTTGTGTGATATAACCTGTCTACAATATACCATGTGTTGTATGTGGCCGTCATTCTATATTTTGCCTCTGAGTCATCTCCTGTTTGTACTTGCACCTCGTGTGTTATCTGTACCATTCCTTTTGCACTGCCCATTGTCACCATCATCATTGCACTCTTAGGTACTGCATTTGAGCAGCACCTAAGGCCTAATTGGTACACACAAAAAAATCAAAAGAAGAAAAATGATGGTGGGTATTAATAGTTTGACAGTCATTCCGAGCCAGGACAGTACACACATGTTGTCGAAACAAGTGCTGGGCTGTACACGTCCTTCTTCTTTCATATGCTCGCCAAGATTATGCACGCTTCTATGACATGCGATAATGTTCCATTGTCAGCATCTGCAGAAGGTACGAAAGTGCAACATGCGCTCCCGAATTTTCAGCAAACACCTCCATCCATAGCTGCCAACAGGTCTAGGACATACCTGTTCTGCATCGTCATCAACCACAGGGCCCTTAACTCCACCTTTATCACGTTGAACCCCTCTTCTGTGATGTTGGCCAATTGGATCAGTTCCCAGCGCGTTATTTGGAGCCATTGGATGCTTGGAACAAGGGAAGCAAAAAACATCTCAGCAGCGTTGAACAGTCTGAACTGATCTGGAATCAGTGCCAAAAGTTTGGAGGATGTCTTGGAGATATAGTTTGACGAACTTCTTTTTTGCGAGAGTGTGCTATGCAGCTTCTCCTCAGAATGGGCGTATACGGGGGTATCTTCAGTTGTTGGCAGGGGCTCCGGAGCTTTGATTGTAGATGGCCACCTGACCCCTTGGATATGGCTTTCGGGTATCAGCATCAGAGCGGAATGCAGCATTGCCAGGGAGCACGTGCCCCTCCATGGCTGTGGAAGGTGCAGGTACGCCTGTTTGCCGCAAACCCAGTAAGTGTCCATTAATTCAGCCGTTCCTTTTTTCATGTCTGGGATGATGAGGGTTTTGCTACAGTTCTTGTTTGCACCCAGATTTACTTTTTCCTCTCCATGGAAGCACAGCTCATATGATATCTCCTTCTGCAGTTTGAATGGTTTTTTTGAGGGCCGTTACCCATATGAGCTTTGTGATGTGTTTTATGGATCCATTGTAGTTTTTCATCTGACAGTCCTTGCAGTGCCTCTGCTTTACATGTTATTTGCTCTTCTTGCAACTTATTGTCCCAATATAATGTTCGTTTGATCACCAAAAAATGGTCTTTCAGGCAGATTACTCCTTGTGGTTTTGCGTAACATGTCTTCTCATTCTTCAGTATTTCAAATGAAACAGTGTGTACTTGCAAAGTATTTTTTATTCTGCATAGTGTGAGATGAAGGAGACACTGTGCCTCTACAACAGGTGACTCTTGTGGTAACAGCACTTTAGGAGTACCCGAGGCATGGGGTATCAGAGAGCACACATAGCAGCTCTCATTGGTTGTCTGTTTTGAGGTGGTGCTCATTTCTGCGTACCATTTGTTAGACTGGTGCGGGTGTTATGGGTCTTTTATCGTATCCAGTCCCAGCCCATGGTACTCATCATACCCCTTTCGTCCCGCCCCCCTTTTCCTCCTCCTGTTCAGGAGGGGAAGAAGTTACTGACAGGCCCATAGGTCAGCGCTCACCCTCCAGAACTTGTAAGACAAGATAGCTGCACCATGTGAGGACAGGGGGTGCAGAATTGACTTACTCCAACACGACTCAATAATGAGGACTCATGACAATTACATCAAACAGAGAAACAAATGGAAATCAGCACCATTGCGATCACCTGTCACGTTCCGACTTCCTCGAACCTCAGTCAAACAGCAATTCTTATAGGCAAAAATCGTCATCACTGACGTCTAATTCTACAAAAAATCATCATGCAATATAATTGGTTAGGAAAGATAACTTAAGTATAGGTTTTATATCTGTATATGATAATAGGGCATGTGGATTGGATAACTCTTATCGGGTGGGCGTCTACGCCCATCCCTCTACATCACACGTGATAGACGTCACTACATCTACGACGTCCTATTGGTTACAGTATCTATTGGACTCCAGATAACTTAGTCCATTGTGATTGGGCAGGTTACACCCCTAGACATACTGTTAGGATGTGCAGTGTTTCCAATGTTTACCTGTTAAACCATGAGTGTATAATATTTCCTTCACTATGTCTATTGTCACTTAGATACTATAGAACATAGAACTGCATCTTATGTAGCATGGTTACAAGGAGAGCCAGTGAAGAAGCAGGGCCTTAGTGGGAAGATTGTACTCCTCCTGCTGGGGGTCGTCTTATGTCATCAACTTGTCAATAAAAGGTTCTTTACCTTTAAAATACTGGTTATGTGAAAGCCTCCCTTTGTACATAACATTTGGCGACGAGGATTTTGACTGGGACCCGGAGGACGACCCCCAGCGCCTTTTCTACAGATCTAGTGTGCTGGCTGTGGAGCAGAGCCAGCCTGACTTGCCTGAGGGAGGGCCTTTTTCAGTGGATTATTGACGGCCTGACATCCAGTGTGTGGCATCCACTGGAGGGACATTGCTAGCGCCAGAGGAAAACCCCTGGAGGCTCCGTGGTCTGTGGGAGCTGGAATTGGACCCCTGCAATTTTGTTGAACTTGTGGAGACCGGGCGGCAAAGACACGGCTTTGGCACTTTAATAATTGGATTTTGGGTTGTGTGTTTTCCGAGCGGCCATTGGACACCCTGGCCCCACACTGAGCAAGGTTGAGAAAGGAGTCGCCGCCGATGACCCTGGTGAGGCACTCCAGGGTGAGTACATAACCAAGCAGCTATCTTTTAATTAGTGTCACCTACCTGTTTGGGTGGGAACTCTATTGGTTAAACCAGAATTGCAAGCTTGTTATTCTATTCTGCAACTTTGAGACATGGCAAATGTGCCTGCTCCTGTGTTTTTTCTGGCAGTGCCAGGTGAACCCAGGGTTAGATGGGAAGACTGGAAGGAAGGATTCAGCAAATATGCCTTAGCAGTGTTTGGTGCCAACTACTCCAATGAGCGCAAGGAGGCATTGCTATTTCACTGTTTGGGAACTGCAGGCCAAGAGGTCTTAAAGAGATTGCCGGAGCCTTCTGACATTTTGGATGCTGGTCCATATGAAAGGACATTAGCCAAACTGGACAGGCATTTTAGAGTGGAGGAGAACATTATATTGGAAAGATATAAATTTGCCACGAGAGAGCAGAAGAATGGGGAAAGTATCGAGGATTTTGTCACAGCTTTAAGGGGCTTAGCAGTGAAATGCAAATTCACTCACTGTCAGGATGAGCACTTGAGAGACCAGCTAATGATTAAATGTTCCAATGACAGTATTAGGAACGAACTATGGAAAGAGAGGAACCCCACTTTGGATCGAGCAATTGAGATAGCGAAAATGGTGGAACACACAGATAAGTGCATTGAAGTTCTTCAATCGGATACTGTGAACAATGGTAAACCCAAGTTGGATGAGAGTCAGGGTTCAGTGCTGAAGGTGTCAAAGGTTGTTCAGAGGCAGAGTACGTGGAATCCAAGACGTGCCTCGCAGAATGCTAAAAGGAGCGAAGAGAACATACCGGCAACTGGCAGAGGATGGCGTCAATGGGTTCTGCAAAAGATAGCAGAGGGATTCCCAAAGACATGAATTCTTTCAAGGTGGTTAGGGATTCAGGACAATCCAGAGGTTTTCCAGGGAGAAGATGCTTTAAATGTGGAAGCTTGTCGCATATAGCCTCGGATAAGGATTGCTTTGCTATTCATATCATATGCAATGAGTGTGGTGTGAGAGGGCACATTGCCCGATGTTGTAGAAATTTTAATGCTGGGTCAAATCAAATGCATAAAATAAGTGCAAGTTATGAAGATGAGTCATATTGTGAGGATGGCAGAGAAGTGGTATTTACAGTGAATGCTGTCAATGGCAGAGTGAAAATGCAGAAACCTTATGCTGAGGTTGTAATTCAAGGTGTACCCGTACGCATGCTAATGGATAGTGGTGCTGACTACACCTTGATAAGTGTGGAAGTGTGGAGGAACAAATTCGATAGTTGTACTCTGTGGGAAAATACTGTTAAAGCAAATGCTTATGGAGATGTTCCCATAGATATTATAGGTTGCTTTGATGCTGAATTACAGTTTAAGGACAGGAAGGCCAAAGGTTGTGTGTATGTTACCAACAGAGGGGGTGAATTGTTGTCATGGAGTGATCAAGCTGAATTGAAGATAAGGCTTGAGGCAAGTCATCCCGAGCAGGTAATGTCTGTTGCGGGAGGAGAGCCCACAGAGATACAAACCACGTTATCTGGGAAATTGGGCTGTCTTAAGGGCTTTGTACATGTAATTCGCCTAAAGAAAGGAGCTGTCCCTAAGATTGCAAAACTGCGAACTATTCCTCTTGCTCTTAGAGGAGATGTAGAGGGAGAACTCAAGAGAATGGAAAGAGATGGTGTCATTGAAAAGATAGAAGCATCTGAATGGGTCAGTCCTATAGTTGTAGTCAGAAAAGGCAATGGGTCTTTGAGGCTCTGTATAGATCTTAGACATCTAAACAGCATGGTTGTGGCAGACAGGTTTCCTCTTCCCCAAATAGATGATTTGATGGTGGGAGTAGCTGGGTCAAAAGTGTTCTCCATACTAGATCTTAAATCGGCCTACCATCAGGTTGAATTGCACCCTAATTCCAGGGATCTCACTGCCTTCATCACCCCGATTGGATTGTTCAGGTGTGTTCGCATGCCATTTGGTTTGGTCTCAGCCGCAAGTGTGTTTCAGAGTATTATGCATAAATTACTTGGGGATGAAAAAGGGGTGATGTGTTATCAAGATGATGTTCTTGTATGTGGGAGCGATGAGAAGGAGCATGATGTTCGTTTGAAAAGAGTTTTGGATATTTTGAAGGAGGCAGGCCTCACCGTTGCCTTGGAAAAATGTACTTTTAAAGCCAACAAAGTGGTGTACCTGGGTCATGAGATCACTGTGGAAGGGGTTAGACCCAAGGAGGAGGCTATTGAGGCCATAAAAAGAATGGAGGAGCCTAAGTCCAGTGGTCGAAGTGAGCGGGAGCGATCGGGAGCGGTGCTCCTATACTTTTTTAAATTACCTTGTACAGCTCCTATACTTTTATTTTAAAAAGAAACTGTTCCGGAATGGTTTTGATTAAAATAAAGGTATAGTAAGAAGTTGAAACCTTCACTTTCAGGTGCAAGTGTTTGGGGGGTGTATTGTGTGTGGAAGGGGCTGTGGCAATGGGGTTTGTGGGGAGCAGGGGCAAGCCAGCAGGGAACATAGTTCCACTACTTCTTTTTGTACACTTCGACCACTGCCTAAGTCTAAAGGGGACATACTATCATTTTTGGGACTGGTGGAGTTTTACGGCAAATTTGTCAAGGGGTTAGCAGAAATATCGAGGAATATGAGATTTCTCACTCGCAAGGGAATCGTTTTTAAATGGTGTGACCGGTGCAAGAAAGAATTTTTGATGATAAAAGAGGCTATTGTCAATGCTCCCATTTTGAAAATATTTGAGGAAAGTAAACCCACATTGCTTTTTGTTGATGCCAGTGATTATGGTGTTGGGGCTGTTCTGATGCAGGAGGATCAGACAGGTTTACAGACTGTGGCTTTTGCGTCCAGGTCTTTGAAGGGCCCAGAATCTAGATATTCAGTTATTGAGAAGGAGGCTCTAGCATGCGTTTGGGGTGTCGAGAAATTTAAAAGATTCTTGTGGGGGAGGAGTTTCACCATTTGCACTGACCATAAACCCTTGGTTGGAATTTTTACGAAAAGTGGTTTGGAGTGAGTGTCAAGACGCATTATGAAATGGGTGACGGCATTGCAAGGGTTACAGTATACCATGCTCCACGTAAAGGGGGAGGTTAATGTGGTTGCAGACGCCTTGTCTAGATCTGTCCAGAGGGAAATTTCTGACGATAGTGACTTTACAAGTTCAGAGGAGAGTGCAGAAATATTCCAGGTGCATGAAACATTAAAGAAAAGTGAGTGGGATGTGTTTTGCACGGAGGATGTTGTATATCAAGGAGTACTTACTCTGGTTGCAGAAGGTAAAATTAAGAGCCACATGGGCGAGATGAATGGTTTTGCCAAAGTGAGGGAGGAGCTATGGATTCAGGATGGTTATTTATACAAGGGTCACCAGATGGTTGTGCCAGTCGGTATGAGGAAGTCTGTCTTGGAGTTGGCCCATGTTGGGCATTTAGGTCTGGCCAGGATGAAGGGACTTGTGAGGTCTGAATTTTGGTGGCCTGGTATCGACAAGGACATAGAGGAACAAGTCAAAGACTGTGTGGAATGGATTGAGGGAAACAAAGGCTTGAAAATGCAAAAAGTTCCCCTGTTAGTGAGGGAGTCCCCGCGTGTCCCTTGGGACGAAATTGCGTTGGATCTCCTCGGTCCATTTAATATTGGTGGTGGCAGAGATAGCTACCTATTAGTAGTCATGGATTTATTATCAAAATGGCCGGAGGTATGTGTACTCAAGGACATATCCAGTAGTAGTATAATCAGATTTTTGGAACAACTATTTTGGAGAGAAGGGTTTCCAAGAAAGTGTTTGTCTGACAATGGGACCCAACTTGTTTCCAGAGAGTTTAAAGAATTCTTAGAGAATCATGGGATTGAGCAGGTGAATACTTCTTTATATCATCCCCAGAGTAATGGGTGTGTGGAACGATTTAATAGGACTCTGATGGAGGCTATTAGGATAGCGGTGGCTACTGGAGGAGATTGGGTGAGAACAGTGATGGAACGCACGTTCCAGTATAGGCTAACTACCCATAGTGTCACAGGCGTGAGTCCATTTGAGATCTTGAGAGGAAGAAAACCAAATACTCATTTATGTCCAGGTTGGATGGGCAAATCAAAAATGGTGGATGTGGATCTAGAGAGTGTAAAAAGGAGAATTTTTGAAGCTGGAGTTAGATCCAAGGAGAGGTATGATCAGAAGAATTGTTGTAGGGAACTCAAGGTCAAAGAGGGTGATTGGATTAAAGTCAAGCTCCCCACCAAGTTCGTAAAGGAGCCTCGTTGTTTTCTGAACCTAAGCAAGTTGTGAAAGACTTGGGTTCGTCAGTGTTGGTCAAAGGAGGAGCTATTTGGAATAAGGAAAGGGTGGCTTTTCCGTTTCAATGTTAATTTGTCTTCAGTTAGTTGGAGACAGGGACTTTCTTGTGACTCTACCTAATCAACCACTAGATGTCATATATCTATGCTCTTGATTTGTGCCAGGACTTGCAGCGCATCCAATGTTTTACCTGTTAAACCACAAGTGTATAATATTTATTTTACAGGTTTCAATTTCAGTTGTTCAATATGTGTTTTACAGGTTTCAATTTTAGTGGGTCCTCGCCCACACAGTTACTTGTTATGTTTAAGGAGGAGAGGTGTTAGGATGTGCAGTGTTTCCAATGTTTACCTGTTAAACCATGAGTGTATAATATTTCCTTCACTATGTCTATTGTCACTTAGATACTATAGAACATAGAACTGCATCTTATGTAGCAGGGTTCCAAGGAGAGCCAGTGAAGAAGCAGGGCCTTAGTGGGAAGATTGTACTCCTCCTGCTGGGGGTCGTCTTATGTCATCAACTTGCAAATAAAAGGTTCTTTACCTTTAAACTACTGGTTATGTGAAAGCCTCCCTTTGTACATAACACATACATTTCCACTTTTAATTAGCAGCATGCAGAATGGACACCCCTGTGCCTGGTGTCCCAAGTTTCACCCTGCCTCCCTTCCATCAATCAGTGCTTTAGGGCGATGTGTCAATTAGTTGGCTAAGGATGGCCTCGAACAGTAGTCTCTAATCGGGAAAAGTTATGGCATCCTTGTGTCCTGGATGACATCAGGCGATGGTACTTCTTCGTGCCTGGCTGGTCACGTGTTAGTTCACCATGAATCTGCTTCAGTTTCCAGCTTTTAGTGCATTTAATTCTGTTTCAGTCTCGCCACCTGCGTGGGCCCTCCTTATCTTGACCTTCATGAGGCAGGCTGGTATGCTCTGAAGTTGGAGTCTTGTGAGCTGACGCTCTCCTCCCCTTCTCTGGTTGACCTTGATTTCCTAGGCATGAGCCGCTCTTTGTTGAGTTTCTATTCCGCTCCTTCACTTGCCTTTGGCTGGGTTTCGAAACTTGGCCTATCAGGCCTCTGGCAGCCTGGGTACATTTCTGCCTTTACAAAATGGAGCCGCACTTGTATGCCTCATTGAGGTAGATATATGGATGGCGCTTGCCGCTCTATCTTCTAATAAGCATTGCAAGCAGTATCGATTTCTTAGCGTCTTGCGTTTCAAGCCTATTTACACACGTTAACAGGACGGTTGCTTCCATCTTGTCTCGTAGCACATTTCCTCACGTTGTAACATTGGGCCTCATTACGAGTTCGGCGGTAACCGTTACCGCCAGACTCGTATTACCATTCCGCCTCTGTGACTCCCGGAAATACCAGGGCATTCCGACCCTGGTGCCCTGGGAATCCCGGAGGCGGAATGGTGTAAATCCCCATCCCCATTGAGTCCCGATAGGACTCAATGGGAATGGGGAAGTGGAAACACCGGCACCATCTCGTGATGGTGCTGGTGTTTCCATGTCCGCCTGCAGGCGGGAGGTGTTCAACTCGCCAGGTCAGACTTGGCGGGAAGATCACCTCCCACCTGCAGGACTCGGGATCAGGCGGTCCGGAATTAACAGTGGTGGCGGGTTTACCGCCACTGTTAATTCCGGACCGCCCGACCTGTAATTAGGCCCATTGTCTCCTCTCTGTATCTACTCCATTCATTTTCGTAGTTACTCACACTGGCGTGTTATCTTCGATAGCTGCTTTTATTCATTCACGGGTCTGTTCAGGCCCTTGTGTCATTTCCACTGGCCTTCAATTAAGGCTTTTGGGGTCTCTTCGTGGACCGTGTGTAGGTACTCCTCATTTCGTATCAGCAGCTGGTATGGCTGTATAATAGGGTACCGTGCTGTCCAGGGTTGTCTGGTTATGGGTGCTTCAACCGGTATGGATCTTCTGATATATACTGGGCAGAGTCCCAGTACAGCTCTTTTTAGGTTCATTTGCTCTTCATACATCACATACCTTAGCGAGTACGCTCCTGGTACCTCGAAATAAGAGGAAGGGGTGCAGGCCATGTCTGGGACCTCCTCTACACTCCCCCCTCTGGTTGGTTCATCGACCACTTCTGCACCCTCCTTTGCATTCATTTCTTTTGATTCTTCTGTGTCATGTTCATCGTCTTCAGGGTTTGTACATGCTGGTGTGAATGTGTGAGCCATTCGAGTCCATATTTTTATCACTCTCTTCAAACTCCCTGCTGTTTTCACATGTTCATCTTTGTTCCATGTCATTAGCTGACATTATCCATTTGGGCTGCAGTAGATCCATTTTCCTTCATACCTTCTTAGTTTCTTAGGGTATGTGAACTTTGTTCCCTCTGGCGCAAATTTGATGGCTTTCACAAAGTCTCCTATTTCTTCATCAGGTCTCTGGGCTTCCATTCTGGCTCAACATCAATCATTATTTTCATCCATATGGCTTTCTTCGCAGTTTTCTGGCACTGTGTAATGATTATCTTGATACCGCAGAATCCTAGCAATACCATTGCTAGTAGAGCTCCCAGAAACTTGAATATATCTGCCATCCATTGTGAGACCCACGAGAATAGGTCTCCAAACCAGCTGTCATCGTCCACTTCATCACTTTCATCGATGATCTGGTTTTTTAGGCTTGTCAACATGCTTATGGCCTCTGTTAGGGTTCCATTTTCTTTATCGTGCAAATGTGCAACATGATTCTCCAATCTTTGCACAAACACCTCCATCCATTGCAGTGATCATGTCAAGCACATATCTGTTTTAGAGGGTCATAAGTCTAATTGCTCTCAGCTCCTCTTTGATCGCGTTGAATGCTTTTATAGTGGTATTGATGGTCTGCAATAACTCCCATCTGGTTATCTGCAGCCATTTAGTATTCAATCCAACTTGGATGTGGGCAGGAGTAGTGTTGTGAATACAGTTGAGATGAGGCTGTATGCATGGAATTGCATGAAATGCCTCTTCTGATTTGGGAGAAAAGTAGTTTTCCCTCTTCCTCCTTGCTACCAGTTCTACAGATCTCCTTCTTCATAGATGCGCATCTGCTTTCGGGAAACTGTCCAACTTCAGGTCATTCTTAGGGATCACTAGCGCGGGAACGTAGACGTTCACTAGCGTGCATATGCCTCCCCAGTTCTTCGGCAACCTTATTTATGCCTTGGATCTATACGCCCAGTAATGGTCCATAATAACTGCAGTTCCTTGTGTCATTCCTGGGGCTTCAAAGATTCTTCTGCAGTTTTGATTCTCTCCCATCTTCCTTGTGGCATTGTTTCTGAAGTATAGTTTCAGGCTCTCCAGTGGCACTATATGCAGGGGTCCCCCTCTATCTTCGACCCATGTTACTAACTTTACTAGCTTTGGCCACAGAGGTGTGCATAACCTCTGCAAATTCTCTATTGCTTCCTTGCAGGCTCCAAGGACCATCCATGCTCGGCAGATTACTACTCCTTATCTGCATTTGGCCTCTGTTCTTCCAGATTTGAGCCTCTTCTGCAGTCTTCCCTCAAACCTTCAGTCTTGGGTTAACTTCCCATCTTATCCCTGATCCTTTGATGCCAGGGTTCTCGTACCTGATCACATGATTTCTGGTGTGCGCTCGCTTTCTTGTTTTAATGTCCTGGAGGTAGCCATCTTCATCCGGGTAATCCTTTTCGTTGGCCCATATCAACGAGGCATCTCTTCCCATAAATTGTCCTCTGGTGTTGCACATTTCTACATGTGACATACAGTGTGCTGTAGGTACATCAATTTCTACAGCCACGAAGATCTTGAATTTTCCAATGCTGTATGGTAGGAGAGCACAGACAAAGCATTCTCCTTGCGACTGACTTCGTCTTACTTCCTTCATGTGCTGGTACCATATGTTGTTTCCGAGATGGGCTGTGCTGTCCAGGTAATTATTAAGTGCATTGTTATCTTTGTGTGGGCTTCTCTTGATTCTCAACGTTCTTCTGTAGTTTGCTATGACTATGGGCCTCATTACGACCCAGGCGGTAAGGGGTTTACGGCAGCGTTAACAGCGCCGACCCTTACCGCCTGAGTACGAGGTCCCTTAGCGCCATGGCGCTTTTAACACCTGCTTTTAGCAGGTGTTAAAATCCATGGCGCTAAGGGACCATGGAGTTAATTACGCCACCGTAATTTACGGTGGCGTAATTAACGCCTTCCCCACTCCCATTATGCCCTATGGGGCAAAAATGGGAATGGGGAAGGGTAAATGGGGATTGGGGACTTACCGCCCCGCCAAGGTCGGAATGGGGCGGTAAGTCCGCCAACCACCATCGCGTAAACGTAGTTTACGCCATGGTGGTAAAGTCACGGCCCAGGCGGTAACTTACCGCCTGGGTCGTAATGAGGCCCTATGTCTCTAAATGCATCTGTGCTGCTTTTCCTCTCTGGGTGTCTCGGTGGAGCAGGCTGCCTCGCTATGGTAGGAGAAGGTTTTGTGCTTCTCATCCTCTCCTCTTGTTGGTTTTCGTCGTGGTTCTCTGGCCGCCCTTGGCTCACCATCTCCTCAGCGTGAGGCTGAGTTATAGATCTGGTGCTTGTTTGCAGTGCTCGAGTTGGTGTGTTTGTCATTATAGTCTCTGCAGTTCTATGTTCTATGTTCCAGCTCCTCGTGCAGTTCCTTTGCTCTGACTATGAATGGGAACAAATAGTCTTTCAGCATTTGTGTTTTCTCTGTGAATTCCTTTGTGGCTACTTCTGTTCTTTTGAGGGATTTTGCTATGCCCTCTCTCTCTAGTGGTTCACATGGCTCCTCTTGAGTACTTCCACTGTTTTCTGGAATAGATTGTTCGGTAGGCAGTCTCCCCTTCTCTGCTGCCTTCGTTGGAGGCCCTGTAGCCATTGACACTTGCCCTTGTCTGTGTACATCCTGTGTGTGGGTGCGTGCAGTGATCAGTGCAGCGTTTTCATTCATTCCATGCTGACCGTGTCTCCAGCTTTTCTCTTGATTTGTTACCTCAAATGTGTTTAAATCATTGCTTATCATATGTAAATTTATTATATTCTTTCATCAGGTTTCCTTGGGACTGGAATGACTATATAGGGTCTGGGTGCTTTCGTAGACCCCAGATGTTCATTATCTGGTGGCTGTACTGAGATCGGGACATTTTGTGCACCAATAAAGAAAGCAGTTCTGATTGTTAATGACAGAAAAACAATAATAATAACTATACATATACACACAATCGTTCGGAACGACAATTTGCAGCATTTTCTTCCAGGGAGGTGGGGGTGCCCTTCTGTTGGGGGTAAAGCCAAGTTACTGTTCTGGGCCCCCATTTCGAATGAGTTCATAGTCAGTGATTTATTCCTTCTTTTTCTCTGGTCTCGTATATCAAGAGTTTGTTACTATTAGAGGGACGAGTGTGTCTCCAAATGTCCCCCCTCACGTGAGTGACGACGGTAATCTCTGGGTACTCAGTACCGTTCCTGTGCTAGACTATGGAAAAGGGTTAGGCTAACACCTTTGGCACATCACATTCATTATACGTATCGATAATAGGTGAGGTCCCAATGCACGCCTCGAATTTGCCTTGGTCCCGAGGACATACTGGAATTTGCTCAATGTGAAGGAAGGAGAAGATGGAACTTCTACAAATCACACAAAAATAAAATGTTGTAAAAATAAAAACAAAAATAAAACTAAAAGTGAACATATGAAAAAATAGGAAAAAATGAGAAAAATGCAGGAAAATGAAAATAAGATGGTGAAGTTCTTGTGTCCGCTCCTTTCACTCGGGCTCTCTGCGACAAGTTGAAGAACAGTGTCTCTCTCCTCAATCTGCTCCACGGCGGAAAGTTTATTGGAATCTCCTTAGTAATTCTCGCTGGAAGTTGGACAGCTCCACTTGGAGCATCATACCATGGAGAAGTGTGCCCATGTGTGGGGCTCTGGCCGGATCTCTAAGGAAGGTGATGATGATGTCAACATCTGCAGGCCTTCCTACCATTTCTGGATAGTCTGTGACTAACCTAAACAGAACGTTCTGCACAAGCCGGGTGTCCTCGGGTGATAGGGACATTTGTCCTGTTTGGCTGTGTCCTGATCAGAAACTTTTCTTTTGATTCGCACAGTCTTTGCACCTTTGCGTCGCATGGATTACCACCGAATGATTTAATTTAGTCCACAGCTGACTCAGTTGAGCTAGGTTTCTTGGATCTCTGATATAAGGGCGTGTGTCAGTTGTTCTCCCGACGAGCCCTGGGCACTTCTCGACTATTTGGAAGAACAAATTAAACGTGAGTTCATCAATGTCTATTGGCGGTGGACGCATTTGTGTCCTTCTCACCGTACTCGGGAAGTACAATGAAGGCTTCCGTGATGACAGTCAGTAGTTGCCCGATTATTTTCTTGTTGGCCGGATCTTGGATAAAGTCTGTGACACTGGCTCCTCTTCCTATGAGTGATGGGTATGATAGCACCACGAGTTGAAAATAGGTTAGCACATCCCACTTGAGACTTCTGCAGGAATGTAGCATAGATTCTGTGAACAAAGTCTCAATACTGATTGCTTCAGGATACTGTGTTACTCTCTCAGGCAATGTCTTATTTGCAGTCTATCAGAGTCTTGATTCTTTGTGCTAATTAAGCATGTCGTGCTTTCGAAAGCTAATTTTATCAATGTTGTTGTGGCTTAGGATGTGCTTCTCTTTATCCTGCAACTGGGATGTACAGAGTGTTCGTTATGTCCTTATGCCCCCTTGCTTGGGGAACCTGTCCAGTTCTATGCCACACTTTGCATCCGGTTTCTTTGTCTTGGTTTTCTGCTCATGCCTCCTTCTTCCTCGCCATGGATCTTGTCTGCACGTGCTGAGGTTCTTCCCCGTTGTCTGTAGATTCTTTGCAGTTAGATGTAGCTGGAGGGCTCTCTCCTGCATAGGGTTTAATGTCATTTAGAAAGATCCATGCTCTTCTGCTCTGGAGCTTGACGGCGGATGGGGTGCAGTCCTCTACGATAAAGGGGCCATTAACTCTTGGCTTGTCCCACCTTTTTCTTGCATGGTTTCTCACCAATACTGTATCACCAGGGAAGATGAGGGGCGCACAAAGGATTTGAGCTGCGCCTGCTTCAGCACTTCCTGTTGTGTTTCGTGCTGCGCCGTCCCCTTTTTGCCGACGCTGCAGCTGGCCTGTAATGACAGAGGTGCTGGATGTCATACAGTCTAGGTACTTTTGCATCTCTGTTCCCAGGACCTCTTTAGTCGGCTGGGCATCACAACTAGCTCTATCTCATGGGGTAAGAGGGGTCCTCATCCTTCTGCCTGTAACTATCTCGTGCGGCGTGAGATGATGGTCGGATCCTGGTTGGTTCCGAAGTGCATACCATGCCAATGGTAGGCAGTGCAGCCATCCCTTCTTTAATGTGAGATTCATCTTGGCTATCCTCTCCTTAAGCAAGCCGTTGATCCGTTCACATATCCTGTTCCCCTCAGGATGATACGCCGACGAGTACTTGTGCTTTATACCAAGCAACAAGCTAATCTGTTCGAAAACTGTATTTACAAAGTGGGCCCCGTTATCTGATCTCCTTACTTCGCACACCCCCTATCTATGGAACACCTCCCTCACTAGGAACTTGGCAGCACAGGTAGCGTCGGGGTTTGTACAAGGACCTACTTCTATCCATCTAGAGAATGGACACAGCACCACAATTATATACCTGTACCCGTTGCACACTTGAATCATGTCGACGTTGTCGATATGCAAGTGCTGGAATGGTCCATTTGGTCTGGGAATGATTCCTCTCACTACTTTTAATGTGTGCCCAGTGGTGAACTGCTGGCAGATAATGCAGTTCACCATGAAAAATGCAACATGCTCTGCTAAATTTGGTGTGAACCAGTCTACTGCGAGCGTTGCAGCAAGATTTTCTTTTGTCATGTGGATGGGGTAGTGTAGTTGTTCTAAAGCTACCTTTAGAAGGGCAACAGGTTTACTGGTTTACCAGTGCTGTCTTGCCTCCACAACCCGTCAGAGGGGTTAAAAGAACACTCTTGACACTTCCTCAGATTTTTCTGCTCCTGAGGTGCCTCCCACTGGAGCTCCATTAGCTGAGTCTGCCCCATATTGCTATAGGCTTCTGGTGTAGCTCGCGCTACCATGATCCTCTCATTGGTACGTGCCACCTCCACGTCAATGATTGTTTCAGTTTTGGATGCCATGTGCTTGGCTTCTGTGTCCGCTTCATGATTTCCACGTGACACGAAATCCGTCCCCTTGGTATGAGCGGTGCATTTCACGACTTCTATGGCCACCTGGAGCTGTAGTGCTTTTATCAGCCTGTCCAATAAGGCTGCATGTTGCACTGGTGTGCCGTCTGCTCGGAGGTAGCCCCTCCTTTTCCAGCATGCTAGTCATGCGTGCACCGTGGACGTCACATAGGTGGTGTCACTACACACCGTTACTTCCTGGTCTGCATGATTCTCAATGGCGAGTATCAATGCCAATAGTTCTGCAGCCTGTGCCGGATAATGGGATGGTATTCGTGCACTAACGAGTACTCGAAACTCCCCGTTCGCCAGGTGTTTCACCATGGCCACGCCTGTATATCTTTGTCCGTCGTCTTGGTCGATTCTCGAAGACCCGTCAATGAAGACGATCTCTCTACTCGCCAGGGCATTTTCCTTTACCCTGGGGATCTCCTCATAGAATTCCTCATAGTTTGCACAGTCATGTATAGGTTCTCCCTCTGTAACTGGCTCAGCTATGAACGTAGCAGGGTTTACAGTTTTACATTGCACTATCTTGATTGATGGATTAGAGATAATCACGTCATAGGCGGATGCTCTTTGAGATGTCAGTGTGCCCTTTGGCTTCTCTAGTATGGCGAACAGTGAGTGCTCAACATACAATGTCATGGAGCACCACATCACAATGGATGACGCCTTTTCAATAGCGAATGCGGCAGCAGCTAGGTTTTGTTCGCATGGGAAGTGGCCCTTCATGACCGGGTCCAGACTCCCACTGTAATATGCTGGGGCTTGTACCCCAGCGAGGTTTGCTGTGCGAGCACTGCCGTCATAAAATTGCCATCGGTGTGCAAGAACAGGTAGAATTCCTCTGGGTAATTAGGAATTGCGAGAACTGGGGCCTTACAAATTTCCCTCTTGAGTTCTGTAAACCCTTTTTCCATTGCCTCAGTCCATTCGATATCTTCCCTTGTCACCTGTGCCTTCTTTAGGGCCTGCAGTAAGGGCTTGGTGTATGAGCTGTAGTCAAAGACCCATGCTCTGACATAATTGCACAGGCCTAAGAAGCTTTGCATTTGGTTTATTTTGTGCGGCTTGGTCGTGTTCATGATAGCTTCAGCCCTTTCTGGGGTTACCTTTTTCCCTTCATACGAGATCAGTTGCCCTATGTACAACACTTCTAGCTGACAGTACTGTAGCTTTTCCTTATCAACCTTGTATCCCTTCTCAGCCAGTATAGTTAGTAGCTGGACAGAGTCGCACCTGCATTGCTCTTCAGTGGTGCTGCAGATCAGAATGTCATCTACATACTGCAAAACAACATTGTCCACTGCAATATTGTTTAGGTCCATTTGCAGGACTCTGTTGAAAATAGACGGGGACACGCAGTAACCCTGTGGCAACCTCGTGCTTTTCAGGCGCATTTGTCTGAAAGTGAATGACGTCAGGTCTTGTGATTCACGGGTCAACGGAATCGAGAAAAACACATTTTTCAAATCGATCACTGTGAAATATTTTGCCTCAGTGGGTATGTTACACAGTATTGTGGATGGATTAGGGACTAGAGGGAATTCAGCTTCAACTACATCGTTTAGTGCTCGTAAATCTTGGATTAAGCACCAAGACCCTCCTTTTGATTTCTTGACAGGATAAATCACTGTGTTGCAAGGTGATTCTGGTGTCACTAGGATGCCCTGCTCCATCATGGCAGAAATTGTCTTCGCAATTCCTTCATCTGCCTCTCTGAACATGGGATATTGTCGCGCTCGTGGTAAAATTGCTCCTGATTTCAGTTTAATTTTCACTTCACCTGCCCCCTTCAGGAGGCCTACATCATAGGGCCCTGTAGTCCATACTGCATAATTCTCTGTGGCACCTCCCGTCTGATCATTTTGACCCAAAATGTGATAATTACTTCCACTCTTGTCTCCTCTGGGTCAGGGTGCTCTTCGAACAGATCATCATGGGTGACGTCAGTCACTCGATACCCATCTTCGATGGCGATAATCGCACACCATTGTCTTCCTTTGTCATCATATCCTTTGACCAATACCACTTTCCCTCGCACTGCAGCAGATTCTATCATTAAGGGAAATACTTGCCCCTCCTCTTCGTGCATGGGTATTCTTGGTCTGAATAGAACAGAAACTCATCAGGGGTTCTCATAGTTTTGCCTGTGAGGCCTGGCAGTCCCGCCATAAGCACCCACACGCCATATGCAAAGACTTCTGGTTCTAACGGTATAGCTCTCATGACTATACGTCCTTAGTATGCTCTGATCATTTTGCACACGTTTGAATAATGCATTCCTGGAGTGGAGCACACTATACCATTCTCAGTAAACGAGATGGTCATGTTGAATTTAGTCATCAGGTCCCGACCCAGAATATTTACTGGGGTCTGACGTGAATATAACAGAGGTACATTCATTTCACACTCTCCCACTGAGACTGGGAGTGCGTCTGTAAAGGGAACTCTACTATGAGCTCCAGTGAAACTCTGAGTATCTATACCCTCGCCGGACAAGGAAAACTTGCCTTCTCGAATGCACGAGCGCATTGCACCCGTGTCCACTAAGAAGGAATATTCTTACCCCCCTATGGTGACATTCACCCTTGGTTCCATGTTAGGGGCTGGTGTCACTGATAGGATAGAGCACATCAGAGTCCCCTGTGAGCTGTCCTATTTTATATATAAGTTTGGCCCACTGTATACTTGGTGATTTCCCCCAGTCCCAGGGTTAACTCCCCCTTCGGAGCTAGTGCCCTGTGACATTTGCGGTGGTGCCTGCTGGGGTTGTCCCTGCTGCAAGTTCCTCATGTTCGGTGGTTGAACCACTTGCTGTACACCTTGCTGCACGCCTGATGCCTGCGGCTGCACTGTATAATTTTAATTTTGTACACCGCCTGGTTGCGGGACGACAGGCTGATTCACCATGCCTGCCCCCATCCCTTGGCTGTTTTGCCACATGCCTTGGCTTCTGCACATGCACGCCACGTGTCCTGTCATTCCACACAGCCAACACTCTGGAGGTTGTCGGGCCATCTGTCCATCTGGCATAGCTTGACCGCCCATCTGCGTGTTCTGAAAGCCATTTCGATTATTCTGAAAGCCTCGACACCCTCCTTGATTACTCTGCCATCCTCTTCCTCCAAAACCCCTTCCTCTTGGGTAAAATCCTGCATTACCCTGATTATTCTGCGATGGGTTGGTCGCTTGTTGTGCGCTTGGTTCGGCTGGGCTGGTGAGCATGGCTCCCTCGAGAGCATACTTCGAGAGCTTCTTTTGCACCAGCTTCGCCTCCTCGCCCTTACGCGTTGCCTCCTTTTTCCGATTCTTTTCTTGCAACAATCTACAGTAGTGTGCAATTGTCAGCTGTATATCGGCCCATGGTTTTGCTTCTACTTCTACCAATTTTTTTAGCTGCTTCTGCACCGGTTCAGGCAACCATTGGCATAATATGTGATACAGGGATAGATTTCGTCCAAGACTCATGGGTTTCGAGCACCCACGCATCCTGAAAATTCTGGATATAAATCAACGGGTCCTCTGACTCTTTCATTTTTCGAGTCATAATAGCCCCCATATCAGAAGTGTCTGGATATAGCGTTTGCAGCGCTTTCCACACTGCTGCCCTACAGTTATTAAACAGCGCTCTGTCATGGGAGGTGTTAGTTAGGGTTTCCCTAGGATAGCCTGCCCGTTTCCATACATCATCTGCTCTTTCACCAAGTATGGCAATTAGGAGGCCCTTAATGTCCCCTATAGCTAAGGTGACACCCCCCGTCATTTTCTGTAACTTGTGTATCCACTTTCCGGCTCCTGATGTCAGCATTGGAAGCTTATTTTTAAGGTTCTCTCGGTCCATATGTGGCCATGCAATATACTGTTGTCTGGCTCCCCCCTTTTCTAGCAACGGGAATTGGAATGCACAGTCCTCCTTCTCTTTCCCCATAGCTCTCCGTTCTGTCGCCGGGGAGGCATTCCTGCCTTGCCGTCTACCTGGCAATGCCCTTTATCTGTCTGCATAGGCAGGTGCTGACGGCCCCCTCTGACCGTGGGGTGTTCCTTCATGTCGGCCGGACTGCACGGCAGACTTCGGTGCCCTATTTGTGGACCCGCTAGCGTCTGACCATCGCACCCCTCGGTCCCCTGGGAGCCGTTTTACGCACCGACTCCCTTCTTCATGTGCCACATCCTCCGTTTCCCCACCAGAGTCAGATTCTGAATACTCCCAGTTTACACAACTCCTTGCATCTTCTTCGTTATGCCCAATCTCCAGCCTGTCTAGGGACAGTGCCCTGCTCCCACTACTTTGGGTGATATCCTCAGTGTCATATAGCTGAGTGCTCTCTAAGCGCTCATCTTCCCTTCCCCCATCGAATATCTGCTCTAGCCCCATCTCGTCGTATATTTCATCGATCGTTTCCCCGATGCTTCTGGTGTCGACGCCATCTTCACTATTTGTCCCGCTTGTACCTGGTACTGCACCTCTTGCAGGAAAAAATTCTTCTATGTCTTCCCATTCTACTGTAGGATTGGGTTTAATCACTTCCCGCTCCAAATATTCAAGATCCCGTGCCCTCTGTCGGTGCTTACGTTCTCTTTCCTCGTCTATTTTCCTTTCGCTTAGTTGCCTCTTCACTAGCCTTATCTACTTCCCTCATCTGTTCATTTCTACGTTCTTTTGCCCTTCTACTTTCCACGTCTTCCTGCTTTTTTACTTTCCTTTCGTGCACTCTCCTTTCTTCCTCCAACCTTAACATGTTCTGCCTGTACTTTTTATAGGCTGCGTACTGTGTGCGACTGAGCGGTATTCCCTGCTCTTTGCGATATAGTTGTTCTCGCCTTAGCCTATCTTTCTTTCTAGTCCTTTCATCTCTTTCTTCCATCCCTTTCTCTTTCTCTCTCCTTTGCGTCTCATCAGACTTCTCCCTTAGCCTCAAATCATCACTTCCTTTTCCATCTAACTTCAGTAATATTTGACCTCCCATCCATTTGTCTTTTGCGATTGCTATCTCATCACCTTTACCTTAATTTCCTTTATGTTTATTTCCCTCTTTCTCCTTATCTGGAGGTGCACAACTCCGTGCCCAATCTTTCTCTTTATCTTTGCATCTCTCTTTGTCCCTTGAGACTGCGGAGGCCATATTGTTTTCCTGTTCTTTTCCCTTATTATCATCACTACTGTACGTAGGCGACTCATATCCAGGGTGGCTATACCCCATGGCTGCTTTAAGTTCTCTTAGTGGGTAAAGACCCTGTGACTTGCTTCCTTCAATGACTGGCTCAGGAGGGGCTGGTGGCGCGGTAGGTGTCTTACCCCCCTCTGTACATACATTTAGTATCCAGTCTGTGGGTGGTTCTTCCACCTTTGTTTCTTCAAACATTTTCCACAACTCTAGAACAGCAAGACGTTTCTCTAACTTCTGGCCCGAATATGTGGCGTGTAGGAAGGTAGTCCTGTGCTGTAGTCCTGTGCTGTAGAACAGCCTTAGAGAGTGACCCGTTCTGGGGCCACGGCATAAGCATCTTATTAGCGGTACCCTTGACCCACTCCTGGCTGTATTTTTTCAGCTTGGGTGCATGCTTGGGCAGTTGCATGCACAAATGCGCAAGCGGGGTAACATCCTCCATTTTTTATTTCGTCACTAACAGTATTTACACAGTTCTTTAACCCTCCAATGGTATGAGCGAGCACCACATACGCAAGCTCAAATCCAATCTTTTTCCGCAAAAATGTATACCAACAATTTACTCAACACCCATCAATTCAATGGCGATTCCCTCTTAGTTACAGAATCATGTAAAGCCAAAATGCATTTCAACCAATCATTAATACAATTATTTTACATTTGACATACAACAAGACACATATGACAGACACTCGACAGACTAGACGGACACCAGCTGGTCATACATATACCTGCCTTCTAATCAATACCCCGTCACGGGATGTGAACTAACCCCTTTGATGCCGTCTTTAATCATCACTGTAGCCTAAATTGTCCCCCCCTCTGTGGGCTATGGGTTCACGTTCCTTCTGACCACTCTTTAAAGCGCAGGAACAAGGCAAATCCTTATGTTTTTGTCTCAGGTGCCCCCCTTGTAATCCTTACGTTTTGTCTCAGGTGCCCCCCTGGTAATCTTTACGTTTTGTCTCAGGTGCCCCCCTGGTAATCCTTACGTTTTGTCTCAGGTGCCCCCCTGGTAATCCTCTCTTTATTTCTTATGCTCGAGTCATTACCCCCTATGTGTATACAGTCTTCTCTACTTCTAACTACTTTATTTTTCCAAGCCGCATACCGTTACCTTTCTCTTACTGGCTCTAATGCCTACACGACATTTGCCAAAGTAACGAGTTTTATTGCTTCACTCACCAATCGCATCTTTTCCTCTCTGGAACTTTGGGATCACCGCCCCTTCCTCTTCCCGCTTTTAAGGTTTTCGTCTGATCCGCTGCCCGTGGGAATGAGAAGGGTTATGCTTGGAAAGGCGGGTTCCTTCAGACCCAATGCAGATTTTTGAAGTTTTACTCTATCATTGTCCACGGGGAGCTTCTCAGTCTACTCAGCCGGAATGGCAAAAGGACTTGTGATCTTACCGAAGGCCTAGAGTTACTTTGTGTCTAAAGGTGTCTTATCACTATATCAATCGATAATCAATAATCGATGGCTGAAACCATCCTCACGCTACCAAGTGTTCAGTAGGGGAAGAAGTTACTGACGGGCCCATAGGTCAGCGCTCACCCTCCAGAACTTGTAAGACAAGATAGCTGCACCATGTGAGGACAGGGGGTGCAGGATTCACTTACTCCAACACGACTCAATAATGAGGACTCAACAGTAAGTTGGCAAAGGGAAGTCTGTTTAATGACAATTACATCAAACAGAGAAACAAATGGAAATCAGTAGTATTGTGATCACCTGTCTCGTTCCGACTTCCTCGAACCTCAGTAGAACAGCAATTCTTATAGGCAAAAATCGTCATCAATGACGTCTAATTTTACAAAAAATCATCAAGCAATATAATTGGTAAGAAAGGTAACTTAAGTATAGGTGTTATATCTGTATATGATAATAGGGCATGTGGATTGGATAACTCTTATCGGGTGGGCGTCTACGCCCATCCCTCTACATCATGCGTGATAGACATCACTACATCTACGACGTCCTATTGGTTACAGTATCTATAGGACTCCAGATAACTTAGTCCATTGGGATTGGGCAGGTTACACCCCTAGACATACATTTCCACTTTTAATTAGCAGCATGCACAATGGACACACAGGTGCCTGGTGTCCCAGGTTTCACCCTGCCTCCCTTCCATCAATCAGTGCTTTAGGGTGATGTGTCAATTAGTTGGCTAAGGATGGCCTCGAACTGAAGTCTCTTATCGGGAAATGTTATGGCATCCTCGGGTCCTGGATGACATCAGGCGATGGTACTTCTTCGCGCATGGCTGGTCACGTGTTTCCAACTTTTAGTGCATTTAATTCTGTTTCAGCCTTGCCACCTGCATGGGCCCCCCTTATCTTGACCTTCATGAGGCAGGCTGGTATGCTCTGAAGTTGGAGTCTTGTGAGCTGACGCTCTCCTCCTCTTCTCTGGTTGAGCCGCTCTTTGTTGAGTTTCGATTCCGCTCCTTCACTTACCTTTGGCTGGGTTTCGAAACTTGGCCTGTCAGGCCTCTGGCAGCCTGGGTACATTTCTGCCTTTACAAAATGGAGTCGCACTTATATAATCCCTCATTGAGGTAGATATATGGTTGGCGCTTGCCGCTCTATCTTTACTAAGCATTGCAAGCAGTATCGATTTCTTACCATCTTGCGTTTCAAGCCTATTTACACACGTTAACAGGACGGTTGCTTCCATCTTGTCTCGTAGCACTATTTCCTCATGTTGTAACATTGTCTCCTCTCTGTATCTACTCCATTCATTTTCGTAGTTACTCACACTGGCGTGTTATCTTCGATAGCTGCTTTTATTCATTCACGGGTCTGTTCAGGCCCTGTGTCATTTCCACTGGCCTTCCATTAAGGCTTTTGGGGTCTCTTCGTGGACCGTGTGTAGATACTCTTCATTTCGTATCAGCGGCTAGTATGGCTGTCTAATAGGGTACCATGCTGCCCAGGGTTGTCTGGTTATGGGTGCTTCAACCGGTATGGATCTTCTGATGTATACTGGGCAGAGTCCCAGTGCAGCTCTTTGTAGGCTCATTTGCTCTTCATACGTCACATACCTTGGCGAGTACGCTCCTGGTACCTTGAAATAAAAGGAAGGGGTGAAAGCCATTCTGGGACCTCCTCTACACTCCTATTCCTTCCTGGACGTCCCCGTGCTTTTCTTTCTTCCTCATGTTGGATTGGAAATATCCCGCCCCCCCCTTTCTCATTCATTATATAGTGCAATGTACCTCTCAACAGTATTTTCATCCATTTTTTTCACACTATTTGTGTTTGCTGTGTGTTGTTCAACTGTGTCTGGTGTAAATAATACAGTTGGACAGGGATCACCATGTAAACAGGATAATTCAGAAGGGTATGGGTCATTCATCTCATAAATACTGAACTCAGATTCATTATAACGAGTAGTGGGATTTAAAGGTGTGGGAGTGCTAGTTGTATGATTGTCATCGTGCAAGCCGTTTCTATATGTCCCGTGTGTCCAAATCAATTTTAATCCATCCCATATGAGATGGGTGCCCTGTTTTAGCAATTTTGCCCCTCAACCTTCTCATTCAGATCGATAGATATGAATGCTATGGCCCAATACACTACTAGGCCAAACAACAATGAAAAGAAAATTACTGCACAGAAAAACAAACCACATTCATATGAATATTGTCTTGAGTTACATTCTCTATTCCTATTTCTATCTAATCCACTGTTGTTCACATTGGGGGCCCCCTCCGTTGCCATGGATACTCCTACAGAATGAGATATAAAAGGGTGTTAAGCATACATTCATCTAACTAGTCTAACTAGTTTTTTTCATCATTATAACTTTTACTTAGAGCTCTATCAACACCACTATTTGAATGTGTACTTTTCTTTTCCACATTTATCATTTATAATACATTATGTACACATCGTTTTATCATTCTCATTCTGATTTTCCTCCCTTTGTTTGTTTCAGATATCTTTCTATTCTACCTGTTTTCCCTTATTATGTTTGTGTTTCTTCTTCTGGTCTGTTTCCTCCTTTATTTTTCCCTACACTGTCATATGCTTTGCGTACGTCGGAAAAATTAATCCAATATCTCAGGCCCTTCACCTTCACTGCAGTAGGCGGGCAATACACTACCTCATATGTGCCATGGAAACTTGGTGCATTCCACCGATGTACAAAGCTTCTCACATATACCATCTCCCCTGGCATCAGCTAGCAGCTTGGGCTATCTCTGGCTGGGGTTACCATGTCACTGGCTGTTTCTTGTGTGAAGGGGGGTGCTATCTGCTTTGCGATCATGCGTGTTGCTTTTGTAAGTTGTTTCAAATACTCTTGGAATTCTTCCCCTAACACTGTTGCACTTCTGTGTGCATCTGACTGTCTTCATAGGGGGGAGTGGGCCGTGAGCATGCGTCTACCTTTTACTATCTCGTGGGGGGGCATGTGGTGGGCCTTGCTGGGCTGGTTTCTCAATTCAGATAGGGCCAATGGTAAGCAATATACCCAATTTTTCTTTAATGTGTGACAAAGATTGGACAGCCTACTTTTAAGAAGTCTGTTTTTTTTTCCCAACAACACCATTTGATTGTGGGTGATAAATCATGCATAATTTGTGGGTGATGCCCAGCATCATTGTCTCTGCTTTGAACAAGTAATTGACGAAATGTGTTCCATTGTTGGAACGTATGACATTGCATATTCCCTAGCCGGAAAAGACCTCCCTCACTAGGAATTGTGCTGCGCATTTCGCGTCTGGGTGGGCGCAGGGCCCGTTTCCACCCACCTCGAAAAGGGGCAGACCACCACTATTAAGTACCGTGATCCATTACAGCTTTCTCCCATATCTGCGGAGTCTATGTGCAGTTCTCAAAAGGGTCCACTTGGCCTAGACAATGTTCCTCATAATGTTCTCAATGACATTCTCGAATTATATGTTTGACATGTGGTACACTCTATCACCATTTTTGATATCTGCTCTTGTAGCCCAGGCACAAACCATTTTTCCTGAATGTCTGCTGCAATATGTTTTTAACATTGTGGGCTGGGAAGTGAAGCTGCTGGTATGCTATTTCGGATAGTTTCTTTGTCATGACTACTTTATCTGTATTGTTCTGTCACAAGAGAAGGTCAATGGATGATTGACTACACCCTCTCTTTACCCATAGTTCCGTTTTCTCCTCTGGTGCATCCTGCTGCAACTCTAGTATCTGTGAGACTGGCATGGAGTTTTATCCCTCCTCTTGCTCTTCCTCCACATGTCTTTGCAATATGTACTCACCTGTTATTTTTTTTGGTTAGGTAAAACGCTTCTTTTGCAGCAGCATCCACTGCTGCGTTTCCTAATGAGATGACGTCATTCTTGTTTGTGTGGGCTTGGCATTTTAAAATGCTACAACTGTTGGCTCTGTTAACGCCTCTATTCATTCTGTGAGCAGTTCTGCGTGCTGCACAGGGGACCCATCTGCCCTTCTGAATCTCCTCCTTCCCCACTGTGATAGTCCCCCATTTACTGTGGTGGTCATGTATGCAGATTCAGTGTATATTGTTACTGCGCTTCCTTTTGCTGTATGCAGTGTTTCAAGTACCGCCACTAGTTCAGCTGCTTGTGCTGAGAAGTGGGCGTGCAACCTTTTTTGTACAATCACTTCATACTCTCCTTCCTCCAATCGTACCACTGCCGGTCCTAAATGTTTTCCTCCTGTTTCACAATTTATTGATGCTGATCCATCTACAAAATACAATTCTTCTTCAGTCATTGCCTCTTCATTGGCTGTGGGTGTACCATCATCTTCCCCCCTGTATCTGGCAATCATGACCTTGCATATCTTCCACTATGCATGCTTCTGTGAGAAATGTGGCCGGGTTCACTGTTTTACAATGGACTATGTGTATATTAGCACTTGGTGGAATTATTTCGTAGGCTGTGTCTCTCAGTGTTGTTAATGTACTTTTTGATCTTTCAAGTATGGCAAACAATGAATGCTCTACGTATAACGTCACTGAGCATCCCATCACAATTGTTGCACTCTTTTCAATGGGCAATGCTGTGGCTGCGAGGGCTTGTTCACAATCAAAATGTACCTGCATGACTGCATCTAGCATACCAATGTATTACGCTAGAGGCTTGTGGCCCAATGATGTTTTTTGTGTCAGTATTGCATGCAGCAATAAATAAAATGTGCGCTCCTATTCTGGCGTCGCTAGGACGGGTGCTGTCGATATCAGTTCTTTCAATGTGTTGAAGGCAGTGTGCATTTCCTGTGTCCATTGTACTATTGTGTTTTCCCTTTGTGCTTCTTTTAATGCATGCAGCAGAGGTTTTGTGTAACCTGCATATTCTGATATCCAGGCACACCAATAGTTGCACATGCCGAGACATTTCTGCATCTGTTCTGGGCTCACTTACAGCTCGCACAGCTGCTGCTCTGTCGGGTATTATTCATTTGCCTTATTTTGATGTCAGTTGGCCCAAATACAATACTTCTGTCAAACAATACTGCAATTTATGTTTGTCCAACTTGTAGCCCACTGTGTACTAGTAATGTCAATAGTGTTACTGCATCCTGTCTGCATTCATCTTAATTTTTTCCACAAATCAAGAGATCATCTACGTACTGAATGATTTTACTCTTTGTGTCAATATTTCCAAACTCTTCATGCAATATTGTGTTAAATATACTTGGACTTTCACAGTATCCCTTGAGGCAACCTGCAATGCTCGTATCCCCCCCCCCCAGGGTGAAAGCTGTCAGGTACTGTGAGTCGGGATTCAGTTGTACCGAGAAAAATGCATTATTCAAATCCACCACTGTAAAACATGATGCGTCTTTGGGTATGCTACATAAGATAGATGCAGGGTTTGGGACGAGTGGGAATTCTTTTCTGTATCATCCTCCAAGCCCCTCCCTTTGCCATTTTGATCAGATAGATGCAAGTATTTCAGGGGGAATTTGAACGTACTACAATCCCCTGCTGCAGTAGGGCGTGTATTGTTTCTTTTATCCCTTCTTCTGCCTCTCGTGACAGGGGGTACTGTTTTACCCGGGGCAACAATGCCCCTGGCTTGAGATTGATTTTTACAGGTGCTACCTCGCGCAACAACCCCAGGTCATGTGGGCCAGTTGTCCACCAGTCTGGTGGTACATGTTGCATGTCTTCATTGAAAAATGCTGGTGGCACACTCACTATGGCCATGAGAGAGAGTGGCACTTGTCTGTTCGGAATCATTACGTCACAGGGAATTGCTATCTCCATTATTATTTCCCCATCACTGTCTGAGTCAGTGAAAAGGTCCTCGTCAGATAGATCTCGCAAGGCTGTGTTGGCATTTATACACAGCACTGTTCGCCATTCACATCCATGTATGTCTAGACCAATCACTGCTATCCTTTGTGATGACACCTGTACCCCATGTATCTAGAGATACCACTGACCCTGCAACTATTTTGGGGCGTGCTATGAGGCGAAACACAAATTCAGATGGCACTCTCCATTCTTTGGCATTTTAACTCGGGCACAACTCGTGCCAAGGCCTTTAACCCTTGGATGAACATGTCCGGATATACAGGTATTCCATGCACCTGCTGTGCCATGGCTTGCGTGTGTATTACTAGCATGGTGCACATTGCACAAATCCTAGGAGTTGAGCGGACTATCCCTCTGTCTGTGAATGAGATAGTCATGTTAAGCTTGCTAAGGAGATCGCTTCCCAGTAAATTTATGGACGAGTCTTCGTAATACAGTAGGTGTGCTCGCACAGTTTTTCCTCACACTGTTACCTCCAATTCTTCTGTGTATAGAACCTCGACCACTGCCCACAAAACCCATGTGTCTCCATTTTATGATTGGACAATGGAAACCTGCCTTCTCGTAGGCACGATTTTTCTGCTCCCGAGTCTACCATAAAAATGAACTGTTTGTTCCCTATCTCCGTCCGCTCAAGTGGTTCCTCAGCTGCGTTGAGGGTCGTTGATAGTACTGGACACGCAAGCGCTCTCTGTGGGCTGTCCTATGCCAAATATCTTGTGTTCTCCCCATTGCCAAAAACATTACCAAACACTACTGTTGTTCCTCTGAAAGGTGCAGGGGCACCATTTAATGTGGTGACAAAGGGATTTCCATGAACTGGGGCCATGTGTTCTCGGGACTGTGTGTGTTGTTGTACGTTTTGTGGAGGTGCTCTGTGTTCATCTGTGTACCTGGGATCAGGTTGCTCTTCCCTCCTACACCACCGATAGGCAACCCATGTAGGCTTCCTGGGTGGGGGTGGCCATACTGTTGTTCATATTGGTAGGGGTTCATGGGGTGGCTTCAACACTCCCTACCTCCCACAGTTCCAGCATGTCCCTTGTCCTCCTCCTCTGGGGCCTTGTCCTTCATATCCTCCATACCCGTACTCGCCCCCTCTGAAACCCCTGTACCCATCTCTTCCTCCAGGGGTGCTCCTTGCTTGCCATTGTGGCCCTCCATATTGTTCCTCACCCTTCCACTGTTCCTGTCCATTTCCTGGCCAATTCATGGCCATCCTTGTTTGTATTGCTGTTGGCCATTCCTCCTCCTCTCGATCTCTTTCTGCTGGGAGTGTGGCTACTGCTGCTGTGACCTTCACTAGTTTCATCAGAATTAATTTAGCCTCATCTGCCAGTCTCTTTCGAGCTATCTCCCTTTCTCTTACTTTGATTCTTTTGTAATGGTGCACTACAATGCTCTGCATTTCTGGCCAGCCCTTGGCTTCTATCCCAGCTATTTTATCAAGAGCCTTCTGCACTTCTTTTGGTAATCCTCTTTTGACTATAAAATGGAATAGGGAGGTTGATTGATCCCAAGCCATGCCTGTCTCCGCTCTCCACATCTCCTGCACCCGAAGAATGTAAGCCATCACATCCTCCTCCTCCCCCATTGTGCATTGCATCACAGACTGTAAATCTGGTGTACCGGGAAAGTCTCCCTTAGTGCATCCCATATTCTTGCTCTTACTGAGTTAAAAGATGCCCCATCATGGCGATCCCAGTCTAGTGTTATTCCGGGGAACCCTGCCTTTGCCTACACCCTGTTAGCTTGGTCACCTACTGCAGATGCTAACAGGCTTGTAACATCACCTACTTCTAAAGAAACCCTGGCAGTGTTTTTCTCAAATGCATAGATCCATTTACTTGCCCCTCCCGAGAATGCGGGCAAAGTTTTTATTTTAGCAAGTTTGCTTTATCCATCTGCGCCCAAGGTATGTATTTGGGTCTTCCCCCCCTCTGTGTATCAATGGTAGTTGTCATTTGTTTCTTGTTGATTTCCCTGTACTTACCTTTGATCCCTTTTCCCCCAACACTGCCATTCGCCCCATCCTGTTTCTTAACCTTCCATGCCATTCTTCTTCCATCACCCTCCCCAAGGGAGACTGTTCTGTTCCTGCCGACCCTCCACCTGTCACACACCCCAACCTCCTCTCTTCTTCTTCTTGCTCTTCTATATCACACCAATATTCTTCTTCCATGTTTTATGCCATGTCCCCTCCTTTCCGCACCCATCTCGCTCACTGCTTGATCTATTTCTATTATTCTTGTGGGTGGATCATTAATTCGGAACAATATTTCTCCCTTTTTCCACCCCTCCTCTGGTGACCTCTCAAGTGGTTGTGACATCTGCGTCTGTTCCGCTCTGGTGGGTAGGGGAGCCCCCCTGCTCACATATATCTCTTAATCATGATAATTCTGTCCGGGCCATTGTTAATCGTGAGTCTAAATCTTGGGTGAATTTTTCGATATCTATTGCAGGGGTACTTATCTGTCCACTTGCTCCTCGACACTCATATGGGGGTGGTGCTGGGGCTGTTGGTTGGGGCGCAGAGGGTGACGTGGGCTTTGACACATACACTGAGTCACTATACCCTTCTGCTGGTACCAGCTTTGGCAGGAGGGGATATAACTGGGTGACCTCTACCCTACCCTCCTGTTCTTCCCCCTCCCTTTCACTGCTACTTGCTGCCAGGGGAGATGTGCCCTGTTCTTTTGCCTTGCTCAGAGGTACTTCCTCGAAAAGTCTCCATAAGTCGAATATTTCTCGTCCGTTCTGGAGTTGTTTAGCCTTGTATTTTACAAACAGACAGGTTGCTACCATGTCTAGAACATTTTTATCAAACGACCCCCCTTTGGGCCATACCTGGGGTAAACCTTCCCCTTTCAATTCTGTGATCCACTGATCATGATAGATGGTGATCCTGTCTGCGTAACCTGGCAATCTTTGGCAAATATATGACAGTGGTGTCTCCGCACCCATCCTGTGGCAGCAATACATTCTCACCCTCGTGAGTCAATATAACAATACAATTCACTGTATTTCAATAAGTCACCCCTTTGTATGTCACCTCTGTGACAATGTATTTAGTAGACCACAATCTGTCACACTTACTATGACAGAGTGTAGCAAAACAATTATACAAAAAATGCTTCTATCATTAATTATTTATTAAAATTACACGCAACAGACATAAACAATACAATTACACAACAATGAACTTGAAACGTACTACATTTAACACTTAACATAAATCCTGCATACCTGTCCCCCTTTATCCTTACAATATTATCCCTTGATGTTCCAGCCTGTTCCCTATCTTAGCCCCTTATGCACTCCCCGTCTCTGAGTGTCCTCTTACTAAAGAGAAAAGAAAAAGATGAAGCATTTCTAAATTTTATTACGAGTCTTCTCCTTATATAAGACTCCTACTGTTTCCACTTATTTTCCTCGTTATATCCTGTACTAGTCGAGATAGCACTATACAGCGCCACCTTACACCCCGTTGCAGAGCTAGGTTCCTGTATCCCTTTTCACCTCGTAATCCCGTTAACTGTCCAAATGGCCATATGCAGAAAGAAAAGAATAGATTTAAGCCCACACATTCTCCCTCTATTATATGAACTTTCTCCCCTCTAGTTTTCCCTTCGTTCAATCCCCAATATCCCTTTGTCTGACTCCTTAGACTACTTTTCCATTACCATTATTACCTTTTAATGTTGTTCACACTTGATACTCACGTGTCCATCTTAACTGAGACCCTCCGGACCCGGTCTGTCAAGGCGCCGCCCCGCACTCAATGGCCGTGCCCGCGAGCGGTACTGTCGGTTTTTGCAAAGCCGGGACCCGTACACCCTCTTGCCCAACTGCGTGCGATTGTCTAGGTGTATCGGTTGCCGTAGGCCAGTAGCCCTTGAGGGGTCACGCCCTTGGTCTCCGCTGTGGCCGGGGATGTCTCGTGCCAGAAGGAACGGAAGGACGAAATCACATCCAGGGGTCACCAAATGAAAGTGAGTAGTCCCCCAAAATGCAATTCAAACTACCCAATGAGAGTCAATAATGGACACACCCCAGAAGGGAATGAGACCAAGATCAAGTGTGGGTGAAAGTAAAAGTAAAGTAGGGCAAGCAGAGAACTCTGCAAACTCCGAGAGCGCTCTGCTCAATATCACTCTAACAGTACTTTAAAAAGGGTTACAGCATCATAAATGACAACATTCTATAAGTTACAGAAGTTACATTTTCATTGGTAGAGTCACACATCCATTATAGCTGTGTAGGCGCCGTCCAAATGATTGGGTAGTTGCTTGGCGGGAAGGCGGACATCACGTGCATCAGCCAGGCTGGTCAGTGTGAGGTGAAGGTTATGTGGCTCCGGATAAGGTGATTGATACTAACTCTCTAATCTAAACGCCACTTCAAAGTATGCAATAAAAGACACTCATAAAAAATAACTCTTGACATCAGGACAGTTGGGGGAACCATATATTTCACATGTTATGTATACATACATTTGTCTTGTGTCCCTAAGAGGGGGAAAGGTATGGGCGTCATCTTGTGTCAGGGGCAGGAAGGGTGAACATTCTGTGCGGGCCTAGTGGAAGTAGGAGTGGATACATTTGTTGCATTAAAGCATCAGTGAGACATGGGCCTTTTGCCACAGCACTATCATGGGGAGGACAAAAGGTGGGGGCTGTGTGCTCATCATGCGCGGTGCTGCTGGAAAGGGGAGAGAAGGCCCTTTGTTTCTTCAAGTTTTGCCCAGTTCGATTAGTGGAATTATAAGAAAACCATTCGGATGGGGTTCGAACATGTTTACTGTCACTTCATTTACAGCAAGTAGAAAGCAGGCTCTGACTATATCGTGGGCTCTGTCTTTACATATTCCATGGTCACCATGCTACAGAATTGCTCTTATTTACATTAGTCTCGCCGCCGCACGTTTTATACTGTACGCATGAACCTTCAAACATCTCAATACATTTGGAAAACAAGTGAGCATGTGGGCTATACATTTTACATCATAACATATGAGTCACATAGCATCTAATACATTTGCAAGAGAATCTGGTACTGAAAGACATGGAACGCGTATCATAAAACACCAACATGTGGATCATGATATTGCATTCATTGCAATCAATTTAGATGGCGTAATTGTTAATCGTTCTGTTACATCTCATAGGGACTGCTCCCTTACACGTTAACACAGGAGAAAATGTATAGCCTCAGATGGGATTAGTGTTGTGGGTTAAACTGGGTGGCACACAATCGTGGGGCATGCATCTGCTACAACAAAGGGAGTGTGAGGTTGGGGGTTATACCCGTTATATATATTAAGGGTAGCCTCTGCAAATAATGAGGCATGTTTGTGGCGATGAATAGTTTTTTCCAGGCCCAGGCTCTTGCCCGGTCATTCACAGGGCAGTGATGTAAGGAGAAAGGCGCGAAATACAGTGTTCAACTTGTAGCTGTTCGCGCCCAGTCTTCCGTGAGAACAGGGCAGCTGCAGGGACACCAGAGGGAGGAGGTGGGGGGAGTAGCTGGCTAACTGTGCGTGGCTCCAGGGGAGAGCTGCAGGCCTGCAGGCTGGCTTTGCTGTGAGGCCTGCTTTGGCATATACAAAATGGAGTCGAGTTCAGTACAAAATGGAGTCAGTAATCAGCCCTCTTCAGCCCTCTTTTGGACGTTGCATCCGTATGTGCCGTCTCGAGGCTGTCCGGCATCTCTGGCCACTGGCGCATGGGCAGCCGTGGGATGAGCATAGTGTGCGTGTGTGAGAGGGAATGGAGGGGAGGGGGCCTGAACAACCGTTCCTCCCATACAGAACCCTCGATCTTCTGATAATTCCCACCATCTGACACCTTTCCTCCGTCATTCATGGACATACAGTCCCAGTATCTACCAATAGACCACAAATGTTTTCCTCCTACTGCCACATTAACCATTGGCTCCTGTTGGGGCCTAGTGTCACTAATAATTCTGGGCACATCAAGTCGCCCTGTGAGCTGCCTTATTGTGGGTGCATGCATAACCCTTTTCCTGTAAAAGGATGTCCTCCTACCATAGTGGCCCCTCCTATCCTGTGTTTGCATATTGCTGAATCTGCCTGGGGGCTCACTACAATTGCCCCTGAAGTGAATTCTTTTTACACTTGCTCTAGCTGCTGTACTTGTTGCATTCTCAGCGCTCATGTCTACAATGTCTGATCCTTGGCAAACCCTTCCCAAGTTTGTGAGCTATATTCTGGAGGATAAGCTGTCACCCCTCTTGAGAAGTATCCATCTTGTGCATATCCTTGGCTTTACATGCATGCACAATGTGCTCTGTTATCC